>NW_011494628.1:2836535-2869581 GCF_000754665.1 Bison bison bison
AGCCCACTAGGCTCCTCTGTCCCTGGGATTCTCCAGGCAAGAATATTGGAGTGGGTTGCCATTTCCTTCTCCAATGCATGAAAGTGAAAAGTTAAAGTGAAGTCGCTCAGTTGTGCCCGACTCTTGCGACCCATGGACTGGAGCCTACCCGGCTCCTCTGTCCATGGGATTTTCCAGGCAAGAGTACTGGAGTGGGGTGCCATTGCTTTCTCCGCAAACCGAGCTTAAAAGAACTTAAAACTCATCACCAGCAGATTTCTATTAATCATTTAAGTGCCATGTAATCCTGATATTTAGAAAGTTTTTCCAGATTGTAAAAAGGAAGGCATGTTCTACAGTTCACATTATAAGCAGAATATAATCTTCATGGGAAAACTAGACAAAACCCAAGTGCAAGAAAGGAGGATAATTTAATTTAAAATGGCAACCCACTCCAGTATTCTCGCCTGGAGAATCCGAGGAACAGAGGAGCCTGGTGGGCTGCCGTCTATGGGGTCACACAGAGTCGGACATGACTGAAGTGACTTAGTAGCAGCAGCATACTCATGTAAATCCAGTATAAAATAGCAATGGACAATATCTAGAACGATACAAAGTAATATTGGTAATGAGCAAATTGACTTAATTTTAGGAATACAGAGATGGTTAATAGTAGGCTAAGATATTTGTGGAAATTAACAGAGCAAAGAGAAAAAAATATCAGTAGATCTATAAAGGAAACTGCTAAAATTCAGTATAACTTATGATAAAGAATATTAGCATATTTGAAATAGAAAGTAATTTCTTTAACCTTATAAGGTTGTATATGGTACTGCACTTAACGGTGAAATGTGAGGCATTCTCTTTGAAGTTAGGGATATTATAAAAATGTCACTTCTACTCAGGAAAGAAACAAGTATGCTGTTTCTAATCTACGTTAACTGGAGGCCTTAAGTTGGCGGAATAAAACAATACAAACAAAAGATAAAAAAGGATTAGAAAGAAGAAACAAAACTGAAATTATTTGCAGATGTTCTGTGCTGACTGCTTGTACAGAAAAAAAAATGTACGAATTAGTTTCTAGAACAAGTAAGAAAATTCTGCAGTTGCTAGGTATAAGATCAGTGTATAAAAATCTGTTAGTGTAATTTGGAAAAAAATTTTATTTGTAGCTTTTAACAAAAACTTGAGCTACTTAGAAATTTAATAACACTGTACATGACCTTAGTGTTGAAAATTATTGCAGTTGATGTAAAAGTATAAAAGAACACTTCAGTATGTTGCATGATTTGTTACATTTATGTGATGGGAAACTCAGTATCATAATAATGTCATTCCTCTGCATACTAATAGATAATCCAATCAAAATAGATATTGTGAATGTGTGTGTATGTGAGCATGTGTGTTTAGTTGGACAAATTGGTTTTTGAAAAAGAGTAAGAAAACGGGGACTTACCTTAACCTGATGTTAAGACATTGCTTCCATATGTCTCTTTGACTGTAAAATCAGGCAGTAATAGTAATAGACCAAGGGACATATGGAAGTAATGGATACTTTACAAATAGATACATAGTTGTATAGAAACTTGAGTATGGATATTACAGGGAAGTCTCTGGAGGGAATAATGGACGTTAATGTCCATGTGGAAAATAATACAAGATTCTTATTTCACACCATGCATAAAAATAAAGTACAGGCAGAATACAGATCTAAATATGAAAAGCCAGTGTTTAAAGTTTTATTAAAAAATATAAAACAACAAATTAACATCAGTGTAGAAAGAATTTTAAAAATGTAGAGAGAACACAAGCCAAGTAGTGGAGAGAGCGCAAGCCAAATAGGAAAAGATTGATATATCTGGTTATATTAAAATTAAAAGTTCTATGTCCTAAGACACCATAAGCATTGTAAAAATGTAACTATAAGATATGTTGTGCATATAATTGACAGATATTTAGTGGATAGAATTTATAGAGAAACTTCACACGAATAAGGCAAAACAGCTCATTTGAAAAATGGTAAAGGTAGTATTTATAGAAAATTATTTCTTACATGTGCAAGGAGCCATGTACAAGACAATTTAATGTCTATGGATAGGAGAATGAGTAAATAAGCTATAGTATGCTATATGGGCTTCCCTGGTGGTTCAGACGGTAAAGAATCCTGCAGTGCAGGAGACCCAGGTTCAATCCCTGGGTCAAGAAGATCCCCTGGAGAAGGAAATGGCAACCCACTCCAGTATTCTTGCCTTGGAAATCCAATGGACAGAGGACCCTGGCGGGCTGCAGTCCATGGTGTTGCAAAAGAGTCAGACATGGCTTAGCGACTAAGCATGCCCCTATTATGTATTAAAATACTAAATGGGGATCTTAAGATCTACTAGACTACTTAGTCTTCAGAGAAAAGTGTCTTTGCTGTCTCCCTTTTATTCAAATTGAATTTTAGAGTTTTCTCATTCATTTATTTACTTAAGAGTAGCTTTTTGAATACAGGTAACATTTCTTTTTTCATATTTAGTGGTGTATAATATAGGTATTTTTCCCCTCCACCCTCAGAATTTAAACAAGCAAGCATACGATTTGGCAAAGGCTTTACTGAAGAGGACAGCTCAAGCTATTGAACCATATATTACGAATGTAAGTCTTCCTTGTCCAATTGGTTTTCAGAAAGAGTAGCCAAAATTTTAAAGACTGCTTGAAGCAGAATTTTGGCAAGTAGTACATACTTCAGGATTTTTATTTTTTTAATCATTAAGTGTATTTTCTTTCCCCTTCTTATTTAAAATTGTTATTGGTTAATATTTTCTAGATTACCTCTATCTTTTTGTTCATTTTCTTCTTTCAAATTGTGTAGCAACTAAAACAGTTTTTATTTTGGTTAGCAAACTATACTGTTTTATTGTTGGAAATTGAGTTAAATGTAATTAGATAAATCATATGGAACTTTTCATTATTCAGAGAAGTTGCTTACAGCTTTTTGGAAATTAAATTGATTTGTACAAGAAGAAGATATGAACTAATATCAAGACATAAAAATTGAAGGCAAGTATGAATGACAGCAATGTGGTGAAAGTTGCCTATCTTATTCTCCTTGGGATAGATTCCATATAAATCTACCTTTTCTGAGAATGGGAAAGAATTGCAGTGAAAAAGCCCTTTCATTATCATCTCAGGTCTACTTACTGAAGATTGACCTTCTTCTCTGTTTTCAGGAGAAATGTATTCTGTCTGTTAGGTTCACTGATAGAAGCTTGTTGAGGTTTTATTTTACCCCCACAGTTCTGGTGAGCTGCACAACTCTAGATGGCACCATTCACATTGTATTCCATGTGAATTGGTTCCATCCAATGGAGCAGATCCAGAACACAGTCTTGATGTTGGCCTCTGGAATTGTGTAGCAGGTCTGTCTCCACCCTGCCTTCCACTTTTATCCACATCTGAAAATGTAAAGTATGTAAATATGTCTTCTTGGAAAAATTTAAGAAGGAAAGTCTTTTGTAATTATGTATTTAATTTTCTAGAAGTTTATTGAATGAGATTTTTTTCTTGAAGCATACAAAATTTAATTTGGTATATAAAAATGTATCATGGAAATGGAACAATACCTTGGTAAATTCCAGTCTTCGTTGCTGGCTTACTGCTTAAATAGTTGTAAGCACGTGATGATTTGGAAAAATGTATTTGATTTATAAAGAAACTGTTTTGAAGAGTGAACTTTGAGAAACTGGAGACTTGAATTATGTAATCTGTCTGAATAGCTCCAGTAAGATTTCCAGGGAATTCTTAAATACTGATTTCTGCAAGTTTTGTGAGTGTTGTGTATTGGCTGGAATAAATTGCTTAGATTGAGTGGATTGAGTTCTTTTTGTATGACACAATGGCACTTGAAATCTGTAGAGCCACATTTAAGCCTTATTAAGTACTCTTATTAAGTACCCCTTCCCTTTTCCTTTGCTTCAAGTGCCTGTGAATGATTGTCTCCATGGATTTTAGATACACTAGGTGAGCTCCTCCTGGTGGTCACTTATTTAAGCTGATACTGCCAAGCCAGTTTTTTTAGGGAAACACTTTTTCTGATGCCGTTTTCTGGTACAAAAATAAGAAAATAACACTGTATACTATGTTGGTATGTTTTCTAGGATTGGGAAAATAAACATTTGATTGGGTAATAAAAAAAATATTTGGAATAGAATGAGGTGATTAGGTTCATTTTACTGTTCTCTCAACATCTGTGTATGTCTGAAAATATTTATGATAAAAGCTAAAAGAAAGATAAAAACACTTCTAATAATCCCAGATATATCAAGGTAAAAACATTTCCCTGTCACTTACACCTTATGTTTCCTGCTCTTAGTTCTTGCTACAGATAATAGACAGCCCACTCTACACTTTGTCTTTATCAGAAGCTGGGGATGGGGGCAGGAGGTACAGGATGAGTAGAATGGTCTGAGCACACCTTCAGTTCCATATTTATTCCAAGTACTCTGTCACTATTTTCTTCTCTCTCCCTGTTTGCCTTTTTTTCTTGTTCCCCTGCTTTATTCGATAGTTGGCTAATATGTCATTAAGAATTGCTTTTTTTCCCTTCTCCTGTTCTCCCTTCTAAATCTACTTAAGTTTTCTACTGCAGACCTATACAATTACATGTAAAATACTTTCTGGTGAGCTTAATTGTCTTGTGGGGTTTTAGTACAGTGTAAAAATCATTCTCAGTCTTTTTGGACTTGTACATGTAAAGCCACTGTTCATTTATCTTCCCAGTAGAGAACTAACAAGGAAAAATAGAGGTAGGCTATCAAGGTAATATAACCCCACTTCTGTCTCTTTTTTACTTGTGTCTTTTTTCACTCTCATGCATATAGACACATTGAAGTGTTTTTTTTTTTTATAGATAGTGATGTTTTTATATATAGAAGTTAAGAAGTCATGTTGGTGTTACGAGTTATTTTTTAAAATAGAATTTGTAATTTGACAACTCACAAAACTAAAAAGTACATGTACGTATTAAAAAGGTACAACAGTATCAAAAACAGAAAGTACATAGTGACAGTTCAAAAAATTCCCTATATGGATCACTTCTTGGTAATATTACTTTTTACCAGATCTTTTTAATGGCAGGTTTTAGGGGATGGCACAAAATTATTTTGTTGCATTGAAAAAATATGTTGTTTGTCTTGATATAGTTAAAATTTGGTTAAATTGCTTAATCTCACTTAGTGTCAGTTATTTTGTAACTAAAGTTGATCATCTAAATTTAAGGTAGAATTTCTTACCAGTGTTTAACTTATTCCCCTTACTTCTTTCATCAGGAGGCAGTTGTTATTTAACGTTATGTGAAAATTAGTTACCATTTGTAACAGAAAGACTCATGTTTTTTAGAGGGAGATACTTCAGTCAAATATGTATTTGCTTCTTCTGCTGAAGTATACACCTCAGGAAGTTGTTTTACTTATAGTTGTATCATAGTACCTGTTACACATCATTCATTCATTTAAACTGAATTTAAACTGTCAGGCATTGTACTAGGCTCTTGTTATACAGCGAAGACTGATTTGGAGATATGTGGAGATTGTAAGTGTCAAATAAATGTTTTTGATGAAATTTGTAAGAAGTTAAACGAGGCAATGTTTTTTTTCCCCCACTTCCATTTTCAAATGAGCTTTCCCAGACTGATGGAAGTTTTTCCCAGACTGATGATTTGAGCACCAAGGTGGCCAGATTGAAAAGAATTATCTTTTGTTAAGGAAAGCTATATTTATTTTTAAACAGGAGAAAGTTTTTGAATGGAAAAAAAAAAAGCCATTTTATCTTCAATTTGAATGAGAATTTAATCTTTGATGTCTTGAAATTCTTTTCACACAAAATTGATGAACATCACAGACAAACAACTTATTTTTAAAACCAATAAATAATAGTAGAATAGAATTTTTTATTTTCTTCCCTCATGGTTAGGTAGTGTGTACAGGTTCATAAGTCCAAAGAACTTCATTTAAAAACAACCCAAGAACTACAGGCCAGCAGAGAAGATGTTGAAATGGAAGTCTTTGACTGTACTTTCCAGATAGAAAACCTAATTAAGCCAAGTTGTATGTTAATTGTCACAGAAAGAAGAGATCAGAGCAGTTTGTATGATGTAGAGAATACTCAATGCCTTTTTCAAGGAGATAATATGTAGGATATTCTGTGGGTTAATTTTTTTACATCTTTGGAAGACTTTAAATAGATAGGAACTTGATCATTACGCCATGGGTTTTTTTTTTTTTTTACCATTTTCAGTAGTAATGTGATAAATGTTTTGAGTGTAGAAGGTAGTGCTGGCTGCTTATAGAAGAAATATGTTCACATTTGGATTTTCTTTTGTTTGTGTGTGCTTTTAATTGGAATTTAATTAGTGCTATAAACCTTTGTGTGGGTGTATATGTATATACACATTGTTTATCAGAATATAAAAGAAGATAAAAAGTATTAGACGTTGTTTTACATTGTAAATATAAAGTTACATATTTTAAAAGTGGCATTGGCTCCTACTATGAAGGTGTAAGGCTTTGTCTTCCATGCTGTGCTCTCCCATACTGCTGTGATGAACAAAATGTGATCCTTGCCCTTAAGAAATTTATCTAGTAGAGAAACTAAGACGTGTATGCAAATAACTGTGATACACAGTAAAATATGGTAAGTACCATAATGGGGAATAAAATGTGTTTGGTAAGTAGGATGTTTATTGATATGCTAATTGATAAATCAATAGAAATTTCTTGTCTTTTACTATGTATGAGATGAATTCTGTGTTTTATCTTTTTTGGTGACCTGTAGTGGTTTCCCACCTTCTGTTAGAAAACATTTTGATATGCCTGTTTTGACTTTGTATAGAATATTAATGAATTTAGTGAAATAATAAAATTTCAGGAAATTCACTTTATCCATGGTACTTCTATTAATAAATTTTTTTTCTCAAAAGTTTTTTAATCAGGTTCTGATGCTTGGGAAAACATCTATCAGCGATTTGTCAGAGCATGTCTTTGACTTAATTTTGGAGCTCTATAATATTGATAGTCATTTGCTGCTCTCAGTTTTACCCCAGCTTGAATTTAAATTGAAGGTAACTATTGTAAAAACATGGTTTTATCAACTAGATTAGCAAAAACCATTATTTGTGGCTTTTTAATCCTTCAGTGGTTTTAACTGAATGTTCTAAGTGTGATGGTGTATTACTGTTACTTATATACATGTTTGTGCCTTGGCTGTTTGTGTATTGCTAGTGGCTGTCATGGTGCCTAGCAGATTGAATCTGCTTATAATTAATGATTAGCAGGATGAAAGTTTTCCAGTTGATGTTTTCTGGGTTGTGACTAATTTTTTCGTTTCTAAGGCATAGTTTATAGTGGTTCCCCAGACCCTTTGATTGTGCCATAAAAATGGTTTAGAGTCTGTTATCCACATAGGGTGAAATATTTTTCTTTATGAGTGTTATCTTTGCTTGCCTAGCCTGTATCGAAAGTGCCTTTGCTTTTCAGATGACTTTCTAGAATCTATTGCCTTGGCATTAAATTATGCCATCAAATTGAGTTTCATTTGCAGGTTTTGGGCATATTTTTCTCTTTCAGATTGTTACATAAAGATTAAATAAATCTGGTTATAATTAATACTTTTTGATGAACCGCACTGTACCACCCAGAAAAATTGTTAAATGATTTATGTGTTGTTTCTTGTTTCTAAAATTTTGAATTTGTCTCTTTGAAAGCTACAGAATAATCTGTGTTGATAGTGTAATTACCCCCAAAATGCAGCAAATAATTATTTTATTCTGGGTATCTTTTTGATGTATTTGCCAACTGAGCCATTTGATTCACTAGCCTTCCTATGCCTCCTCTTTTCATATCACTAACAATTTTGATGAGGCTGAAGGCAGTCATACCTTTAATTATTTGTTGGCTTGATTTCATCTAATAAAAATATTAAATACTATAAGAAATAAAAGAATAGGAAATTAGCATTGCTGCTTCCAGCAGATTTAACATCCATTATGGGAGGGAGAGGAAAAATCCATATCTAATAAGAGGCTGGATATTATAAATATCATAAAAGATACAAACAGCATACAGTTAAAGCAAAGGGAACAGCATGTAGAAACACAGAGAGGTAGGAAGGTGCTGAGTGAATTTGCAGAACACGAATTACAGTTTTGTGGTTGCATAAAGTCAGTTTAAATCATCCTTGTCTGCCCATTAGAATCTTTACCTGTGGAGCCTTAAGAAACAGACATATGTGCAGGCATTAACCTAAATCAGAATTTCAGGCAGTGGAGTTCAGAGATGAGTTTTTGGTTAGCTGTTTTTATTTTTAAAAGCTTACAGGTCATTCTAATGTTCAGTCAGGTTTGAAATGTACTTTTTTGGAGGAATAGCGAAAGAAATAATAAAGAGGAGTCAGGTCATATCATAGTCTTTAAATGCTTGGCTTTGGCATTGGTTTAAAATTTTAAAAGAAATCTATACAGTGCCATCTAAGTAACTTGATTATTAATGCTTTGTAACAGTCTCACATTTTGTGTTTAAGTCTAGTATTGTGGCTAGCTCATTCATTTAAATGTTGTCATGTATTAGAGGCACCAAAATCAATAATGAAGTTTGATTTCTTATCTGCAGAGTACTGTGTTGTATGTATAACAGAGACTTTAGTTTTCTTATCTGTGAGGCTTCATCACATTGTTAAACACCATTAGGAATCTGCTGTATGTAGATGAACTGACTCTCCTTTTGGGAGATTTAGTGCTTATTGATTTCTACAAAGGGCTTAAACAGTCATACATAATTCTCTCTTTACTGTAGGCTTGGCCTCTGTCAGTGTCTATTCTTAAAAACCACAGATAGTTTTTCAAGGGTCCCAAGTTGGTTTGATGTGAATTAGTTTTTGATTTTGAATGGAAACAAGCCTCAATTGTAGGCCAAGCCATTAAGTGTTAATCAAACTTGGGGGTGAATTTTCATGTAGAGGAGTACTCCTTTAATGTAATTTGAGATGATTAGAGCATTGAAGATAACATTTAATTCTGTGAAAAATGAACATTTTTTTGTGTATAATTTTTCAACTGAAATTCATAGAAAGTTTTCAAGGTTTTTTAAGGGAAATAATGGGAAAAATTATTCTGAGTATATCTACCTCATGGTTGTAAAGCTGTGGTTGTGTTTTGTTTTAGAGCAATGATAATGAGGAACGTCTTCAAGTTGTTAAACTACTGGCAAAAATGTTTGGGGCAAAGGATTCAGAATTGGCTTCTCAAAACAAACCACTTTGGCAGTGTTACTTGGGCAGGTATATGATTTTGGTGTCCTATTTTAAAGTAATATGTGTTTATGTCTACTTATTAATTTAAAACATGGTAGGTTCATGGTAGCATCAAAAGACTTGAAAGATTCAGAGGTGATGACTCCTATTCTTATCCAATTTAACCCATCTGTTTTTGACCTGGGCAAAAGTCAGGTAGAGAATGACTCCATTTGGAGGATAGAAATTAGTGTTAAATTAATAAACTTGTGTATCAATTGTAAAAAAAAAAAAAAACAACGTGTATGCTTTTCAAAAAAAAATAAATAAATAAAACAACATCCACATTTAGGATTTTTTTGTAAATGAAGGATTTTGTATTTTGAAATTTTTGATGCTGATAGTGATTGGCCATGTTTACAAATTCCCCTTCTTTGTCTTCAGAAAAATTTTTTTTTTTAGTAATTTTTAAAAGATGATATATTTAAATAAAAAAAAAGATGATATGTTTAAATAGCCATCTTACAAAGTATTATAATCATGAAATGGAAGTGTATTATTACATAGCAGTGATTCATTCCAACTGCAAATACATCATTGTGAGATATAGCCCCTCCACAAAAAAAAAATTATATTTAGTTAGATTATTTGGAGATTTGTAAGGATAAGAGTATCCGTAGAATGGGTAAATAAATGATTGTGTATGTTTCCCCTACTAACCTCCTTTCTACATTTCTTATGAAATGAAGAATTGATAATCTGGGCTTTCTTGTATGCTTTTAATGATCTACAAACCTTCTGAAATTGGTTGCAAAATTTGAATGTGTTTGTGTATTTTTTTGTGTGAGGAATTTATTACTTTTCTAAAGATGTCCCTGATCTTGAATATATTAAAACCACTTCTCAGTGTCCTGGCTGAAACCTACTTTGACCTTGAGGATAGAGGAGGATTCCACCCCCCCACCCCCTCTTTTTTTATTATGCTTATAACAAATAATGCAGTTAAGTCATAAATAAGTAAATAAGATTGAATCTTATTCTATTTTCTTTGTATTGAAATATTTGCATTGTTACTGCCATTTTTCTTTCTATTTCACTACCAGAGCCATCAGTGATTATAATACATTTAATCTCTTCTGGACTTGTTTTTTCTAATTTGTTAAATGAAGAGATAAGCCTTTATACATTTAAGCGCTAAATTTTTTTTTGATTTCTTATTTCTTATGTAGCTCAATAATAATATTTAACAAGGCGTGTTAAACTGATAAATCTTAGCCCATTGTCATTTTGAGTTTGATTTCTGGATTTTTTCACCTTAATAATCAAGAGGGCACAATATTTTATGTTTAAATTATGCAACTACTAATAAAGTCAAAATGTATTTTATTTGATGTGTTAAAAACAAAAAATATAATTTTACGTAAAGACATTTAATATATCTTTAAATCAGGACTTGGATTCACCAGACCATTGTAGAATTTTAATTTAAATTTGTTACCTTTTTATTATATTGTAGTTTTTCCTTGTATTATTAATGGCATAAACAATCATATATTACCCATTTTAAGGAGCTAGAGTATTTATTTAAAGATGTCTTTTAATGGTTATATGGTACATGTTTAGTTGAGAAGGTAGAGTACATAGATTGAGTATTTAGATTCATATTACTCAGGAAACCATATGAGAATAAAGACTAGATTTTATGTAACTTTTTTTGAGTATACTTCATGAAGCATTTTGTTTCCCATAATATTAAGCTTTTATGAGTAATTTGTTACTCATTCAGTAGACTGCTATTTATCTTTTTGTTGCTAAATTTTGTCTCTTACGGTATTAGGTGGTATAAGATTGGGAAACTTTTTGATCTCTGAGAATTAAGACATCCAAAAATGTTGAATGGAAAATCTTGTTCTTCTTACTCAATGTATTTTTTTTTAATCTCTGTTTTGTACTTCATAATGAATTTAGGTATATTATAGGCTTTGAACATTGGTGGTTTAGAGATAACTAGACTATATGTTTCCTGATGGAGGAACATGATACTGTATCCAGTAGTTTTGCTTTAAAAAAAATGAACCTGAATATGATCAAATCTGTAGACCTGATTACTAATTTGCAGGCTTTAGGAGAGAGGGGAACCTGGTAGTTGACATCAGAATGATAAGATTAGTACAGTCTAAACTGTGAAAAGCCACTACACACATAAACACAAAACAGTTGGTTCACCAGGTTATAAGGGAAAAGAAAAAGAGAGGGGAAATATAAAAGTTAAAGATAGTTAACACATCAGCCAAAAAGTTTTAACTTTCCAGAGATGCATACTGAGATACCTACATTTTTATGTAAACATTTGATGTTAATATTTTAAATTTTTAATATTTTTTAATATTTTAATTAATTTTAATATTTAAAATTTTAATAATTAATTGAATCTTTAATATTTTGAAAACGTGAGAGTCATTAATTTAGTTGATGTTAGTGTAATGTTAGTTAATGTTAGTGTAAATAATTATGATGGTTAACTATAATAGATAGAAGTAATTATTGGCACAATTTTAAAGTCATAAAATAATACAGGGTTTAGTACAGGATCTGTGAAACATTTGTGAATGTTCTCTATTTAAGAAAGAATAATTTGAGGAAGAGTTCTCATTTCAATATGGGATTTAATAATGTATCCATGAACTATGTATATACTTAACACTTGCATAAGCATATATATTTGAAAGTATAATATTTATAGGAAAAATTTTGTCATTCCAGTTCTTATTTTTGAGCCAAATGTGTATTGTTTAAACATGCTGCCAAAAGTACATAGTTCTCACAGGAGATTGACCTAGTTTAATATAAAGGTTCCATAGCATTTGTACATACATAGTTTACAAATCTTTGTTAAGATATTCTTTTATGCTTTGAATTATGCTGTATAAAGTATTTTTTCTTTTAATTAGAGAAATAAATATAAATCAAGTGCAGATTGAACACATCTGTTTCTCTTATACTAAAGATTACTCTGTGCTTTTGTATTTTTTCAGGTTTAATGATATCCATGTACCAATCCGCCTGGAATGTGTGAAATTTGCTAGCCATTGTCTCATGAACCATCCTGATTTAGCAAAGGACTTAACAGGTAGTTTATACCCATAATGGCAAATATTCCTTGGTGCTCTTTGGAGAAAAAAAAAAGATAGGCTTTATGTATAGGACAAAAACCTTCTGTTTTGTACCTTTTTTGTGATTTTAGTGGGTGAAGTCTTCAAATTCACCATCATGGTAGTTACTCTCTGAAGCTGGAATTTTGCCTCCTAGTACATAGGCTACAATCACATACATAAAAAGTAGTGTTATCAGAGGCAGTGTTGGTTTCTTAATTTAAGAACAATTCTGAAAGTATTTCAGACATTCAGATTTGAATAGGTCTTGACTTTGAATACATTATAAGACTTCAGTGGTCTTTAATATTTTGAAAACTTATGTGAGAGTCATTAATTTATAAACTAACCATGCTTAATGGAGATAACTTTCCTGAAATCTGTAAATTCATAAGGTATTTCACTTTTTATAGTAATGGGAATATTATGTATCTGCTGCTAAGTCGCTTCAGTCGTGTCCGACTCTCTGCAACCCCATAGACGGCAGCCCACCAGGCTCTGCCGTCCCTGGGATTCTCCAGGCAAGAACACTGGAGTGGGTTGCCATTGCCTTCTCCATTGTGTGAAAGTGAAAGTGAAGTCGCTCAGTCGCGTCTGACTCCTAGCGACCCCATGGACTGCAGCCTACCAGGCTCCTCCATCCATGGGATTTTCTAGGCAAGAGTGCTGGAGTGGCTTGCCATTGCCTTCTCATTATGTATCTAACTGTTGCCAGATATGAAATCATGAAATAGTTCAGAAAATATAGATGAATATAGCAGCCACTGTCTTCCTCAGAAATGTTAGTATTTTGCTGTATTAGTTTAGGAGATTAAAAGAGAAAAAGAAAATACATTGTAGATACAGTTGAAACACTTTTCACAAGGGATTCTTTTTTCCTACTTTAAGTAACTTCTCTATTAAATTTGGTCTACAACCTGTTCATGTTTTTCTATGTTGCATGTGTATGTATCTATAAATTATATGTAGTATTCTTAAAGTGATTTAAAAATTTTATTGAAAATATATATTGAATTTGACATAGTTGAACTTATTCCTATGATCTTATTTTGTGTTTTCTGTTTTACACACCTATTCTTTGCTTCTCTTATTTCTGTTTTTCCTCTCATCTGCTCAGTGTATTTTCTTCTCTTTTTTCTGTTTTTATCCCCATGGGCCTGAAAGTTACATTCTCCTTCATGCTTTCACCGCATAGTTGACTAATTAAGTCTAAAGTTAATCAGAATACTAGCTTCTTTCTGAGCAATCAAGGACCCTTGAATACTTGAACTCTGAGCAGTCTCTTCCCCAACTTTCATATTATTGGTTATTATTATTGGGTTGGCCTTCAGGTTTTTAACATAAAAATAAAACACACACTTTGCATTTACCAAAAACTTTATTAAACTTTATATTCACTGTGAACTTTATTTAACTTCATATTCACTGTTTTGTTTCCCAACCTTCTACCATTTTTCAGGCAACTTCATAATTTCATCTTTTCAAAACTTTATCTTTTTGAGCAAACAACTGTTTCAGGTGCCTTTTACAGTCATCCACAGAATTGAAAATTTTTTTTTGTAAAGACTGAAATAAATGGAAAACCAAAGGTACAATGTCTGGTGAATAATGCAAGGAATCAGAACTTCCCAGCCAGTCTGTAACAGTTTTGGCCTGGTCATCAAGGAAGCATGCAGTCTTGCATTATCCTGATGGAAGACTGTGTTTTCTGTTGACTGATTCCAGATGCTTTTTGTTGAGTGCTGCTTTCAGTTGGTCTAATTGGGACCAGTACTTGTTGGGATTAATTATTTGGTTTTCTGGAAGGAGCTTATAATAAAGGACTCCCTTCCAGTTCCACCATATATACAGCATCACCTTTGGATGAAGACTGGCCTTTGGTGTCTTGTTCTGCGATTTCTTCTGTTCTGTATTATTGTACTGTATTATTGTATTGTATTATTGTATCCACTTTTCATTGCCTATCACACATACTGTCTTTCTCACTGTTTGAAATAATTCCATTTGGTAGAGAATGCTCAAGGAGGAGGAGCTTAGGACCTGGGCATTGGTTTTATGAGCTTTTACATTGTATTTGTTAACTGTTCATTTATTGAGTAGTAAATCCATTTACAATCATAAGCACTGTGTGTTGTTTATAGACATGGCTATATATGTTACTCCAGATCCGAACAACAAAATTATATCTTACTAGTCTTCTAATTAAAAAGCTGAATAATAATTTATGTTCACTTGTGGTGAAAGTGAAAATGAAGGTGCTCAGTCTTGTCCGATTCTTTGCAACCCCATGGACTATAGCCTGCCAGGCTCCTCCATCCATGGGATTTCCCAGGGAAGAATACTGGAATGGATTGCCATTTCCTTCTCCAGGGGATCTTCCCGACCCAGGCATCAAACCTGGGTGTCCTGCATTGCAGGCAGACTCTTTACCATCTGAGCCACCAGGGAATATATTCATTTATGGTACCTCTTCCTTAAGCCTAATATATCATTACTGAAGATTGTTCATTTTTTTTTTTCAGTTTTCTCAGTGCCAGATCTGAACTCCCATGTTTTTTGCTTTAATATTCTCCTCCAGTCTCTCATAATTGCTTAATGTTTCATTTCTTCTGTCATCCCTTTGGTCTTTCTTTTAGTTGAGTTAAGTGGAATTGTCTTATGCTCTTGCCTGTAATCCTGTTTTTTTGCTGCCATTAAATTAACTTAATCTTTCAATAACCTCACTAAGGGTTTGCTTAGTTAAGGGAGATAGAAACTTATATTCTCTAATCTTTTCCCAACAGAACCACTTGACTTGAATATTTTAACCATTAAAAAAAAAGTGAAATATTGATATACTTCTTGATTCATTTATGTGGCTTGTTGAATTAATGAGCCTAGGAACTCCTAAGTCATCCACCCTGCCCCATAGATGGGGAGGGGATTTACTACTCAGTTGCATGTAAACTACTGTATTTTGACTGAAGGACTAACCTTCCTTCCTTCTTCCTTCTCTTTCTTCCTTTCTGTCTCTCCTGCTACTAATATTTTTTGAAACATTAAACTTTCTACTTAGGTTTTGTTGTGGTTGTGGTTTACTTTCAAAGGTCTTATGCAATCTTTTAAGACATTTTAATTATCAAAGTTCCATTTTAATAAAATAAAATTTTATCTTTCAGAGTATCTTAAAGTGAGGTCACATGACCCTGAAGAAGCTATTAGGCATGATGTTATTGTGTCTATAGTTACAGCTGCTAAAAAAGATATTCTTCTGGTCAATGATCACTTACTTAATTTTGTGAGAGAGAGAACATTAGACAAACGGGTAAGTAGGAATAATAATTACTAGTAGGTTTGTATTTTGAATACTCGAAGTTTTAATAGAGTTTCACTTGCAAATATTGAGACTTAAATGAAATTAGCTCTTTTTTGGGGGGCAGCATTTTAATATCTAAAATAATGTTTATAAGAAGGTTTTACATTTTGTTACATTAAATTTTGTTCATATTATTTGTTCATCCTCAAATGGGACAGGTCTAAGTGGTAGATTAGTCAGATATTTAACCTGTACACTAATCTTAATAAGTGACTTTGTAAAGAACTCTGACACAACTTCTCTTTTTCCTTTCATACGGGTATCAATTCATAGTCCTCTAGCTGATTGTATTATAATTTCTATGGAATAGAAAATAAAAGATGTTTTCAACATGGCAAAGCTAACCCGAGCAGAGCAGCATGCTTCTCGCCTACTTTCCATGACCCCAGACCTTCTTCCTTGAGCACCAAATAGCTCCACTCATTAGTTAGTGGCTTTCGAACAGGGGACTGACTGTGTCTTGATGTGTTTGTATTCCTTGTTGCCTCGAATGTATTCGGTGCTTAGTATTTCAGTGAATATTCATTCTCCCCTCCTCCCCATAGCCTTTCCTTCATGGCATGGATTTTATAGACTTAGACTTAAGAGTAATTTTGGTGAAAGATGAAAATCTTTGATGTATTTAGGGGTTAATTGGCAAAGAAAGCAGGAGGCTTGTTGGTAGCTATGAATAACTTTAACCAGGCAAATACTTTACAACATTTTGACAGTTGCTTACAGGGTTGATTGTGCTCTCTTCATCATTTAATTCTCTCTTTGATCATGCTGGTTGTGGGTGGAGAATAGATGGACAGGAGTTGCATGGTTTTCTTGTGAAATCTGTAGGTATTCAGAGCAACTTATAAGTTTAGACTTGTCTTTATTGAATATATCAGTAGGGTACTAAACAATGAAAAGGCCAAAAGTTGTAAAGGAAGAAAAAGAGGTTTGCATCATGCTAGGGTGACAGCCTTCCGAGTAATCTTTTTCATGGTCAGAGTTCGTGTGTTGTTGGGATCATGCTTCACATGTGTTTGATCATCGTGTTGTGTTCATTGTAGGACTGTTGGGGTCATTCTGTATATATTGAATACCAAAATGTTGTTAAATGTATTTACATTATTGGCAGTATTACAATTTGCTCTGTATCTTTAAATTCTCCCTAAAACACCAGTTTCAGGAACTAGAGGTAAAATAGGAAATTGGATATACAGTTTTTACAAATGTATTGAATTTTGAGTAAAGCTTTTGAAGTCTTTTATTTCAGTGTTTTTGCAATGGATGGACGAAATAAGGACTACTCTTTACTGTAATTAAAAGAGAAACCAAAAGAAAAATGTTGCTATGACTGCAAAGGATAAATGAATAGTCTTTGCAGATTCGTGAAGTTCTAAATATTACTAACATCCTACTGATTACAGTGCTGTAAAATTTAAGGTTAATCTCATACCGAGATAATTAATGTTAGATATATAGCAGATACGTACTCATTTAAAAAAATAGTTTGAATATGTTATTCTGACACCTGAATGTCTTTCCCAGGTAAATGAACCACTAATGTGTCTTTACATTCAGCATCTGATAAAGCCACTATTCTATGTACCTTTACAAGTATGTTTAATATAGACCATAATTTGGAAAAATTCTATAAGGAATAGCGCTTAACTGTCTTTGCCTTTTAAAAGTTGGTGTAACATGTTTTCCCTCACTAATTCTAAATGACATTAAGTAGATTGTGATTAAAATTTGTTTTTAGAGGTTGGTAAGGGTCTAAGATATCAAAAGTGAAATTGCTCAGTCGTGTCCGACTCTTTGCGACCCCATGGATTGCAGCTCAAGAGGCTCTTCTGTCCGTGGGATTTTTCCAGGCAAGAATACTGGAGTGGGTTGCTATTTCCTTCTCCAGGAGATATCAAAGCATTAAAATTATTTATATATTAATAGATGTCTATGCTTGATGCAGTAAATATTAAAATAATAGTTGTATTTTTTCATAGTTATTGCAAATTAACATCTAGTAAGTGAGGTATGATTAAAATATATTGTGTAAAGTAAATAAAAAAGGGGGTAACTAAACTTGAAGGAATTAATATAAGGAGGCATTTTTGAATTATTTAAAAAAATGTTTTTATTTTAAGTGGAGAGTACGCAAAGAAGCCATGATGGGACTTGCCCAGATTTATAAGAAATATGCTTTACAATCAGCAGCTGGGAAAGATGCTGCAAAACAGATTTCATGGATCAAAGACAAATTGCTCCATATATATTATCAAAATAGTATTGATGATAGGTAAGTTAAAAAGACCATAAGTAAAATGTTTGGTGCTTTTTGGTTTTATATAACTTGTTGAGCTGTTGTTTTAGGTGAACTATTTTTTTTTTTTTATAACTTTAAACTCCATCTTTGGTTTTTACTGCAAGTTAAAAATTTTGAGTGACTAGTTGCTTTCCTGCCAAAGCCATAAATGAAGTAGTGATGTACATATAACTTTAGGGATGGATACATCTTTTATGGTCATTTTCATATACTGTATTTTAATGGAGTAATATTTGAAAGTAGAAATGTATGCAATTATAATTTAAATTTTGTTTCATAGGTAATTGTATTATAAGGATTCACATTGTTTTTCAAATAAAAGTCAAATATACACCTTTTATATTTAGGCATTTTAAATAAAAACAGTTCCTACTTAAGGCTAAAAAATAATTTATAAATTTATATATAAAAACACATTATCTGAATATAGTCTTTGTGTTTTTTTATTCCAGTATATAAGATTAGATATTATATGGAACCTATCCATTCTATAGTTAGTAGACTTGTAAATCCTGCTTGCAGTCTGCATTGACTTGATGAATTTTTAGTGGGGTCCAAATGATCTTACCCATAAGGATCAAAATAAGAAAATTAAGAACCAGTAGAACATCTTAGAATTTTAAGAGGTATAGGAAGTAGAAACTCTTAGGTTGATACTATCTAAGAAATTTCACAGTTACTATTTTTAAAAAATTGACATTTTTAAGCTTTTTGAGCATGTGATAATGCACAGAGATTTGCATTTTGATTTGGTAGCTCCCCTTTCCCCTATTCTTTTTGTTCATCTAGGTCGTTTTTCATGATGATCACTATGGAAACTCAGAAGACAAATATTTCCTTGTTAGTTTTAACTTAGATTAGAATTTGTCACTTGGAAAGTTCTAGTGTAGTTTTTTAACCCTTTATTATTTAGCTAATGAAATTGATCCCCTAGTACATAACTTGCCCAGGGTCATGCAGAAGTAGCTATCTTTGCTAGGTATAGGAGCTTTCTTGTATATCCAGCTACCATTTTTTTTTGTGGGATGGGGGAGGCTCTTCTTGTTAAAGAAATCTTTTGATTTGCAAATCTCATCTCCACTCAGAAAGAAGAAGCTCTCTTATATGTATTTTTATATGTTTTAGAAATTTATATACATATGTAATACATATATTTATAGAAATTAATAGAGTACTTTATGTTTTTTCATAGATTGCTTGTTGAACGGATCTTTGCTCAATACATGGTCCCCCACAATTTGGAAACAACAGAACGCATGAAATGCTTGTATTACTTGTATGCCACCCTGGATTTAAATGCAGTGAAGTATGTTTCAAATGTCAAACTCTGTTCTCTCCATCTTTTGCAGTATACTGGATTTTATGGAAATGAAAACAACTGTATTTTTAATGTCGACAATTTATGTAATGTACATTGTTTAAATGGTCAGACACAATAGAATACTTGGATATTTTTTCAGAAAGTACTGCTACTAACATGGGATTAACAAGGATTTTTGTAACTAATTGAAAAACAGCTGATTGATTGGGTAGCTTTTAGGATTTAGTTTTTTCTGTTATCTCAAGAAATATTGATGTATTTTTTGTTTTTTGCTTATATTCCTTAAGGCATCAGAAGGGTCCATATTGTGAAAGTAGTACTTTCTTATTTTTACCTGATACTGATTTGAATTATAGTGTAAACCAGTAGGATACATATTTTTGTGCTGCATAATCTCAACAGGTGTTATTTTTATGACCATGTTTCATTCAAAAAGTGCTTTTGACGGCCTTTGTAAAGAATTGGCACTTTGTACATGGAAGAGGAATTGCCAGTTGAATTGTACTGAGGCTTAGGAAATTGAGGCCTGGAGATTGATATGCTCTAGGTTTCAGAAAGTATAGATCCTTAGTATTCTAGTAAATGGGTAACTTAACCCTCAGCTAATGGGGTTTACAGATGAAGAAATTAGAAGTCTAGGGAGCTGTACCTAATTTTCATTCCTATCACAGCTTAATGGGATTTTTCACTTCACTTCCCCCATGGAAATTGTTACATGTCTGTTTATATCTTTTACAGAAATGTAGAGAAAAAGATTGTAGGAGAGAAAATGTACATTTCTTAATATTGACTGTATTTCAGGCACAGGAATGTATGTTAACTGTGTCTGCTTTCCTGCTGCAATTGGCAGAGTTGGGTAATTTCAGCAGGGACCTTATGACCCACAAAGCTTGTGAAATTTACCATCTGGCCTTTTACAGAAAAAACTTGGCAACTCCTAGCATAAGTGATATTTTTTCTGTTTTCCACGTGATAAACTGAATCCCACAGAGATCAGTTAACTTGCATAAAATTATGCAAGTAGTAAGAGACAAGGCCAGAATTTGAATTCAGTTCTACCTGGTTCCAAAACTCATTCTTTTTCCATGCATATTGTAAAATATGTTTCCACTGTATTTAATTGATTGTAAAACCTTAAGTTTTCATATGCCAACATCTCTGAAATTGGAATGCATCCTTTTCTTCATGGTGCAGTTGATGGCCTCTTAGCATGGATGAGGTATGATATATATATGTATATCCCTTTTGGAACAAACTATTTTAAGTCACAGCCAGTCTAGATGCCTTGAGTCAGTTCAGCTGTCATTCATGAGTAGTAATGAATTACAGACATTTTTAAGCAAAAAGTGAGAGTTCACCACTCATAGATCCTACTTGAAAAAATTACTAAAGAATAAAAAAGGAAACTAAATCCAGAAGGAATAGGATAGTTTTCTTAAACGAGTGTTGGGATCTGTATTAGAAAGTAGGTTAGCATCTAGGCTGACATTGAGTCAACCTACAACAATTTGTGAGCTCGTGAGAGTCCCTGGGATACCCTTTTCTTTCCCTGGGAGGGGGCACACTGTCAGATAACAACATGTTAAGATGGCAGGTAGTGTTCTGATGTTCTTTCGTCGTATAAGAGTGAGGACAGATATGACATGTTGATTAATTAGAACAGCTATACCTATTAAAAATTTGAGTCACCCCTAAAAAAATTTGAGTGTATAACTTGCAAACCCATAGGAGCAAACAACTAATGAAACCGTTAATACCAGAAATGGAAAAGAAAATTTAAAAATTTGTGAATAGAATACACAAAACATAAATGTTTCAGAACTAAAATAATATACTGAAAATATATTTTGAGATATACTGAAAAATAATTTCATGGAAAAGCTGAAAGTAAATTCCAATCTGTAGATCAATTGATTTCTACAAAAATGGCTGGTTAGTGCATGAATACTTATCTCTTTTAAGTTAAAATAAGTAAGGTAGGTGTGTGTGTGTGTGTGTGTATAACATTTTTGAAATTATTTTATAAATCAACTTTTTGTAAAGTTTCTTTATACATTCTATAGACTAAAACATTTGTCAGGTATGTGCACAATATATCTTAGAGCTTATAGTTATGTTTTTAACAATGCTTATGATGTCTTAGCACATACGAAAGTTTTAATTTTATTTATTTTTTATTTTTATTTTTTTTTTCTGCAGTGGTTTTATTTTATTTTATTTTTTTTTTTATTTTAATTTTTAAACTTTACATAATTGTATTAGTTTTGCCAAATATCAAAATGAATCCATCACAGGTATACATGTGCTCCCCATCCTGAACCCTCCTCCCAAAAGTTTTAATTTTAATATAACCAAATATATCAGTCTTTTTTGGTTTTGCTTGTGCTCTCTCTGCATTTTAAAAATTCTTTTCTATGCTGAGGTTAATTTGTTGTTTTATATTTTTGAATAAAATTTTAAAGATTTGCTTTTCAGATTGAGATCTTTATTCTTCCTGTAATTTATTTTTTGCATGATGTAAAATAAAAATCTTATATTATTTTCTACATGGATTTTCAAGTCCATTATTCTCTCTAATGACTTCCCTGTAATACCCACACTCTCAAGTTTCTATACAACTGTGTTATCCATTTGTGAGTTCTCCGTTAATTCGATTTGTCTCTTTGTCTGTTACTTCCTATTAATCAACTTTTTCGAATTAACTGACCAACTATATACCTGATGGTTTTTAACAGTTTATTACTTATTCTTTACGTTTTGTCTGTGGTTATTTTCTCCAAAAGTCTTTACATTCACTGTCATGAAGTATTTTATGCACCCAAAGAAATGATGAGTTTTGAAGCATAGTAATAACTGTCTATGAATCTACCACCCACCCTCTTTCATCCTCCTTCCTCTCAGGAAACCACTAACCTTAATTTTGTGTTTCTCATTTCCTTTTAAAGAATGGTTTTATTATATGTATATATGTATCCCTTAGTTATATATTTTTTGGTTTTGATCATTTTTGAACTTTATAAAAATGGAGTGATTGTGGGTATACTCTTCTGCGATTTTTTTTTCACACCATTCTGTAATGTTCCTAAACTTCATCCACTCTCTCTACAGAGCTTATGGGTCATTCATTTTCACTGAGGTATTGAATTACTTTGTCATTATTCCACGGTTTTATTCCATCATCTTGACATTGCAGATCTGAGTGCATGGAAAGAATGGACATTTGTGTTGTTTCCATTTTTTAATAATGCAAATAATGCCTCTGTGAACATTTTCCAGTTTAGTAAACATGCAAGAACTTCTGAGGTATAGTTGTGAATGGTTCTCAGATTTGACTACATATTGGAATCATTTGGAAAGGTTTAAAAAACACTGACACATGAATCTCACCCTCAGTCTGTCATTTAATTTGTCTAGTTTGTAGTGTGTGCATTGGGGTTTTTAGAAAAGCATTTCTGGGGATTCTAATGGGCAGACAAGGTTTAGGATCATTGGAGTTACAGCTATGAGTGGAACTGCTGAGGATGCACATTTCCAGCATTATAAACTAGTCAAATCATTTTCCAATATGATTATACTAATTTATACTCTTGCCAGTGGTTTCTAAGTTTCTCCATCCTCTGTCTGGCATTTTATTTTTTGTGAATCTTTTGGGTATGAAATTTTGTCTCATTTTCTTTCCATTGTCCTGAATACTAATGATGTTGATGTTTTACTTAATGTTTCTGATTTCACCACAGTGCTCACTACTCTGTATTATAATGCCTGTACTACTTCATGCATTTGTATTACCATTCAAACCCAGAAAGTCATTTGAATTTATGACCTCTAATTAGTTTGAATGGTATTTAAAATAGCTCCTGTGTAACAAGCAGGTTCCTGCTAAGAATTTGTTTGGTAAGGATTTTTATTTATTGAAAGAGCCATATATTTTATTCTGTGATGACGTTCTTTTGGGGGAGACAAAGTGTCTTCTGTATTTTAGACTTTTTGATATGTACCCACTTTTGGGTCACTAAGTTAACTGAGTATCTTGATGATTAGAGAGGAGAACTGAGGCAGCTTGCGTGCCCTCTGATCATGCTGTGTATTCCCACCTCCTCCAAGTTGCCCAGAGCAGCTGTTATCCGTGAGAGTAAGTGGTACTATCAGGTGTCCTGGTGGTGTCTTCTCCTTCATCGATCAGACTCTCTTCTAGACAGTTCTGTACTGCTGAGTCTGACGGGTAGTTTGCCATTTGAGAGCAGAAGATTGGAGGAGAGGTTCTCGTTAACATTTGACAGGTTTCTGTAGCTCAGTGGCAGTTCTGTTTCTTTGAAATGACACAAACATGTAGTGCATTGGTGCAAATGAGGAGAAGCCCGGGTGAGGGGACTAGTTGTCTACTTAAAATGTCACTTAATCAAAAAAAAAAGTCAACAAATGTAAGAGTATCCAGGCTCTAGTCAGATTTTTCACTTTTATTTAGTGACAGAGCTGGAATTCAGACTAATATTAAATGAATGGATGGATACTTGTCTTCCTAGTATAGTAATACTGCTTCCACTAGTACAGTTTTTTTTCCCTTAAGTGCTGTTTAGAAAGGCAAAACACAAGGACACATTGTCTTTGCTGCTTAATATAATTTGATTAAAATGCTTGAGGGGGTGCCCCTCCTGATTGTTACAGTACAAATTCTTGGTATGTAATGGTCACTTTTTGACTTAAGCTGCAACTGTTACAGTTTATAATAAGCTTTAGAATTACTTAAGATTTCATCTTTAAATTAATAAACAACTATAATAGGTAAGATAATTTCTTTTTTATTTTTCTGCTTTAAGTGAAAGCAAGTTTCAAAATCCAGGGCGTTTTAGGGTTATAAGTAGTGATAAAATGTGTAGGTATGGAGAGAATTCATTGACTTTGGGGTTCAGAAGTAATTTCACAGATGACTGCTCTGTTTCTTTCAAAATTATTGTTTTAATTACATAACTGCTACTTTGCTGTGAGACTTTTTCAGTCCTCTGGATAATGTTCATTTTTCTTTTGATGTTTGCATTCTTGAAATGTGCCTGTTAAACTTTAGGGAACTTTAGTACCTTGAAAACAGTAAAGTATAGTATTTTAAGATGAAAATGCCCCAGTACTGTTGTTTTGCTAGTACCATTTATAAGGGACTACTATAAAGGAATTTGTGTCCAAATTTCTGCTAATTTATCTCCTTTTTAAAAAAATACAAAAGTACTTTTAAGACACACTGTTGAGAATGAAAATATTAAGCAGATAATTGCTTTGTCTATCAAAAGAAAATGAATGTTTTTACATGGTTTATATATGTCTGCATTAAATTATTGTCTCAGAGCAGTGCTTTGTATTTGTGATAATGGAGTTAATAGAAAGTATGTGCTCAGTCATGTCTGACTCTCTGCGACCCTGTGGACTATAGCCCACCAGGCTCCTCTGTCGATGGAATTTTCCAGGCAAGAATCCTGGAGTGGTTGCCACTTCCTTCTCCAGGGGATCTTTCTGACCCAGGGATGGAACCTGAGTCTCTTTGGTCTCCTGCATTGACAGGCAGATTCTTTACCACTTGTGCCACCTGGGAAGCCCCAATAGAAGTATAGATAATTGAAAACAATAATGAGAAGTAGTATTTGGTTTTGGAAAATTTCTTTTTTAAAATTTTAAATATAAATGGTTCTGATATTCTATAACTCAGCATTTAAATAACATTAACTGCTCTCTGTGGTTTATATATATTTTATATATAAATATAAATTTCTTATATAAATCTCTTTTTTAAATTTCTGCCCGAAAACAATAAAAGTGTTATGGGGACATCAAAATTTTTGCTGTGTAAGATGAATATTCACTTATATAACAATATAATTTATAAATAACTAATAAAGTATATAATATATATTATGTAAAATTATGATATTTTTCTTTCAGGAAAAAGTATCCCCATTTTCTCAGAGCTCACTGTTTTCTGTCTTTTATTCCTTTTCATCCTACCTACTGCAAGATATTATTCCATTAAATATTGCTTTATTTCTCAAGTTTGTAATCACCTCAGTTAATTCCTATGCCCTTGCCTGCAAATGTGTTCCAGTTAATGAGAAATTTTCCCTATTTCTATACAAAAGGAAAAACAATCACCACTAATCCCTTTCTTTTGATATGCGCATCTCCCCAAATGTTATTATCTCTTCTATTTGACTCTCTCTCTCTCTCCATATATCATCAGTTGTTTAGCTCCTGTAACTTTTACCCTATCTTTGTCATCTCCTTTTATAATCTGAACTTATAGAAAAAAATAATGTAGTTGGAATATCCTAGAAGGATTTTTATCCCATTTTGTTATTTAAATTTATGTGTTTATGTTTTTCAGAGCATTGAATGAAATGTGGAAGTGTCAAAATCTGCTCCGACATCAAGTAAAGGATTTGCTTGACTTAATTAAGCAACCCAAAGTACGTTATCACCATTTCTGCTATGTGTTGAACAGCTGTTTCTGGGTGGAACAATTCTGACTCTAGAACCTATGATCTCTAACTTAGAACACTGAAATTTTTAAGAAAGTTACTACATAGAAAAACTTAAATTCACTGTATCTGCAAAAGGTGATATCCAACAGGAAACAGAATGTGCTTCTGTGTACTCAGAATTAAGCCTTTTTTGGTAACTTTAAAAAAAAAAGATGAATAACTCAGCATTATTGAAAGCATATAAAAAGTAAAATTACATTTAATGTTGCTGCACTGAAATGCTGCCATCATCTTTGTATAGTCTTGTGGTTATAGAAAGTTTTAAAATCATGTAATTATAGTTTAGTATTTTGATATTTTTACTTACAACTAATATTATGGTAATTTTAATGTATTACCTGGTCTTCATAATTATAATTTAATGGTAGTTATTCATCCAATTGATGTTTGAGAATGTTGTATGTAGGCCTATAAAAGATACAATTCATTGAAAAATCAGTGTGTCTAGTCATTTTACATGGCATCCAGGGAAAACAGCAGTGTTATTTTTGTTTCTTTTTCAGCACATAGTTGACTCCTTCACCCTTTCCCCACAACATACACTTTCTGTTCATAGGACAGAAGTCAATAGAATGGAGTTTTTTCATCTAAGGGAGAACATCTCCAGTTTTCCTAGGTGTAAATCTTGCCATTTGCCCTAAAAATCAGTGAGCTAACAGTAGTTGTTTGAGTGGTTTATGGTGACCTCACTTTTTTCTTAACCTCTAAATCAGTAGTAGTAATAAGACATTTCTTGACCCTTGTTTGCCTGATTGAAGCTTTACAACTGAGTAG
This sequence comes from Bison bison bison, assembly GCF_000754665.1. Classification (NCBI taxonomy): domain Eukaryota; kingdom Metazoa; phylum Chordata; class Mammalia; order Artiodactyla; family Bovidae; genus Bison; species Bison bison. Next base: position 2,863,201 of record NW_011494628.1, read on the forward strand.
TATTTTTGTTTTATAGGCTAACAATTATCTCTTTGTTTATGACTTATTGAACATAATTTAACCTTCTGTGATTCCTGATTATGTTGAACCTACTAGAGTAAGTTTTTCCTTGTTACACAATGACTTTAAAATTATTTTAGTAATTGTGCTATTTCAGTACTTCTGTGCGAAGGAGGGAAATTGGAAAATCTCAGTTAAGTTAGTGTGTTTCAGCCAATAAACATTTGTTTTAGTCAGTGTTATAATGCAGTGTTAAGAGTGTTTCAGATAATAAGCTCTAGATAAAGTACTCCTCTTTGTCACCTAGAGACATATTAATTTACTACCTCTAAAGTTGCAAACATACTATTTTAGAATGTGAGATGTTCTCATTTGCATGTGTATAAAATTATTCCTGATTGAAAGCATTATTAAAGTCATAATAGCAGCCGAATAGCATTTTAAGTGTATAGGTTGTGTGTTGAGCAGTGTGATGTATGAGACTGTAATCAAGAATAGCTTTGTTGACTCTCACTCTCCCTTTAAAATTTATTTAGTGTGAGCTTCTTCTCTTTGCTTGTTGATAAAAACTTGGCAGGGTCTCATGATATTCCTATTCAGTCTAGGAATAAAATACAGTCTCAATTAAGTTACAGTGTTTTATTCCCTTCTAGTTTGCGGTATTTTCCTTTAAATTGTCTTAAAATAATTAACATGTTATCTAAATCAAAGAGAGAATTCTCATTCTTGTGTGGTGGGGTTGAAGAAGAAACAGAATGGAGGAGGATGGTACTCTAAAGCGGCATTGTAGTGAAAGGAGAATTAAGTCTATTACTTATTTTTAAAATTTATTTTATTTTATTTTATTTTTTAACTTTACAATATTGTATTGGTTTTGCCATATATCAACATACTTAATACTCACTTTATGTTGAGAGTTCTAGTAGATGTTATACAGTTAAAGTTAGAAAAAAAAACCAAAGCTGTATTTAATTTTTGTCTGTTTATAATTCTGCCTATTTTATCAGGAAGACTCCTAGATATTTAATATTTTTCTTTGACTACTTCTTTATTCCTTCTGATTAAGATAATTTTATTCTTTCTTAGCAATGTAGCCCTTCTACTTATTTCATTTAACTTAACTGATTTGCTCAGTGTCTCTCAAAGTGACTTGCAGTATTGTACTTTGTTGATGATGTTTCTTTTCATTAAATAACACTAACCTGATGCAGTGAATAACTAGCATTCTTAGAAACATCATTCATACCCATAACTTTACAGAATATGTTACATGAAGCACAATGTAATGAAGACATTCATTCACTGAAATATTATACTACACTGATGCAGCATATAACTAGCCCTCTTGGAAAAATCTTTTGTACATGTTAGTGGCATCTTAATTGTCTTCATCTAGCGTCTTCCCAGTGGCTTCCTGACTTATGTATCAAATCCTCAGGCTTAAATACCTCAGTTCAATCAGAAGTATATACTTGTCAGTTTTTTGTTTGAGATAGACTACAAGTGTGAAAACCAACATTTCCAGATTACTTTGTTCCCCTTTTAAACTAAGTTGTCCTGTCCTTTGAGTATACTTAAGAAAAACAAAATACCTCTGTGTCCCAAAAGGTTGATGCAGCAATCATATCTTTTTTTTTTTTTCCTTTTGGGAGGATGACAAAACAGGATGAGGGAAGAAGTGACGAGGGTGGATTATGACTTCACTTCTTTCATTCAGTTTATCGGGGGTTTAAACATGTCTAAAGAAGGAGCATATACTGGTGGTCCTGGCGTGGGCCTAGAGTGTGAGTGGGTTATGCTTAACTTTCTGAAGAATATAATGAAGATTATTGTTAGGAGATTTTAATTTTGCATTTTTTTGTGTGATTTTCAGACAGATGCCAGTGTCAAGGCCATATTTTCAAAAGTGATGGTTATTACAAGTAAGTTACTTCAAATATTATATGTAAAATTTAAGGTTTATTTGAGACATTTCTTTCTTTGGTAGTATAAAATATTCCTCAAAGTTCCATTTTAGGCTATGATAATATAGGAAAAGATTAAAGTTTTTTAGTTGATTTTTATTTTTTTCCTTTCCCCCAGCATACTCATCTTTCCTTTTTTTCCCCTTATTTTCATGTATTTTGCATTCTGCACAGAATTATTTTGTGTTTTGGTATGAGCAAGAGCTAGATAAAGGTTTTATTGCATAAATTTATTTTTGAGAATTCATTCAAATTGCTATGTAAGCTTGCTGTTAAAAACTGAGCCTGTGTTAACCTATTGTTTGCTCTAATGTGAATCTCTCTGAAGCTTTAATTTCATTGTGAGTCAAAGTTTAGAATGAAGGATGTAATTAATAACTGCAAATTTCTTTTTGAAAAAAAAAGTTAATTCACTTTTTTGCTTTCAAATAAAATGTTTTCAAATAAAACATTTGTTTTATGTCAAATAAAATGTTACTTAATTGCCTTTAACAGGGAATATTAAAGGGTTGTGTAGCACGTTTCCTTTGTTCAGGGCAGGGAAAAGTAGTTTTTTTTGCAGGGCACTAGCTTTTTCTCTCACCTCAGAGATCACTGTGTACAGCATGAAGGTGGAGGGAAGATCAGGAGCACCTGGGGAAGTGCTTGCACCGAGCTTCCACTTGGCTAATGAAGAGATCTTAGGCGGATTTTTGAGATGTTAACAAATGTTCCAGGATGTATGTGGAAGTATGCTAAGACACTAAAAAGAATAGTAACCTAATTCATTGGGTATTAGACTAAGTGATAGAAACTCTGGCATGAGTAGAAATTTCACATCAAAATACCTTGTAGTCCTAAGCAGTTAAATTAGTTTTCAGTCCCTTTGGATAACTTAAAGCAAGTGATTTCATGCTATTGCTTTTAAATAAGTATTTCCCTGGTGGTTTGGCTGTGGACAGTATCCCCTAAAGGAGATAATCTCCTGTAGTCTTTCTGTTTTAACCTTGTATCCATTTTCTTCCAACAAGTACAATATTTCCCAAATTCTGCTCCAAGGGATGTTAATATCCTGAACATATTAGTCGTACCATCAGAAAAAAAAGAGTTCCAGTGGTCAAGTATGTTTGTAGAATCTTGAATTAAAGGGATTTTTTTGTTGCTGTGTTTCCCTTCCTCCTTTTCTCCTCTCTTTGCTTCCTCTCTCCCTCTCCCTTCACTTTCTTTTCATTTTGTTTCTTAGGTGATATGCTTTATTGTAGCCTTAATATGATGCTGTGGAGGGGCTGTAAAGTGACTTTTTCCAAAACTGTTGATAAACAGTACAGTAGAATTTTTGTGTTATGGAAATAGGGAAAGGTTATACAGTCAAATAGTTGGGGGGAGGAGATTAGTTCTTACCATGTTCAGTCGTGTAGCCAAGATATAAATGGAACTTCAGAGTCATATATGAACTTGAAGACTGCATTTACTGTATTCATATTTTAAGATTCAACAGGTTTCTGTTATTAGAGTCCATGTTTCTGTATTACCCTGTTTATTAGCAGGGTTCTACCTAGTCTGATTCTCTATTACAGTTGTGAGCAGCCAGAAAAACGATGTTGTGATGGATATTTTGTTAGCTTTCGTAAGTGTTTTGGTTAGTGATGTATTAGGAGAGCAGTATAAAACTAATCTTTGATTCTGTAAGAGCTCAGACTTTCTCGTGTGGTAGTGGCATATCTGGCAGTAACACCTGGACCATGTTGTTCAGCCTGTCTTGGTACCTCGCAGATGCGTGTGTGCATTTTCTGTGGATGTTTTAACAGTAAACAGTGTAGAACAGGAACATAGTTTCTTCAAGGTAAATCTTACTGATCTTGATCTCTTGCTGTGAATCACAAAAGAACAATGTATGTACAAGCTCATGGGACAGTAATAAAATTGGTATTTTTCAGGTTGACATTTAAGGCCTTCAGATATTATATGGAGTTATTTAAAGTTAACCAGTTTGATCTTTCTCTGGCTAGATGGTCCTTCACAATGATTTTATTTAATGTTTCTAGGAAAAAATTTTTACTTGTGAAAATTCACTATTAAAGGATCTGTATAATTTTATCTCATTAAATTAAATGAATTTGTATGTTAGGATTCTTCATCAAAGTAAAGAATGAAAAATGTTGCTCTTTTATTATTTCAGGAAATATCTAAAATTGTATTTTAATTTAATTTAAGGAAATTTGCCAGATCCTGGTAAGGCTCAGGATTTCATGAAGAAATTCACACAAGTGTTAGAAGATGATGAGAAAATAAGAAAACAGTTAGAAGTACTTGTCAGTCCAACATGCTCCTGCAAACAGGCTGAAGGTTGTGTGGTAAGGAGAGAAATTTAAAAGAGTTAATGTTTGGTGATAAGTCACTTCAGTCGTGTTTGACTCTGCAGCCCTGACTCTGTGCAGACTGTAGCCTGCCAGGCTCCTCCATAATGTTTGGAGAAGCCCACAAATCCTTTTTTGTCCCCTTTTGTAAAATAATTTATGTTCATTATGTAAAATTTAGGAAATATCACAAAAATAATAATTATTAAACTGTAATTACTCTGTGGACACAGTTGTTAATGTTATGGTGTATGTTCTTCTAAAATAAGATTATATTATACAGAGCTTTGTATATTTTACTTTTTCATTAGTCTTTTACTATATTCTCTTTAGTAGCAACATAGCACACCATTGAGTATATGTGCCATAATTTATTGAATGGTCCCCCTTTGTGTTACACATTTAAATTTTTTCCCAGTCTTTGATTAATGTAAAAAATAAATAATCTTTATAGCTTAATAATTTTACACAATCTTGATTTCTTTTCTTAAGGATAAATTCGCTATTGGCCAGTATCACTGTTGGAAACACAAAACTCAAACAAAAACATTATTTTGATAGCATTTATAAAATCGGTTGCTAATCATATGAGCACTTTTTCTCCTTGGATATATTAGTCATTCTTATTTCTTTTGTAAATTTTGTGTTTTTAATCTGCCTACTTTTCTAGACTATTTGTCTTTATCTCATTGGTTCGTTAGTATGTCATGGCATTGTGTGTTAATTAGGCTGCAGGTAGTTTTCCAACAATTGTAGCTTAGCCCTTTTCATTTGTTTATGATGCCCTTTACATATGATAGTTTTGTTATTTCACTAAGTTTGTCAGCGGTCTCTTCAAGGTTTTTGCCTTTGAAGTCTTGCTTATGAAATCCCATTGTATTGCAGGTCAATGACAATATTTACTTACGTCAGTATTATTTAATCTGTTGCCCGTGTATCTTCCTAAATTCTTCTATAAAAGATGATTCTTGGCTCTACCCCAGATTGACTAAATGAGAATCTTCACAGTGAGGCCCAGGAATCTGTAGTTTTAATATGCTCCCCTGATAATTTTGTTTGTTGAAGTTTGATATCCCAATTGGTTTTATTCTTTTGTGTTTGTTTTTATCCTTTTGGAATATCTTTGGTGTAAGATGTGAGATAGGAATCTAACTCTGCTTTTATTTTTAAAAAATGTCTATTGAGCTATTCCAGTATATTCAGTATAACAATATATTGAATAATCCTTTTCCTGTTTACTTGAAATGTTACCTTTTTCCTATACTAAATTCTTAGTCTTTTTGTATTGATTTGTTTATTCCTGCACCAATACTATACCAATAGTACCGGCACTATGTGATTTTAATTATAGTAGTTTCTTAACATTTTAATGTAATGAATTATTTAAACATACTTTTGTAATATTTTAAACATCTCCATTACAGCGTGAAATAACTAAGAAGTTGGGCAACCCCAAACAGCCTACAAATCCTTTTCTGGAAATGATCAAGTTTCTCTTGGAGAGGATAGCACCTGTGCACATAGATACTGAGTCTATCAGGTATTTAATTAAAATATTGAATTTTCATTACCATTAATTTATTCATGCTTTAGTAGTCATTATTGAGTGTCTGCTGTTTGTAAGGCACTAATCCATATAGATTTATGTATATACATAATGGCTATATACTCATCTGTGTATATATCTGTATGTATTTAGTATTTCATGTTATTTTAATTTTATGTAGTCTTTTTGGATGAGAATTTGTCAATACAAGCCTAATTTTTATCTGTTAACAGTATACTGGTTAGTTCGCTCACATAGGTTAACTGATAGAAACAAGTTGCAGTTCTACCTTCTGGAAAAGAAAATAAAGTGATTATGTTATAAAACAGCATATGATGCATTTCATAGGTATCTGAGAACTAAAAATGTTATTTTTAAGACAGCCTTCATTTAAAGTTTCAGGTTTGATATCACTTGACTTTGACATCTTGGAAAATACTTTCTTTTTATGTCTGTACTTGGTTTTGTAAAATGTGGGAAGAGCTCTTTTCTTATTTATTTATTTATGGCCATGCCATACAGCATGATACCAGGG
>NW_011494628.1:2869681-2878426 GCF_000754665.1 Bison bison bison
GAACCTGTGCCCTTTGCATTGGAGTGTGGAGCCATTCAACCACTAGACTGCCAGTGAAGTCCCCCCCCACCCCCCCAACCACCTTTTTTTGTTTGTTTTAAACTTTTCCTGAAATGTTTCAACCAGTTGAAAACAGGACTACTTATAAAATATGGAAAGCATGTTCTTTTTTTAGTGAGCAGTAGTACCTTTCAGAGGTATATTAGAATCTAAAATACTACTAATGGTACACTGTCCTCAGTAAAGCCCTTTTGGGGATTTTTTTGGAGGGAGGGCGTAAGGTATAGCTCTTGGCTTGTAACCCTCTGTAGTGGAGGAGGATACTACGTTGGATGCCTGTTTTTCATTTTGAACTCGTCTTGCCTTGTTTTTCGTTTGAGGAAAGTATTCTTCAGTTTCAAAAATAAAAGGGCGCAAAACGAAAACTGAAATCCTTTATATTATTAGAAGGAAAAATCTGAATCAGACTGAAATTCATTAATTAAATCCAATGTCTTCTAATTTAAAACAAGGCTAGTTAGGTATTGGCAAAGCATACTTTATGCTTTTCATTAATCTTCTGTCTAGTAGTGGAATAAGAATTTTAATTAAGAGATTATATTATAGTTGCATAAAATTGATGCAGATAGTGCTCAAAGGATTAAAAGAATTTCTCTGAGAGGGTAGTATTTGACGTGAGAGGAAGAATGGGTAAGATTTTATTTCTACAAGAAATGGGAGGAGAATTCTAGGTGTTGAGTTTTATATAAGCCAAGCTAACTGGATAGGAAGGAATAAGGATATTTAGAAAATGATTGCCATCTATTTAAGTTACTCTGTGGAGAAATGTAAAAGTGTTATGAGGTGATCCTCAAAAAGCATTTGGTGTCAGATTGTGGAAAGCCTTTAGGATCTGACTTTAGAGCTTTTACTTTGTTCTTTGGTCTGTTGAGAAGCAGGAATGATTGATGATGAACAGGAGGAGGGAAATAGAAGAGAGAGCCTGCTAAGGTGTTGTTATAATTTTCTTTGGATGACGATAGTGGGATGGAAAGGAAAGAACATATTTGAGGAAGGTTTTAAAAGAACAACCTTAGAAACGGGTCCTCTTACTGGAAATGGGGAATAAAATGGAGGAGGAGTGAGAAGTTTATGGGGTCAAATCCAGATGATGAAGAGAATAGTAGTACCTTGAAAAGAATGAAGGGAGCTGCTGAGAAAGGATATGCTTCTTGTTTGGGCATGACAATTTTTTAAAATCAAATTACAGAAAGATAAAACCACGTTATTGCAGTATTTTTGAAAGTTAAGATAAAGTTCCCAGAAGTAATGCATTTTATGAACAAAAAGACTGAGGACCAAAGCATGTCTTTGTAGGTTGGTAATACATAAGATATGTTCAGTCATAACTAATAATAACAGGTAATAGCCATTAGTGCTTATAGTGTGCACTCTTTGTTTTATGTGTTTTAACTCATTTACCTCTTTATAAGGCAAAAAATATTACTATTTCCAGTTCACAGGAAAGGGACAGTGAGCTACACTGATGTTAGAGTAACTTTCCCACTGCTGGGAAGTAGCTAATGGCATTTAAACAGAGGAAGTCTGGCTGCAGCGCCCTCTTGGTTTAACTATCACACTGCAGAAAGGTTCCACCCTCTTCCCCACCAGTAGTCATGGAGTGTCCAGTTCACCTAATTTTTCCTAGTAGTGGCTGTACCCTTTTCAGTCTTTGCCATTTTATAGGTGAATGATGTTGTTTAGTTGCTAAGTCATTTTCAACTCTTTGCAACCCTGTGGACTGCAGCATGCCAGATTTCCCTGTCCTTCACCATCTCCTGGAGCTTGCTCAAACTCATGTCCATTGAGTTGGTGATGCCATCTAACTATCTCGTGCTCTGCTGTCCCCTTCTCCTCCTGTCTTCAATCTTTCCCGGCATCAGAATCTTTCCCAGCATCAGAATCTTTCCCAGTGAGTCAGCTTTTTGCATCAGATTGCCAAAGATCAGCTTCAGCTTCAGTCTTTCCAATGAATATTCAGGGTTGATTTCTTTTAGGATTTACTGGTTTGATCTCCTTGCTGACCAAGGGACTCAAGAGTCTTCTCCAACACCACAATTCGAAAGCATCAGTTCTTCGGCACTCAGCCTTCTTTATGGTTCAGCTCTTGCATTCGTACATGACTACTGGAAAAACCACCATAGCTTTGACAGCAGACCTTTGTTGGCAAATTGATGTCTCTGCTTTTTAAAACACTGTCTAGGTTTGTCATAACTTTCCTTCCAAGGAGCAAGTATCTTAATTTTATGGCTGCAGTGAATGATGGCACTGTTTAAAAGTTGAATGTTTTTTCCCCATATGTTTCTTGGCTAATTGCTTTTCTTCTTATTTTTCTGTAAGTGGCTTAGAGAAATTGTCATTTTTTATTGATTATATGAATGCTTTATGAAATAAGGCTATTAACACAGTTTGATTGCCTTTTAAATTTGTGCTTGACATTAATAAATACTAAATTACATGATTTGTCTCCTTTATTTCTTTCTGCCATTGTATTAGGTGGCTATGTTTTTTACATTTAGGTTTTAATTGTTCTGGAATCCATTTCCTTGTAAGGTGGAGATAAGATATCCATCCTTTTTTAAAAGCCTAGTAGCTAGTTGTATCAAACCATTTATTGAAAAATTGGTTCCTTCCTGTTTGATTTGAGACATTCCCTTATTGTAGGATAAATTCTTAACAATATTTAGGGTCTTACTGGACTTTTTCCCTTTGTTTCTTTGTATTTTAAGGCTTTTATGATAAATTTTTAAATTTCATTTAGAAAGTTCTTTCATCCCTCCTCCCTTAATATTTACTAGCTGTTCCCAAACATTACTTAATATTTCCAGATGAGTTATAGAATGCATGTGTTGAATCTTATCCCACACCAAGTTGTGTTCCTGTAAGATATTTTTAGATACAGTGGCAAATGCTATTCGTGTAATACTGTTTCCATCTTACGAAAATACTTGTCTTGATTTTTTCAAATCTCTTTGCTCCCTTTAATAATTTTAGAAGTTATATACAGATTCTGTGCATTTAAAACTTTTTATTCCTAGTTTTTATACATTTTGACTTGTCATTATAAATAGATTTCCTCCACCCCTCACCCCCCTGTGTTTTTAAGGTGGCTTTGGCTAATACAGAATAGCTCTGTCGATTTTTAGTGTTGTTGGCGTCACCTCACTGAACTCTTGGTGTTTTGTAATAGTTTCTCAGTTGATTCTCTTTGATTCTCCAGGTTGGTGCTTTTTATCACTGGCTCTGACTCTGTGGTTACTAGCTCAGTTGTACATGACGTAGCAACTAAACAAGAGCAGCGCCACCCCTACGGGAATGCCTTTCCTCACTGCCCTTGCTAACCAGCCTCACTTGTCCTGGCCTTCTCTCCAGTCCTTATTGTTGCCTGATTATCTTTTTTAGTGTATTTATTCACTTATTTTGGCCTTTGGCCTCCCCTCACTAGACAGAGAGCTTCCTGCTCTTAGTCATGGAAGAAAGAAATGAATTTCATTTTGGATATATGGCATTTTTCATTCCTTTGGTACGTTTAGGTAAAGAAAACCTTGGAACTGATGAATATTTGGGAAGAGAATTCAGGCTGAAGATTTTTATTTGGAGTAGTTGGAGCTATGAGAAATAGTTAAGGAGGAAAAATGGGCAGAACAGGAAAGAAAACATCCTCAGTGATTTTAACTGTTAAGGGAATGATTAATTTAAGAGGATATTGCAAGGAAAACAGATGTATTTGACTCATATCTTGACCTTAGATTTGAGTACATATTTTTGTAGAAACATAAATCTACTAAGCATTTTAAAAAACATTAAATAATTGAATTTTCTTGTATTTTGGTTTATATTAGGTCTCTGACTTGATATTTGTTAACTTGTTTTTTGTAGTAAAAACAAAATGAGTATTTTGGATAATTGACAGTGTGTTTCAAATGATTATTTTAAAGTCACTTAAGCTTGTTTTTAGAAGAAAACTTTAAAATATTGTATTTCCTTTGTGATCCGTTCCAACTATTCTAGTGAGGATTTATTGTATGTTTGTTGTATGACATTTTTACACCTGTCAGAAGCAGTCCTTTCTGGCTTTCATAACAGTGCCGGACACAATAATATTTGCTAGGTTGTTTGAAAGTGCTTTATGTTACCATTTATCCTTTATTTCCATATATGTTGTTCTACATATTGGAGCCATAATGAACGTTAGATAATTGGAAAACATCTCTTAGGATTCACATGTTTGGACCTGAACTTCACACAGCAAATACAAGAATAAAAATACAGCGTTAATAAACAGCAAGTCAGATAACATTTTAACCTCATTTGAATGGACACAGGGAAATACAATTTCAAAAAGAAGCATCTCGAAATACTTATTACAGCTTTTTGTTTTGCCATAATGGTTGGGAAACAGCTGTATCAAATTTGTGTGTGGTTTAGTTCTGGTCTGTATAGAAAATACTCGGGATTATTTTTCTTAAACATTGCCAATAAAAAAAGAGTTGAAAAAATGGAAAAAAAATTTTTTTTGTCATACTTTAGTGCTCTTATAAAGCAAGTGAACAAATCAATAGATGGAACAGCAGATGATGAAGATGAGGGTGTTCCAACTGATCAAGCCATCAGGGCCGGTCTTGAACTGCTTAAGGTAAATATGCTTACATTGAAATTTAGGCACTTAAGTGCTTAATGAGATAACTGTTACATATATAGTTTGTACATTTTAGTCTTGAGATTTGCTTTTCTAGGTTAATAGAATCTAAAGTAAAATTTTCTTAATCACTTTTAGGTAATTTTGAAATTATGTATTCTAACATGTAAGCTAAATATTAATATTTTTATGTTTAAATTATATAATATAGCCTAGTGTTAATTATATTAAGGATTATAATTTGAAGGTTTCATTAGTGTGCAAAGAACTTGCTAACTCTACCACAGAAAGCACCAAAATTTTAAAGTCCATTTTATATGTTATTTCGTTAGCTAAAATATACCATTGCCTTTTACTTATTACAAAAATATCAGTTAATTGTTGATAACGTAGAGCATATAAAGTCATAAAGAAGAAAACATTGAGAAGCCTATCATTCATAAATATTTCTTTTGTTTCCTTTTAATCTATAGAAAAATATACTCTTTGGTACAGTTGAAATGAGACTGAATATACAATTTTATATCTTCATTTTTCCCATAATAAATTATTAACATTTTCTCAGTGTTTTTTAAGACAGTGTTTTTAAGAGTGTCATAAAGCAGGTCTGATTTTTTTTTTACTGTTATTTATTAGATAGTTGCTCTAAGTTAATTGCTTTTGCTTCCTCATGTGTAATGGAGGTAGAAATAATACTTATCTCACAGGGATTAAATTAAATCATGTACTTAATGTCTTAGCAGATATTTATTTTGAAAGTGTGATTGTAATGGAGGGTCTAATTTGATTTCCTTCAGATTGCTATACCCAGTTTTACTGGGTCTGTTTATTAAAAATTTCATCCATTTTCAGTTATTTTCTGTTGTCTTTATAATCTATTATACTCTACCTTAAATGTGGTAAAGTCTATTTATTGCTTTATTTTTTCTTTAGTCCTATGTTGGTGTGATTATTGTAACCTTATAATTTCTTTTACTGTTTGATATTTTACCCTCTTCCTTAGATTACTTTTTTCCAAAAATGTTATTATCTTCTTCTAATGACCTATATTTAGAATAATAGAGGTATTTTGTTAAATTCTCTTCTCATTTTCCTTTTCTCCTACCTTGAGTTTCTTCCACCCCTCCTCCCCAAACATTAACCAAATCCAGATTATTTTGAGAATTATGTTAGTGTGTTGTTTAATTTTGAAGATAGTTCTTTCTTTAGATTGTACAGTCTTCCTACACAAGAATGTTTCTGTTATATGTTTGAGTAAGTCTTAAATTTTACTTACAGTGCTCTCTTTTATTTTTAGCATAATTACTTGTGTTTTTACTTTGATTTGTAACATTTCTAGTGTGTAACATTTTGGATTTATAAAGATGAAAAGGATTTATAGATCATTTTTATGATCATTTTTTAGGTACTCTCATTTACACATCCAATCTCATTTCATTCTGCTGAAACATTTGAGTCTCTCCTGGCTTGTCTGAAAATGGATGATGAAAAAGTAGCAGAAGCTGCACTTCAAATTTTCAAAAACACAGGAGGCAAAATTGAAGAGGATTTCCCACACATCAGATCGTGAGTTGAGTTTTTTTCTGATAAATATTCTAGAAAATAAAAAATAACTTGCTGTTTCTTGATTTACATAATAGTTGGAGTCAATTTTAAGTTTTGAGGAAATAGTGTCTGAGTTTTATCTTAAGTCTAAACTATTTAGAGTCTTTATTTCCTTGGAGAAGGCATTGATTGGTATTTTAGAAGATTCATAAAAATGTAAGATGACCATGGCATTTCCTTTTGAAGCATCAATTTTGTTTGAAGATTTTAATGAAAACAGTTTTTTATAGCAAAAGAGTTCCTTGGCATATTATGCCATAGGGTAAACAATGCGAATTTAAGGTCCAGTGAGAAACTCCAGAAGAATTTCAGCAGGATTGTCCATAGCACTTTACTTTCTTCTTATTATGAGTATTGAATTGAAAATTTTCAGAAGTATTGTTTTACTTGACACAGGGAAGCAGAGAAGCATGGAATAATCATCCTAACAGCAATATATTTTCTGTGTGTGTTTGTGTGTTTTAGTATTTCCAAAATTTGGAAATTATGCTGTTATCCTGGAGATCTCTAATAGTGGTTGATTATGGTTCAGGATTCTATAATAGCTCAGAAGGAATACATCATCATTCCTTATGAATCCCTCCTTGCTTCTGTGTGTTCATCTCTCCATCCTGTTCCTGGGGAGCATAGCTGGTAGTTGGTCCTGATACTGCCATAGTCACTGGTGACTGGTTTCACCTGTAGCTCATTGCTTCTGGTCTAGTTAGTAGTGGCTGGGGTACTGTGTTTCTTCATGTTGAAGTTGACTATGGCTCTTTTCTTCAGAGAGAGACTTGGACAAAGCTAGCATTTTAGAGGCTCACGTATAGGTTTTGTTATCCCTTTCTATTCACATGAGCTTAATCAGTTCTAGAAACTATTGATACATAGGAAAAGAGCATTATTTAAATGATAATTGAAACACCCAGAATATTGTAACAGTATATTTTGGCAAAGGCAAGAAACTATTTTTTATAACTGGCTTCTTAATTTTTAAGGGAGCCTGGAGAACGTGAATTTTCCTTGTAATGGAACTGTGACTTTCCAGTCCAGATCAGAGATCAGAGTTTGGAGATACATGTATACACACACACTAAACGTATAAACTATCAGATCAGATCAGTCGCTCAGTCGTGTCCGACTCTTTGCGACCCCATGAATCGCAGCACGCCAGGCCTCCCTGTCCGACTCCCAGAGTTCACTGAGACTCACATCCATCGAGTCAGTGATGCCATCCAGCCATCTCATCCTCTGTCGTCCCCTTCTCCTCCTGCCCCCAATCCCTCCCAGCATCAGAGTCTTTTCCAATGAGTCAACTCTTCGCATGAGGTGGCCAAAGCACTGGAGTTTCAGCTTTAGCATCATTCCTTCCTAAGAAATCCCAGGGCTGTTCTCCTTCGAAATGGACTGGTTGGATCTCCTTGCAGTCCAAGGGACTCTCAAGAGTCTTCTCCAACACCATAGTTCAGAAGCATCAATTTTTCGGCGCTCAGCCTTCTTCACAGTCCAACTCTCACATCTATACCTGACCACAGGAAAAACCATAGCCTTGACTAGACGGACCTTTGTTGGCAAAGTAATGTCTCTGCTTTTGAATATGCTATCTAGGTTGGTCATAACCTTCCTTCCAAGAAGTAAGCGTCTTTTAATCTCATGGCTGCAGTCACCATCTGCAGTGATTTTGGAACCCAGAAAAATAAAGTCTGACACTGTTTCCACTGTTTCCCCATCTATTGCCCATGAAGTGATGGGACTGGATTCCATGATCTTCGTTTTCTGAATGTTGAGCTTTAAGCCAACTTTTTCACTCTCCACTTTCACTTTCATCAAGAGGCTTTTGAGTTCCTCTTCACTTTCTGCTGTAAGGGTGGTGTCATCTGCATATCTGAGGTTATTGAATATTTCTCCCGGCAATCTTGATTCCAGCTTGTGTTTCTTCCAGTCCAGTGTTTCTCATGATGTACTCTGCATATAAGTTAAATAAGCAGGGTAACAATATACAGGCTTGATGTACTCCTTTTCCTATTTGGAACCAGTCTGTTCTTCCATGTCCAGTTCTAACTGTTGCTTCCTGACCTGCATACAGATTTCTCAAGAGGCAGGTCAGGTGGTCTGGTATTCCCATCTCTTTCAGAATTTTCCACAGTTTATTGTGATCCACACAGTCAAAGGCTTTGGCGTAGTCAATAAAGCAGAAATAGATGTTTTTCTGGAACTCTCTTGCTTTTTCCATGATCCAGCGGATGTTGGCAATTTGATCTCTGGTTCCTCTGCCTTTTCTAAAACCAGCTTGAACATCAGGAAGTTCATGGTTCACATATTGCTGAAGCCTGGCTTGGAGAATTTTGAGCATTACTTTACTAGCGTGTGAGATGAGTGCAATTGTGCAGTAGTTTGAGCATTCTTTGGCATTGCCTTTCTTTGGGATTGGAATGAAAACTGACCTTTTCCAGTCCTGTGGCCACTGCTGAGTTTTCCAAATT
>NW_011494628.1:2878526-2956513 GCF_000754665.1 Bison bison bison
GAGAGGAGTGCAATTGTGCAGTAGTTTGAGCATTCTTTGGCATTGCCTTTCTTTGGGATTGGAATGAAAACTGACCTTTTCCAGTCCTGTGGCCACTGCTGAGTTTTCCAAATTTGCTGGCATATTCAGTGCAGCACTTTCACAGCATCATCTTTCAGGATTTGGAATAGCTCAACTGGAATTCCATCACCTCCACTAGCTTTGTTCTTAGTGATGCTTTCTAAGGCCCACTTGACTTCACATTCCAGGATGTTGGCTCTAGATGAGTGATCGCACCATCGTGATTATCTGGGTCGTGAAGATCTTTTTTGTACAGTTCTTCTGTGTATTCTTGCCACCCTTTCTTAATATCTTCTGCTTCTGTTAGGTCCATACCATTTCTGTTGTTTATCGAGCCCATCTTTGCGTGAAATGTTCCCTTGGTATCTCTAATTTTCTTGAAGAGGTCTCTAGTCTTTCCCATTCTGTTGCTTTCCTCTATTACTTTGCACTGATCACTGAGGATGGCTTTCTTATCTCTCCTTGCTATTCTCTGGAACTCTGCATTCAAATGGGTATATCTTTCCTTTTCTCCTTTGCTTTTGGCTTCTTTTCTTTTCAGAGCTATTTGTAAGGGTTCTCAGACAGCCATTTTGCTTTTTTGCATTTCTTTTTCTTGGGGAGGGTCTTGTTCCCTGTCTCCTGTACATTGTCACAAACCTCCATCCATAGTTCATCAGGCATTCTGTCGATCAGTTCTAGTCCCTTAAATCTATTTCTCACTTCCATTGTACAATAATAAGGGGTTTGATTTAGGTCATACCTGAGAGGTCTAGTGATTTTCCTACTTTCTTCAGTTTAAGTCTGAATTTGGCAATAAGAAGTTCATCATCTGAGCCACAGTCAGCTCCCGGTCTTGTTTTTGCTGACTGACCTTCTGCATCTTTGGTTGCAAAGAGTATAATCAATATGATTTTGGTTTTGACCATCTGGTGATGTCCATGTGTAGGGTCTTCTCTTGTGTTGTTGGAAGAGGGTGTTTGCTATGACTTGTCCCTTACCACCTCCCAAAACCTGCCCAGGTTCATGTCCATTGTATCGGTGATGCAGTCGGGGAACCTTATTTTTCTGTAGCAGAACTAAAGGAAAAACTTTGTGGTCGTACCTTTTTTCTCTGGTTTTAATAGGGGTAAAGCTTTTGGGTGAGGTAAGGCTTAGAGTTGTGAATCAAATGTCTTATTACCGACTTTACAGGAAAAGAAAAAAGTAAGTGCTGATCTACTAAACTAAAATGATGGTGAATTATGGGTTCCATTCTGTCTCAGTAAGTCTCTCAGGAATCTGGCTCACTCGAGAATAGTTAGATGTGCCAACACTGACGGTCCCCTCTAGCATAGGATACAGTCATAGTCCAAGTGAAGCTGGTTCTCAATTGGAGGAGCTTAAGCAGACTTGGAGGAGAAATTAAACAGAAATAAAGGACTCACTACCTTTATTCCCGCCTTCCTTCTCCATGCTACTTATCCACTTGATTAAGCAAGTGTAGTTTCAGGTGGGAGTTCTGCTGTTAATTTTTTGAAAGAAGTGTCCAATGTTGAGTCATCAGGAAGACACCATCTACATTTTTGTTTAAATGGCAGAGCCAAAGAGAATTTCTTTTATTTAAAGATGAATTAACAGAATACAGATAAATAGACAAACATGGATCCTTTGAGGATATTTTAGTGTTCAAAAGATAGGTGATTAACACTAGGAAGAATGAAATTCTTGTTGGATAAAAGAGAATTTTAGACATATCTTCTAAGCTGCCAAGAAAATTAAGCAGCAAATGACATCTGGGAAAAAGGAACAAAAATAATATAGCATAAAAAGAGAAATGACAGAACTAAGGATAAAGAGGAGCAGGAACATATTTCTGTTATAGAATGAAATTTATTATAAACAGCAAGGAGCAGAGTAAACAGTATTGAAAATGTAATCAGGAAGGTGTCTGTTGAACTTAAGGAAACTGCATAGAACATGGGTATAGTGGGGAAAGAAAGAAATGCAGTTAAGGAATTGCAGATGATGGAAAGTCATGATTGGTTTCTGTGGAGAAGACAACAGTATAATGGAAAGTGGAAAATTTTTAAAAATAATAGTAATGAATAATAGTAATAATGAATGAAAACATGAATCTGGAAATGAAGAGTACTCATGTTTTAGGAAGGTATTGATAGCTTACTGTGAATGGTGTCGGATTTGTGATCTCCAAAGAAGAAGATTTAACTTTGGTACCAGGGACCAGGCTTGATCACTCAAGAGCTTCTGTGCAGCAGAGTTGTATTAAAGTGAAAAAGGACAGAGAAAGCTTCTGACATACTCATCAGAAGGGGGACAGAGAGTGCCCCCCCCCAATAGTCTTACCAAGGCCTCATATACTTTTCCCAGACCCCTCCCACAACATATATCTTAAATTAGCAAGATTAGAACTAACAATAGAAAGGTCTTAAGAGACCCACTCCCATAACATACACATCTCAAGGTAACAAGAAAAGTCAGAAGGTTCCTGTTAAGAAGGACAAACATATTCTCAGGCAAGATACATTGTTATATTGAGTGAGACAAAGCAGTTCTTCTTATTGAAAGCCCTAGAACCCTTTCTCCTTCTCGAGCCCTAGAACCCTTTCTCCTTCTCGAGGGCTCTGGACCTCTTCCTCACTGATAGTCCTGGACTCCTTATCAACCTATCTCAGGATTAGCTCTCTCAATATCCTAATGAAATTTACTGAATTTTCAGAGATTATGGAAGTGATTTCATAAACATCAAGGGAAAAAAAAAAAAAAAAGGAAAATCCTGCACAGCAAGAACAGTAATGGGGCTGACATTTCTTTTCAACCACGTAAGATTTCCACAGTTAATGATTCAACAGTTAGGAAGTTTTGATCAGAAAATGAATGTAACTAAAGTTTTTCCTAATTAGCTAAGTTGTGCTAAGGGCAAATGAAGGATTTTCTTTAGAATTCAAGGATTTAGAAAATGTGTTATCCCCTTTTTATTGTGAGGTCACTCTTTCTACCAAGTTGTGTGCCCTTTTCCCTTTGCATTCACTTTTGCTTATGCCTTTAAATCAAACTTTTTGTTTTCTTATTTGCATATCTGATTGTCTTTTCTCATCATTTTAATTTCAGTATTCAAGTTTTAGGTGTGGCTATATCTGTGTTTTAGAGATTTGAAAATCTGAATTTTTAAAGGGTGATGTAAATAAATTGGCTCAGGAAGAAGGTAGGGGGGAAAAATCCTAATAGGCTATAATTATAAAAGAATTTCAGAAAATTATCCTCTAATAATAATAAGGGCCAATAAAAGTTATGTTAAAGGGGGTATTTCAAATATATATATATATAAAAACCATGTAGAAATTCTAAATCTTTTTAATTGTTCCAGGCATGAGGGGGAAAGGAAAGCATTTAGATATAAAGCCAAGGTAACTAGTAGGAATGCTAAAACCTGATAAAAGATACCCCTCCAAAAGAAAACTGATACAAATTTTTTTGATATTGATGAAAATTGAATGCAAAAAGAGAATTTACTATAGTAAAGCAAGAATACACTATGGCCAAATGTTGGTTAATTCCAGGAATACAAAAAGGGTTACTATTAGAAGAAAACTCGATGTTCATGTTATAATTCATTTATATAAATGAGTAAAAGGGAGAGGCCGCACAATAGATCTTTTTGACAGATGCTGAAAGGGCTTCTAATAAAAAGGAAAATCAGTTTACTTATAGTTAAACCCAACAAAACAGGATTTTAATGCCTTCATACTTCTCAAACCAGTGAAAGTGAAGTCTCTCAGTCTTGTCTGAGCGGCCCCATGGACTGTAGCCTACCAGGCTCCTCCGTCCATGGAATTTTCCAGGCAAGAGTACTGAAGTGGGTTGCCGTTTCCTTCTCCAAATATCTCAAACCAATATCTACCACCATATGGTAATACACAAGCATTCCCAGTAAAATCAGTAGCAGGATGAGAAAATACACTAACTCTGCCATGATTTAACATTGTTTTGAAAGCATTAGCCAATATAATTACATAAGAAAATAAAATTAAAAAGTGCATTTGTTGGAAAAGAGGAAGCAAAGTTATCATATTTCTAAGAGAAAAATCCAAGAGAATCAGCTGCAGAACTACTAGAAACAAGATGGCCATATGAGTATCTAGAAATCCAAGGCTGTCTTTGCTGCTGCTACTGCTAAGTCGCTTCAGTCGTGTCTGACTCTGTGTGACCCCATAGACGGCAGCCCACCAGGCTCCCCCATCCCTGGGATTCTCCAGGCAAGAACACTGGAGTGGGTTGCCATTTCCTTCTCCAGTGCATGAAAGTGAAAAGTGAAAGTGAAGTCGCTCGGTCGTGTCCAAGTCTTAGCGACCCCATGGACTGCAGCCTTCCAGGCTCCTCCGTCCATGGGATTTTCCAGGCAAGAGTACTGGAGTGGGGTGCCATTGCCTTCTCCGATATAAAGGCTCTCTTTATATTCCACTAATAATCATTCAGAAAATATAGGAGTAAAAAAATCAGAAGATTTAAAAGTCAAGTGTATGAGAAATTGACAACCCTGTACTATCCCTTTAGTAGTGAGGAGTATAATATTTAACAAAGAAATTAGTCAGGAAAACTTAAATCACTGAATAAGTAACTGGCAAGCAGTTTTAAAAAGAAAAAATAATGTAGACTACACTTGATTTTACATATATTCTGAATGAGCCAGAGATTCTTTATTTAATAATCTAAGATTTTATTTAAAAACTTTTAAATCTATGATGATTATATATATATAAAATGAATTAGTAAAAGTATTAGTAACCAGTTCTTTTTTTTCTTTTTAATTTTATTATTGAAGGATAATTGGTTTACAGAATTTTGTTGTTTTCTGTCGAACCCCAACATGAATCAGCCATAGATATACATACATCATCTCCCTTTTGAACCTTCCTCCCGTCTCCCTCCCCATCCCACCCCTCTAGGTTGATACAGAGCCTCTGCTTGACTTTCCTGAGCCATATAGCAAATTCCTGTTGGCTATCTATTTTACATATGGTAATGTAAGTTTCTATGTTACTCTTTCCATACATTTCACCCTCTCCTCCCCTCTCCGCATGTCCATTAGTCTATTCTCTACGTCTGTTTCTCCATTGCTGCCCTGTAAGTAAATTCTTCAGTACCATTTTTCTAGATTCCGTACATATGTGTTAGAATACAATATTTATCTTTCTTTTTCTGGCTCACTTCACTCTGTGTAATAAGCTCTAGGTTCATCCACCTCATCAGAGCTGACTCAAATGTGTTTCTTTTTATGGCTGAGTAATATGCCATTGTGTATATTTACCACAACTTCTTTATCCATTCATCTGTCAATGGGAGTCTAGGTTGCTTCCATGTTGTAGCTATTGCAAATAGTGCTGCAATGAACAATGGGATACATGTGTCTTTTTCAGTTTTCATTTCCTCAGGCTAATATGCCTAGAAGTGCGATTGCTGGGCAATACGATGGTTTTATTTCTAGTTTTTTAAGCAGTCTGCATACCATCTTCCATGGTGACTGTCAATTTACATTCCCACCAACAGTGCAAGAGTGTTTGCTTTTCTTCACACCCTCTCCAGCATTTATTGTTTGTAGACTTTTTGATGATGGCCATTCTGACCAGTGTGAGATGACATATCATTGTAGTTTTGATTTGCATTTCTCTAATAATGAGCGATGTTGAGCACCTTTTCATGTGTTTGTTAACCATCTGTTTGTCTTCTTTGGAGAAATGTATGTTTAGGTCTTTCTCCCACTTTTTGATTGGGTTGTTTGTTTTTCTGACAGAGTTGTATGAGCTGCTTGTATATTTTGGAAATTAACCCTTGGTCAATTGTTTCATTTGCTATTATTTTCTCCCATTCTGAGGCTTATCTTTTCACTTTGCTTATAGTTTTCTTTGCTGTGGAAAAGCTTTTAAATTTAATCAGGTCCCACTTGTTTGCTTTTGTTTTTATTTCCGTTACTCTAGGAGGTGGGTCATAGAGGATCTTGCTTTGATTTATGTCATCGAGTGTTCTGCCTATGTTTCCCTCTAAGAGTTTATAGTTTCTGGTCTTAGGTTTAGGTCTTCCATCCATTTTGAGTTTATCTTTGTGTATGGTGTTAGGAAGTGTTCTGATTTCATTCTTTTACTTGTAGCTGTCCAGTTTTCCCAGCACCATTTATTGAAGGGACTGTCTTTGCCCCAATGTATAGTCTTGCCTCCTTTGTCAAAAATAAGGTACCCATAGGTGCGTGAGTTTATTTCTGGGCTTTCTGTCTTGTTCCATTGGTCTATATTTCTGTCTGTATGCCAGTACAGACAGAAGTCTGTACTGAAGTCAGGAAAGTTGATTCCTCCAGCTCCATTCTTCTTTTGCAAGACTGCTCTGGCTATTTGGGTCTTTTGTGTTTCCATATGAATTGTGAAATTTTTTGTTCCAGTTCTGTGAAAACTGCCATTGGTAATTTGATAGGGATCACATTGAATCTGTAGATTGCATTTGGTAGTATAGTCATTTTCACAATATTGATTCTTTCTACTCAGAAGCATGGAATATCTCTCGATCTGTTTATGTCATCTTTGATTTCTTTCACTAGCGTCTTACAGTTTTCTTTGTACAGTTCTTCTGTCCCCTTAGATAGTTTATTCCTAGATATTTAGTTCTTTTGTTGCAATGGTGAATGGGATTGATTCCTTAAATTCTCTTTCTGATTTTTCATTGTTAGTATGTAGAAATTCAAGTGATTTCTGTGTATTAATTTTGTATCCTACAATTTTGCTAAATTCACTGATTTGCTCTAGTACTTTTCTGATATTATCTTTAGGGTTTTCTTTGTATTATGTCATCTGCAAACAGTGAGAGGTTTACTTCTTTTCCAATGTGGATTCTTTTTATTTCTTTTTCTTCTCTGATTGCTGTAGCTAGGACTTCCAGAACTATGTTGAATAATAGTGGTGAAAGTGGAAGTGGGCACTCTTGTCTTGTTCCCGATGTTAGGGGGAATGCTTTCAGTTTTTCACCATTGAGAATAATGTTGGCTGTAGGCTTATCATACATGGCCTTTACTATGTTGAGGTAGGTTCCTTCTATGTCCATTTTTTGAAGAGTTTTAATCATAAATGGGTGCTGAATTTTGTCAAAGGCTTTTTCTGCATGTATTGAGATTATCGTATGATTTTTATCGTTTAATTCCTTAATATGGTGTATCACATTGATTGATTTGCATATATTGAAGAACCATTGCATTCCTGGCATAAAACCAACTTGATCATGGTGTATGAGCTTTTTGATGTGTTGCTGAATTCTGTTTGCTAAAATTTTGTTGAAGATTTTTGCATGTAAGTTCATCAGTGATATTGGCCTATAGATTTTTTTATGTGTGTTGTCTTTGTCTGGTTTTGGTATCGGGGTGATGGTTGCTTTGTAGAATGAGTATGAAAGTGTTCCTTCCTCTGAATTTTTTGAAAGAGTTTTAGAAGGCAAGTATTAGCTCTTCTCTAAATGTTTGATAGATTCTCCTGTGAAGCCATCTGGTTCTGGGCTTTTGATTTTTGGGAGATTTTTGATCACAGCTTCAATTTCAGTGTTCGTGGTTGGGTAGTTCATAATTTTGATTTCCTCCTGGTTCAGTCTTGGAAGATTGATCTTTTCTAAGAATCTATTTCTTTCAGTTTATCCATTTTATTGCCGTGCTGCTGCTGCTGCTGCTAAGTCGTTTCAGTCGTGTCCGACTCTGTGCAACCCCATAGACAGCAGCCCACCAGGCTCCCCTGTCTCTGGGATTCTCCAGGCAAGACCACTGGAGTGGGTTGCCATTTCCTTCTCCAATACATGAAAGTGAAAAGTGAAAGTGAAGTTGCTCAGTCGTGTCCGACTCTTAGGGACCCCATGGACTGCAGCCTACCAGGGTCCTCCGTCCATGGAATTTTCCAGGCAAGAGTACTGGAGTGGGTTGCCATTGCCATATAGTTGTTCATAATAGTCTCTTATCATCCTTGGTATTTCTGCGTGGTTTCTTGTAACTGCTCGTTTTTCATTTCTAATTTTGTTGATTTGTTGATTTGATTCTTCTCTTTTTTTCTTGAGTCTGGTGAAAGGTTTGTCAATTTTGTTTATCTTCTCAAAAACCAACTTTTAGTGTTATTAATCTGTAGTATTGTTTCTTTGATTTCTTTTTCATTTATTTCGGCTCTGATCTTTATGATTCCTTTCCTTCTACTAATTTTGGGGGTTTTTTTGTTGTTCTTTTTTTCCCAGTTGTTTTAAGTGTAAAATTAGGTTGTGTATTTAGATGTTTTTCTTGTTTCTTGAGGTAGAATTATATTGCTATAAACTTCCCTCTTAGAATTGCTTTTGCAGCATCCCACAGGTTTTGTATTGTTGTGTTTTCATTGTCATTTGTTTCTAGAAATTTCTTCATTTCCCTTTTGATTTCTTCAATAGCCTGTTGGTTATTTAGAAATGTGTTGTTTAATCTCCATGTGTTTATGTTTCTTACAGTTTTTTTTCCTTGTAATTGATATGTAGTCTCATAGTGTTGTGATCGGAGAAGATGCTTGATACGATTTCAGTTTTCTTAAATTTACTGAGTTTTGATTTGTGACCCAAGATGTGGTCTATCCTGGAAAATGTTCCATGTGCACTTGAGAAGAAGGTGTGTTCTGTGTTTGAATGAAATGTCCTGAAGATATCAATGAGATCTATCTCATCTAATGTATCATATAAGACTTGTGTTTCCTTATTAGTTTTCTGTCTTGATGAGCTGTCCATTGGTGTGAGTGGGGTGTTAAAGTCTCCAGCTATTATTGTGTTACTGTCAACTTCTCCTTTTATGTCTGTTAGTGTTTGTTTTGTGTATTGAGGTGCTCCTGTGTTGGGTGCATAGATATTTACAATTGTTATGCCTTCCTCTTGGATTGATCCCTTGATCATTATGTAGTGTCCTTCCTTATCTCTTCTAAAATTCTTTATTTTAAGGTCTATTTTGTCTGATATGAGGATTGCTACTCCAGCTTTCTTTTGCTTCCCATTTGCATGGAATATGTTTTTCTATTCTCTCACTTTCAATCTATATGTGTCTTGAGGTCTAAATTGGGTATCTTGTAGACAGCATATATATGGGTCTTATTTTTTGTCCATTCAGCCAGTCTGTGTCTCCTGGTTGGAGCGTTTAATCCATTTACATTTAATTATTGATACATATGTTCTTATTGCCATTTTCTTAATTGTTTGGGGTTGGTTTTGTAGATCTTTTTCTTCTCTTGTATTTCTTGACTATATAAGTCCCTTTAACGTTTGTTGTAAAACTGGTTTGGTGGTACTGAAGAACTTTTGGTGGTTTTGAAGAGCTTTCTACTGTTATGTCCAACCCATTTTTCTGTGATACTATTGGTATTTTCATTATCTGTTTGTAGGTGTTTACACTTTATGGATATTTACCATTTCTCTGTAACCAGAAATACGACGTTTCCCTTCAATTGGTCACTTGTCTTTTTATTATATTTTATTGTTATCTTTTCTGCAACTGCTATTATTATTATGAATTATTTATCTCTGATTGTTTTTTAAACTGGAGCAGTGAGTTGGGCAAGGAGAATTCAGAAGTTAATTCCACTGTGAAATAAATATAAAATAGTTGAACTAAGAGAGCCTGCCTTATTCAGGACTTTAAGTTTGTATATAATGAAGTGATATGATACATCAGTGTTCTTCCAGGTAGCTAGATGACCCATTCCCTGCCTCTTTGATAACTGTGGTCAAGTGTTGCTTTACTAGAGTGATCTTCTGTAGGCATCACATGTAAAATTGTAACACAGTCACAAACTTACGCCTGTTCCCTATTGCTGTCCTCTTCTTCTTCTCCCCCCCTTTATAGGAGTTACCACAATTTAACATAACAGATGTTTTGCTAACTTAATGTGTTATCATTTGTCTTATCCCTAATATGCTGGTAGAATGAATGCACCAATTTGGGACTTTAAATAATGCCTGGCATTATAGCAAGTACTCAATTTGTATTGGTTAAATGATCAAATTTCCCTTCATATAGATTGTTTGGGGATAGATTAAAAGATGAACTGGAAGAGGAAGAGACTTTAGAAAGAAGCAAGTTAAGTCCCATTATGGTGGTCTTAGGTGTAAGGTAGCAAAAGCTTAGCTAAAGTAATAGCAATGATAATAAAATAGAAAAGGCTAATGGAAATGACATTAAAAAGAAGAAATGGGTTACCATTCTTGTTTGTATTTATAACTAATAAATAAAAAGGAAAAATTATTTGTATTTGTATTATATTTTAATATAGATGTTTATAAAGCAAAATTATAGATGATTGAAAATGAGTGAGTAGATGCTATGACTTTTGTTTCTTTGTTCTTACGAAACATTACTTTAAAAATACAAGCATTAAAGTATCTAGTGGAAGTCATAATGATTTTTCTGGTTTATTGTTTTTCTGTAATTTTTTTTTTTTTAGAGCTTTGCTTCCTGTTTTACATCACAAGTCTAAAAAAGGACCCCCCCGTCAAGCCAAATACGCTATTCATTGTATCCATGCAATATTTTCTAGTAAAGAAACCCAGTTTGCACAGATATTTGAGGTAAAAAGAGAAAAATTTTTTTGTTTCATGTTATTGTTAAAAAAATATGAATGAGTTTACAGACTGTTCATGTTTGGAGATGTATCATTTTGTAATTTTCCAAATTTGAATCAGTATAATCAATATTAATGATTGGTTAAAATTTGAAAATATCTGATGATTCAGCTTTTTAATGCTAGCTCTTTAGAAATCAAGCAGTTGTATAATAGTTTTGAAGTCACTTTATACATTTAGTATTAGGAAACTTTTTTCATTCATAAGTAATTACATATAAAATCATAGTTACTCATATAGTAGGTAATAGGTGATTATTCTATCAGTTTACAGATTTTGGAAGTTAGATTTCTATATATGAAATACTACTGAAGTGTGTGGGGTTTTATACATGAATAATAATTTATAATTAAAGTTAAATAAATTTGTACTTTAATGACTGACCTAATTTCATATTAGATTAAAATGTGCCTTTTCCTTTGCAGGTCATGTGATCCACACCCAAAGATCCTTGATAGTTGGTGCTCTCCAAAACACCCACTGCAGTTTAGGTCCATGCCAGATATTTTGGACAGGAACAAGTATCAAGGACCTTTTGGTGTGGTCCAAATGTCTCTTGGAATGTTTTGGGCAGGACCAAATATGAACAAATATCAAGGACCTTTGTGTGTAGACCAAATGTCTTATTGGGTGTATTGGGACAGGACCAAATACCTACTGACTGTCTTTTCAGCATGTATTTTATTTTTTCTGTACTTTGAATTACCAGTACCCTTTCTAAGTATGGCAATTTCACTATAAGCTATTATAATCTAGTTTTAGCCTTCTTACTGCAAATAGAGGCTAAACAGAAAATTTATAAAAATCTTGTAGTTATAGTCTAGGAGCCTTGAATGAAGTCAAAACAATTTGGAAATTATGCTGAAACTAACCCACCATAAATACACAGACTTGCTGTCTATTTTAGAAGTATTTATGCTAATTTTGTCATATTTTCATGATTTATATTAAAGGCGGAGTAAAGGAGGAAGAAAAGTTTTCTGTATCTATTAAACAGCATCTTTGCTATAGATACTCAATCATAATATAATTAAAAATTGAGGTGGAGGTAATATTCTATAGTATTTAATTTTTTAATAAGAGAATGACTTCAGTGGACTCATGTTGATTTCTAGAAAGCTTTTTTTTTTTCTTGAATAATCTTTTTGTTCCCTCCAATGATGAGGAGGAGGAAAATGCTGATAATAGCTTGACTTTATTGGTTACTTTTAATTTTAATATCTGTAACTTCATCTTTACAAGAACCTACCTGGTAATCCTTCTCCTATAACATAGAAGATTGGCTGGCTTTCTGAGAAAAGGTTTCACAGACACATCTAACCTTTATCAGAGTACTGTTAACCCAGAGCTGCTGCTGCTGCTAAGTCGCTTCAGTCATGTCCGACTCTGTGCAACCCCATAGACGGCAGCCCACCAGGCTCCCCTGTCCCTGGGATTCTCCAGGCAAGAACACTGGAGTGGGTTGCCATTTCCTTCTCCAATGCAAGAAAGTGAAAAGTGAAAGTGAAGTCACTCAGTCGTGTCCGACTCTTAGCGACCCCATGGACTGCAGCCCACCAGGCTCCTCTGTCCATGGGATTTTTCCAGGCAAGAGTTCTGGAGTGGGTTGCCATTGCCTTCTCTGATTAATCCAGAGACTGATCATTAATTTTGGTTTTTCAGAAATGATTTTAATATCTTATTGTGGAAAATTGTCACAATATAATAAATGAATTGGAAAAAAGTACGCTATCAGTTATCTGTTTCTCATGTAAACAAGTTATCACTTAGATGTGCAATGGAGGTATTGAGGGAGTCATTGAGAACAGCAAGAAGTACTGTCATTACTTTTGATTAAGTGAAGCTTTTCATATTGCCACAATGTGTTGGAAAAGAACAGTTTTGTGTTTTTTTTCAAGCCTAGAATGCTTGGTGTTCAGTATAGGAGAATACCTACACCTTTATCTTAACCCCATTTCCCCAGCTACCCAGTTTCTTTTCTCAGAGGCAGCCAGTGTTACCAGTTTCTACTGTACTTTTCAGGAGCTATTTTATTCTTATACAAGTAATATAAATACACAAAACACATCTTTTGTCCCCTTCCCCCTCTCTCATGCCAATGATAGTGTGCTATAGCCACTCTTCTGATTATCTTATTTTAAAAATTGAGCAATATGTTTTAGGTATCAACTTATGTGAGTAAATAAGCAGTCTCCTTCTGTTATAGCAAAATGATTATTAAAATAATATTTTTATTTTACTATAAGATTAATAAAATAGTTTTATTAGTTATAATACTTAATGTTTGATGCTATAAAAATCCACAAAAATGCTTGTAACTATCCATAATGAAAGCTTATTTTTTGCTCGTGATAAAAGTCCATTTGGGTGTTTTGATTGCATTCTATTCAGTGTTTTAGCCACACAGACCCTTTTTGACTAGTGGCTTCTCTTTCCTGGTGGCTCATACAGTAAAGCATCTGTCTGTAATGTGGGAGACCTGGGTTCGATCCCTGGGTCAGGAAGATCCCCTGGAGAAGGAAATGGCAATCCACTCCAGTATTCTTGCCTGGAAAATTCCATGGACAGAGGAGCCTGGTGGGCTACAGTCTATGGGGTCGCAAAGAGTCAGATACGACTGAGTGACTTCAGTGTCTTTCACTTTCACTTTTTCTCTTTGAGTCCCATTGGATCCTTTGTATTAAGCCACCAGTGAGTAAATAGAGTGAAAATGTGGAGAAGATACACTGTTCATGTCTGCCTCAGTTCAGACATGGCATACCTTACTTTCATCCCCATTCTGGTAACCAGAACTTCTGACTGCACATAGAAAAGCATCCTTATGCCCAGAAAGTAGAATAGAAGTAGGCATTGGTGAGCCGAAGTGGCTACCCACTCCAGTTTCTTGCCTGGAGAATTCCATGGACTGAGGAACCTCATGGGCTACAGTCCATGCAGTCACAAAGAGTTGTACATGACTGAGCAACTTTCAGCAGTTGCTGACATATTTATATATGCAATCTAAAATATAATTTGGGAAAAACTGAAAGTACCTAAATATGATGCCTTCTAGTTAATAAAAGTTGTCAGTAAAAGTTAGATATAACTTGAACCACTGCTTATACCATGTATTGAACTTGTGTGGTTTTTAGCTTTTGTAGCTGAGACATGTGACCAGTTTATTTGCATGTTTATGGAGTTTATCATTTTCCTTTCCTCATTTTCAGCCTCTGCATAAGAGCCTAGATCCGAGCAACCTGGAGCATCTCATCACACCACTGGTGACTATTGGTCACATTGCTCTCCTTGCACCAGATCAATTTGCTGCTCCTTTGAAGTCTTTGGTAGCTACTTTCATTGTGAAGGATCTTCTGATGAATGATCGGGTAATTTATGTTTTCTAGATGTGTATTCTTCATAATGCTATCTTCTAAAATTTTATGCAACAAAAAGAGAAGTGGAATGATGTAAATAGCACTTCAGTTTGGTTGATTTGTTTTTAGCTTTTCCCATCTTTTTACCATGCTGCATCTTCATTAAAAGTGAAACAACATTGAAACATCTCTTTAGTTGAGCACAGGGCTATGACCTGGAATGCTTTCCTTGATAAATACAAGATACCACCAGATTCTGTCTCTTTCAACTTTATAGGGATGTAAGTTTTGTAATGGCATCTATTTTTTAAATATGTGAAGATTGACAGGTTAGTTTGCAGTATGGTTGTCATGATAGTAGTTGTTGCATTTTATACATACAATAGAGAATTAAAAGATCCCTGAGGGAAAATACTGGGGAAAAATATAGTGATTTTCTGTCTTCATTGTGTGAATATTTGGGGCAGGGTATGTTTGGGTGTCTTGGAGAATTGACCCCTACAGTCATGTAGAGTTTTATGCATGTGTTTGTGTATTTTTAGATATACATATATGTAAAAAAAATACTGTAAAACTAGGATTTTCAGAATGGTAAATGAGCGTTGGTTTCAGATTAAAGTTACCAGCTGCATTAGCCCCTATCAAAAGTAGGCGTGTTCTATGATGCTTTGAGGCAAGCATTGACTTCTCTCTGGCTGTGAAAGTTCTAGAATGCATCTTCTTCCAATAGGAGATAGTTTTCTGTGTTAAAAATCGGTTTAGCATAGCCGCCTTAATTAATAATCTAAGCTGGATGTTCTGGATAACTTGCTGCAACTTCAGCATCAGGACTTGCTGCTCCACCTTGTATCATAGAGATGGCTTCTTAAGTATTAGGAACCAATCTCTGCTGGCCTGAGATTTTCCTTCCGGAGCCTCCTTAGCTCTCTTAGTCTTTACAGAATTGAAGAGAGTTACAGCCTTGCTCTGGATCAGGCTTTGGCTTAAGGGAATGTTAGGCTGGTTTGATCTCCCCTCCAGTCCATTAAACTTTCTCCGTATCAGCAGTAAGTGTGTTTTGCTTTCTTGTCATTCACATTTTCACTGGAGAAGCACTTTTAATTTCCTTCAAGAACTTATCCTTCACATTCATAACTTGGCCCAAGAGGTTTAATTTTCAGCTAATAGTAGCTTTTGACATGCCTTCATCACTAGGCTTTATCATTTCTAACTTTTGCTATGAAGTTGAGAGATGTGCAGTGCTTCCTTTCACTTAAACATGTACAGTCCATGATAGGTTTGCTAATTTTCCCAATTTCTGTGTTGTTGTATCTTAGGGAATAGGGTGGCCTGAGGAGAGAGGGAGAGATGGGGAAAAGGCCAGTCCGTAGAGCAGTCAGAACACACACGTTTACTGATTAAGTTCATTGTGTTAAAGAGTGTGATTCATGGCACCTCAAAACAGTTACAGTAGTACCATTAAAGATCTCTAGTCACTTATCACCATAACAAATGTAATAATAGTGAAATCATTTGGAATACTTCAAGAATTATGAAAATGTGACAGATATGAAGTGAGCAAATGTTGTTGGAAAAATAGCACTGATAGATACTTGACACGAACCTTCAATTTGTAGAAAACACAGCATTTGTGAAGCCTATTGAGACAATTCTTGTGTGTATAGAAAAAGTATGTCAGACAGTTGGATTACAGTAAAAATTTGTATATTTAGAGTGTGTAATTAGAACTACAGTAAGATAGGAAAGAGAATATGAAACAGAAATAGTATTTGAAGTGATAATGCCAGAAAATTTTTCAAAATTTATGAAAGACATCAAAGCTATACATTCAAACTCCAAGTAGGATCAGTATAACACAAAGCTCACTAGATACATCATAGTAAAACTAGAACCAATCAAAAGCCTTCCAGGGAACAAGACTGTCACCTGACTTCGAGAAAAGATTAGAAAATGGAAGATAATGGAATAATAACTTCAAATTATTGAGTGGAAGAAAAGTACCAATCTGGAATTCTAAACCTGGAGAAAATACCCTTTAAAAAGGGAATGCAACATAAACACATTTTCAGACAAAAACTGAGAGAATGAGAGAAAATATTTGCAAATCATGTACCTAATATGTCCATATTGTATAAATCACACGTATAGCTCAATAGCAGAAAAAGAGTTTGATTAAAAAATAGGCAGAAGCAACATTTTTCCAAAGAACGCAAACAAGTCATCAGTAATTGTATGAAAAGTGCTCAACATCGGTAATCACCAGAGAGATGCAAATCAAAACCACAAAAAGATAGGACTTCATTTCTCTTAGAATGACTAATATAAAATAGATAATAAGTGTTGGTGAAGATGTGAAGAGAAAGAACCCTTTTGCACTGTTGGTGTGAATATAAATAGATACAGCCACCATGAAAAACAGTATGGAGAATCTTCCAAAAAATTAAAAATAGGAAAAAAAAATAAATAGAAGCACCACATGATCCAGTAATAAATACTTCAGAGTATTTATCTGAAGGGAATGAGAACACTAATTCAAAAAGATCTCTGCACCCCCATGTTCAATGCAGCATTATTTATAGCAGTCAAGACATGGAAGCAACCCAAGTGTCCATCTAATGGATGAATGGATAGAGAAAAAAGTGGTGTATATATACAATGTAATATTGATCAGTCATTAAAAACAAGGAAAAAGTCCTGCTATTTGTGACAGCATGGATGAACCTTGAGGGCATTATGCTAAGTTAAATAGACAAAGATGAATACCATGTGATGTTCCTTACATGCAGTATCAAATTTTAAAAAACCCCAAATAACAGCAACAAAAACTCAAACTTATAGATACAGAGATCCAGTGGTAGTTTTCAGAGGCTAGGGATGAAGGATGTGTGAATTGGGTAAAGGAATTCTAAAGGTACAGACTTCCAGTTAGAAAATAAGTCAAGGAATGTCATGTACAGCATGGTGACTATCATCATTAATACTGCCTGATATATCTGAAAGTTTCTGCTGAGAGTAGGTCTGAAAGTGTCTCATCATAGGAAAAAAATTGTAGCTGTGTTGTGATGGGTAGTCACTAGACTTACTGTGGTGATCATTTCACAATATATGTAAATACTGAATCATTATACCTGTAGAACTGATTTGTCATATGCCAATTATATCCTTTTAAAAAAAGAGAATTATTAATTTGAAAAAAGTGAAAAATGAACCTGCAGAATGGGAGAAAATATTTGAAAAATCATAAAATCTGATAAGAGGCTTAAAACTCAACAACGGGACGAACAGCCCAATTTTTTTAAATGGGCGAAAGACCTGAATAGTCATTACTATTAATAGTTATTATAGCTTTTTCGTTTATATTTTTGTATTAAGGTTTGTTCATTGTTTTTCTAGACACGATGCTATTGCACACTTAATAGACCATATTATCATGTAAACATAACTTTTTGTACACTGGAAAACCAGGACATTGTGTAGCTTGCTTTATTGCAATACTTGCTTTATTGTGGTTGCTTGGAACCATACCTGCAGTATCTCCGAGGTATACCTGTTTCTGCTTGCTCATGCTTCATTTTTGCTTTCTTCTGACCCATCTTTGAATTTACTCATCCTCTCTTCAGATTTGTTGAGTCTTATGTTAAACCCATAAAATTGAATTCTTAATTGCAATGTTTATATATTTTTTCCTGTAATTTCCTTAGAGTTTTTAAATAAAATTTTTAGTTCCCTGCCAGAATTCTTTTTCTTACCATTTAATCTTTCAGCACCTCTAATTATGTTAAAATTTATGTGAGTTAGTCTCAATATCTGTATCTCCAGTGGCTCTTTTTCTCTGTCTGGTTTTCGCTTGATTGTTGGTCAGGTCTTACCTTGTACACATTATTGTTGATTGAGCTGCACGCTTTGTATATGAAAAGTTATAGAGATAATTGGAAGCTCTGGATAATTTTATAATTCTTCCAAAGAAGATTTATTTTTGCTTCTGTGATAGGCAGTTGAGCTGCTCTGAAATAATTTTCATTCAATCAAGAATGCAGTGATTGGAAGCTGGGCTTCAGTTTTTGAGAGGCTGATTGTTTTTCTGATCACTTTTATGTTTAGGGTGTTTTTATTTGGGATCCACCCAAAACTCAAGGTTGTTTAGCAAGTCAGTCAGTTCAGTTGCTCAGCCATGTCCGACTCTTTGCGACCCCATGAACTGCAGCATGCCAGACCTCCCTGTCCATCACCAACTCCTGGAGTCCACCCAAACCCATGTCCATTGAGTCGGTGATGCCATCCAACCATCTCGTCCTCTGTCGTTCCCTTCTCCTCCTGCCCTCAATCTTTCCCAGCATCAGGGTCTTTTCCAGCGAGTCAGCTCTTCGCATCACGTGGCCAAAGGACTGGAGTTTCAGCTTCAACATCAGTCCTGCCAGTGAACACCCAGGACTGATCTCTTAGGATGAACTGGTTGGATCTCCTTGTAGTCCAAGGGACTCTCAAGAGTCTTCTCCCACACCACAGTTCAAAAGCATCAGTTCTTCGGTGCTCAGCTTTCTTTATAGTCCAACTCTCACATCCATACATGATCACAGAAAAAACCATAGCTTTGACTAGACAGACCTTTGTTGACAAAGTAATGTCTCTGCTTTTTAATATGCAGTCTAGGTTGACCATAACTTTCCTTGCAAGGAGCAAGCGTCTTTTAATTTCATGGCTGTAGTTACCATCTGCAGTGATTTTGGAGCCCAGAAAAATAAAGTCTGACATTGTTTCTACTGTTTCCCCATCTATTTGCCATGAAGTGATGGGACCGGATGCCACGATCTTCGTTTTCTGAATGTTGAGCTTTAAGCCAACTTTTTCACTCTCCTCTCACTTTCATCAAGAGCCTTTTTAGTTCCTCTTCACTTTCTGCCATAAGGGCGGTGTCATCTGCATATCTGAGGTTATTGATATTTCTCCTGGCAATCTTGATTCCAGCTTGTGCTTCTTCCAGCCCAGCGTTTCTCATGATGTACTCTGCATATAAGTTAAGTAAGCAGGGTGATGATACACAGCCTTGATGTACTCCTTTCCCAATTTGGAACCAGTCTGTTCTTCCATGTCCAGTTCTAACTGTTGCTTCCTGACCTGCATATAGGTTTCTCAAGAGGCAGGTCAGGTGTTCTGGTATTCCCATCTCTTTCAGAATTTTCCACAGTTTGTTGTGATCCACACAGTCAAAGACTCTACTCTTTATTGGACTCAGAATTCCATTTTCTTTTTCCTTCTAGCTCTGTGACAGTGATGCAAAACATTGCTCAACCTTTAAACCTCTTTCACTTTCAGAATCAGCCATCATTTATATATCAGAAAAGCAATTTTAGTGCCAGGCTCACATCTCAGTTATTCTCTTTTCAATACCCAAGAACTGTTAGCATCTGGTGATGTTACTCTCCTAACTTTTCTGTTTTTTTCCTGCCCCAGCTAACCACAAAGCACCATTTAACTGTATATTTATCTCAAAACAATGTACCTGTTTAGTTTTGCTTGTTCCTAAGGTTTATGATATATATATATATATCAATATATGGTATATAGTGACTTGCTGTTATCATTATGGATTTGTTTCTTAGAATAACCCTTGATGTTGAATCTAGCTGTAGTTCATTCATTCATTGCTCTTTATTATATCATTGTGTGAAGTATATCTCATTTTCTTAATGGACACATGGTATATTTCCATTTCTTTCTTGTTTTAAACAGTGCTCCTGTGATTTTTTTTTTTTTCTTCTTTATAGAACCTTCCGATGCATTATGAGTACAAATTTCTCCAGGTTACATTCACAAGAGTGGTATACTTATGACCATCAGTCTATACATTTAATTTTTCAATTTATTGCTGAAGTATTTTTCAGACTAGTTGTAAAACCTTATTTTCCTTTCAGCAGCATATGACATTATTGTCAAATTACTTAATTTTTGTCCGTCTAATTAATATAAAGTAATATCTCTTAATTTGCGTTTCCCTGATTACTAAGAATGTTTGTGTCTAGTCATCATTCATGTTGCCTCTTTCCTGAAATTCCTCTTGATGTCTTGCCTTTTTTTCTTTCTTGAGTTGTTTATGTTTTTCTCACAGGTAATCTTTACACACATATTTTTTTCAAGTACATGTTAAAGTGTGTTCATAAAATGTATAAAATCCTATTTATGGTGTATCTTTCTATTCCCTTCATAGTGTCCTTTGAACAAAAGTTATTAATTTTAATGTAACTAAATTTATCATTCTTTTATCTTGTAGTTAGTGCTTTTTATATCTTAAGAAATTATTTCCTATGCCATTGTCATAAAAATAGTCTCTCATACGTTGTTTTAAAAGTTTTAAGGTTTTCTTTTCACACATAAAAATTTTAATCCATCTGGTTTTGATTTTTTTTGCTTTTTTTGTATGCTGTGACTCAAGAACTCCATTTCTTTCTGTTCTCCATTAGGAGAACCAACTTTCCCAGCATAATTTCTAGAGTGTTCTCTCCTTCCAATCATCTGCAGTGCTATCATTCTTATACAGCCTGTATTTTTTCCCATTGCTTAGTTTGCTCATCTACAATGTGTCTTTAATTAAAATTTTGTAGTTTTCTCTGTAAGCAGATTTAAATATTTCTCTTATACAGCTTTGTTAGGTATTTCAGTTTTAAGAATTATTTTGCTCATCTACAATGTGTCTTTAATTAAAATTTTGTAGTTTTCTCTGTAAGCAGATTTAAATATTTCTCTTATACAGCTTTGTTAGGTATTTCAGTTTTAAGAATTATTTTGCTCATCTACAATGTGTCTTTAATTAAAATTTTGTAGTTTTCTCTGTAAGCAGATTTAAATATTTCTCTTATACAGCTTTGTTAGGTATTTCAGTTTTAAGAATTATTTTGCTCATCTACAATGTGTCTTTAATTAAAATTTTGTAGTTTTCTCTGTAAGCAGATTTAAATATTTCTCTTATACAGCTTTGTTAGGTATTTCAGTTTTAAGAATTATTTTGCTCATCTACAATGTGTCTTTAATTAAAATTTTGTAGTTTTCTCTGTAAGCAGATTTAAATATTTCTCTTATACAGCTTTGTTAGGTATTTCAGTTTTAAGAATTATTTTGTTGGTGGTGAATTTGGGCAGTTATTTTATAGTTTTTAATCTTATTATCTTGTGCTAAACTCTTTTTCACTTTTCATCATAATTATGAGAAAGGCTCATTTTGATCGTTTCCTTATCCATAAATATTTTATTGCTACATATTTTCTTATATTTCTACATGTATTTTCTGTACTTACCTTTTTTCATCTCAACTTATCTATCAGTTTTTGAAAGAGGTATATTCAAGTGTTCTGTTGTAATGATGAAGTTTTTAATCTTTTTTTAAAAAATCATTTTTATTTGACATTATCCTGCTAGTTTTACAGATGTTCATATTTTGTATCTTATAAGATTAAAGAAAAATATGTCAGTAAACTTTTTATTAAAATATTAGTATCCCATTTAACTCCATACCCCGTTTATATGCTTTTTCATCTTGACTAGTATATTTGTCCATTAGTTTTAGATTTTTTGTGTGTTTGTTTTTAGTTTTATTACATCTATTATGTTTTTTTTTTTTTTAATTTTTGAACCTGTCTGTTTATTGATCTTGTGAAAAGAAAGTGAAAGTGAAGTCGTTCAGTCGTGTCCGACTCTTTGCGACCCCATGGACTGTAGCCTGCCAGGCTCCTCTGTCCATGGGATTTTCCAGGCAATAGTACTGGAGTGGATGGCCATTTCCTTCTCCAGGGGATCTTCCCAACCCAGGGAAGATCTTACGATGTTTTTTATTTTCTATTTGTAATAATTTATGCTGATTGAATTTTCTTGTGAATTAAATATTTATGTGGAAGGCATCTTTGAATAATTCTTTCAAACTGGCTTGTAATTTGAAAGATTTCTGAAAATATTTTTCTCCCTATTCTTAAATATTAGAATTTTATTTTTCAACTCTCTTGGCTGTGGAAAATTCAGAACATTGTTTTTTGGCATGTGGTCTTGCCACCAAGAAATCTGAAGTTGATCTGGTTCTTGTTTTTTTTGGTAGGTTCCTCTATGGGAGCTTTGGGATTTTGGGGGATGTTCTTGGTTCAGAAATTTCGTCAGTATGTTTCTAATGAGATTCTTTTTTTCATTATTTCCACTTCATGCTTTGAAGGTGCTTCTCTCCTGAAGACTTGGTCCTTAAACTATTTGTAAATAGCTCTGTGTGTCTGGGGAACTTGCCTTCTGTATTGGAACTACCTATCCTGTTGCTAGAAGGTCATCTGAGGTGCTCTTTGACAAATTTCTGTTTCCAACTAGAAATTGCGCATGTCAGGTTGAGGTGAAAATGAGATCTCCTGTGTTCCAAGATTGGGTTCAGCTCTTTGATCACCTTACTTATTCCCTGGCTGCTACTGTAAATTCACATCTCTTAATACTTTCAGTTTATCATCTCCATATTACTCTATGATTGTTCTAAAAAGATGACTTTTTGGAGGGTGTTTTCTGTGTTTTTCTGGAGATGTCAATCCTCTAGCTCTGTTTTTTTGT
Source organism: Bison bison bison (assembly GCF_000754665.1). NCBI lineage: Eukaryota > Metazoa > Chordata > Mammalia > Artiodactyla > Bovidae > Bison > Bison bison. The sequence goes on from NW_011494628.1 coordinate 2,901,127, forward strand.
TTGTTTTCTTTTTGCTGTATATTTTCTGTTTTTTGAAATTTTTCTATGGTTTTGGTTTTGTTTTCTGGGCTTCCCTGGTGGCTCAGACGGCAAACAGTACACAATGCAGGAGACCTGGGTTTGATCCCTGGGTCAGGAGGATCCCCTGGAGAAGGGAATGGCTACCCACTCCAGGATACTTGCCTGGAGAATTCCTTGGACAGAGGATCCTGGCCGGCTACAATCTTTGGGGTCACAAAGAGTTGGACATGACTGACTAACACTGACTTTTTTGCTTCCCAGCCCAGCTACCGGGGTAAGAGGGATGGGTGTGGGGTGGGGTGTGTGGGTGTGAGTGTGTGTTGCCTTTAAGTAGGAAGATACTGATGTATGTTTTCTGTTACTTCAGCTGCAAGCCTTTATATTTGTTCCCTGCTCAAGACTTTTTGCAGCTATCTTTCCCCTTGTTTATGAACTATAGCTGACCATTGAGCAAAATCAAAGTTAAAGCTGCCAACCCTTTGTGTTGTGGAAAAATCTTTTTACAGTTTATAGTCAGCTCTCTGTATGTGGTTCCTTGGACGTTTGTGATTCAGTCAAACATAGATTGTATATAGTGTATTACTGTAGTATGTATTCACTTAAAATCTACATGTTGGTGGACCTGCACAGTTCAAACTTGTCTTATTCAAGGCTCATCTGTATCCTTTTTGGCTCCATTGATTTTTATCCTATTCCTTGCCGGCTGCCTTAAATAAATGAAACATTAGTCTTAAAGGGGGTTAAGCAAGGAAGTGTACATAAGTTGTTAAAGTCAGTCCTGTCTCATACTTGCAAAGAACCAACTGGAGCTGGAAGCATAAGGTTCATTTTGGTGCTAGTGAAGACAGGTCTTTCAAACTTTTTGCGTAAGTAACGGAAAACATAGTCATATATAATGACTGTTGCTGTAGAAGGTAAAGATTTCATTCATTCTCTGTATATTAATTACATATGAGAATTTGTATCTTAAAGTCCTTAATTTTTGTTTAGCTTCCAGGAAAAAAGACAACTAAGCTTTGGGTTCCAGATGAAGAGGTTTCACCTGAAACAATGGTCAAAGTGAGTGACATGCACAGATCTGCTGATTTTAATCTACTTACCCTATTATTATTATATTATAGGTGTTAATAGTTCCTGTTATAAAGATATGGCTATTGAAGTAATTCAAGTTTTTATGTTTATTCTATGACATCCTTTGGGCCATGAGAGTGTAGGGTGATACTGAGAAACCTGAGACTTTGGGGAGCTGCACATAATCTAGTTTGGAAAATAAAAAGAGTGAAAACTCCTTCCATGTTACTTTTTCTTAGATATCAATATTTTAATGGCAGAAGACAATGCTGGCTTTAAGTACCTTCTCTTTTCAGTAAAGATGGTCATCCAGGTTTTAAGACTGTTCAGCAGGGCTTCCCAGGTGGCACTAGTGGTAAAGAATCAGCCTACCAATGCAAGAGAAAGAATCTGCCTGTCAGTGCTGGAGACGAGGGTTCAATCCCTGGGTCAGGAACATACCCTGGAGGAGGAAATGGCAACCCGTTTCCAGTATTCTTGCCTGGGAAATCCCATGGACAGAGGACCCTGGCAGGCAACAGCCCATACAGTCACAAAAGAGTTGGACATAACTGAGCATGCACGCACATCTTTTCCATGGGATTTGATAAACATTTTTATTTAAAAAAATTCAACCTGTAATTTCTTGAGTTAGAAGTTGTATATAAAAGATTGCTTATCGCTTCTGTAGGAGTATTACCTCTCTAAAACCGTATGTAGTCTGTAATATAGACCTCAGTCTATATTACAAGGTGTGAAGGCCAAGAACAAATACATTAAATATTGGTTTTCTAATTATACTTTCTTATAAATAATTTTGTTGTATATTTATGTTTCATACTGTGAACTACTTTTTCACATTATTGCAGTTTCAGATTCTGATACTGTTTCTCCAGACCTGTAGAGCAGTCTTCCTTTAGCATCATTGAATGATGCTGGAAACTTTTGAGTTCAAGTGTGAACCAGTTTTCTCTGCATTGGTCTCAAGCAGCAGTTTTGTGTAGTTGGACAACACTGTATTAGAAGGCAGGCTGCCTGCACTTAAGTTCATGGTTATGAAGTGGCCAAGGAAGAGAATCTGAAGAGTGTAAGCCACATACCATAGTCTGAAACCCATTTAGCTCTGAAGCTTCAGATCTATAAAAAGTAAGGTAATATGTAAAAAAGAGAAAATGTGTTGTACCACTTCAGAAAGGGTTGTTCCAAATATTAGAGGCAGTAACAGGTATTAAAGTACTGATATTGATAGTAAGTACTGCATAATTATGAAAAATGCAGTACAAATGTAAGGTGGTATAAACTCTTAGACACAAAAGATGAAATATGGTTTGCATTTGGGAACTTTATGGATTAGGGAAGTTAACATGATTTTACTGTGGATTCTAAAGGGTAGAGTGTTGAGAAACATTTTTTAAAAAGCAGTAAGAACCAGTTTTTAGATAAATCATTCGTCAATTACCAGGAGGTGGAACGTGAGACATTTTTAAAACATTCAGTTATCTTCACACATGCAAATAAAAATAATTTTTTCTTTCCTATTCTTAAAACGCATCTATTAAAAACATTTCTTCATTCTTTCTCAAAGCTAATGTAGAGTTTCTTTGAACAGTAGCAATGTTGTGTCAATTTGTATTTTCAATAGATTCAGGCTATTAAAATGATGGTTCGATGGCTACTTGGAATGAAAAATAATCACAGTAAATCAGGAACTTCTACTTTAAGATTGCTTACAACAATATTGCACAGTGATGGAGACTTGACAGAACAAGGGAAAATTAGGTATGTAAATACAGCTCCAGCATTCTTTGGATTACACAGTATGTTAACATCTGATGTAATTTTTGAATGATGGTTTCTTTTTAAACAAAATAATACAGATTTGTAGATATGCATATACTTTTATTGTAATAGGCTTTTGTATAGTGGTTATTTCAAAATGACAGTCCCATGTCTAGTGCAGATTACTGCTGAATGCTTTTAAGTATTTTTAACAGTAGATGTTTACTTTTTTCTAATACCTTATATGAAACTGTTAATGTACCAATCAGTAACTGGTGTTTTACATTCTTGTTAATATTTAAATACAAAAGAACAGACCAAATAGAAAACAGCTTATCTGAATCTGTTTCCAGAAGTATTGTTGTTGTTGTTTAGTTTTGCTAAGTCATGTTTGACTCTTTGCGACCCCATGGACTCCAGCACACCAGACTCCTCTGTCCTCCGCTGTCTCCTGGAGTTCGCTCAGACTCATGTCCATTGAGTTGGTGATTCTATCTAATCATCTCATCCCCTGCTCCTTTTGATATCAGTCTTTGCCAACATCAGTGTCTTTTGCAATGGAATTGGCTCTCTGGAAGTAAAAATATATGCATACGTGGAAAATACACTTGACACAAAGTATTAAAAATACATATACTTTTTTGTTTGTGTTTTGTTTGAAAGATGTATAGTCTAGTGATTGAAAACCTGAACTCTGGATTCCAGATTCAAATCCTGGGACCACATCTTAGCAGCTTGGTACCTTTCAGCAAGTTACTGTAACTGCTCTGTACCTCAGTTTCCTCAGCTATAAAACAGAGATGATGATTAATGCCTATCTCATCTAGCTATTATGGTAATCAAAAAAGGTAGTATATTTAATGTATTTAAAACACTGTCCAGCAAATAGTAATTAGATATATTGATGGTAGTGGTTATGTCAGAATTAGCTAAAATTTAGAAGTTTGTCCTCTGTGAAAATACAGGTACCATTTATAACATCTTATTGGTAGTTAAAAATATAAGAGTAACTTCCCCCACCTTTTATATATATATGTGTGTGTGTGTACACATCTAGCTTAAAGTCTTTAGGACCAAATATAAATGGTAATTGTCAGCTGCTTAATACTTTGCCATCTTTGCTTCATTTCTTATATGTTTTGTGCATACGGTACTTTTTGCATAGAATATTAGCATTAACACATTCTTCTCAAACAGATCAAATAAAAAGAAAGTTCTGTAAGGTATTCCACATGTGTAACTCATTTATTACCTTTTCAGTAAAATTAGTTGTCTCTACCTTCTACTCTTATAATTTATGTTAGCATCCAAGAGTTACATAATAATTAGAAAAATTTCCTTAGTATTGATACATTTTGTCTCAAATTTACTAATTACATTATTTATGTGCATACTTAGGTCTCATGCCACCTGTTTTTATTCATAGCATTCTTTAACAAAATCACATGTGTTCTTGAATTCTGTAAGTGTGTGTGAATTACATTGGATCTGTCTGCATTTTTTAAAAAAATTTAATGAAGTACAGTTGATTTACAATGTGTCAGTTTCTGCTGTGCATCAAAGTGATTCAGTTAAATACACACACACACACACACACACACACACACACATGCCTTTTCATATTCTTTTGCGTTGTAGTTTGTCACAGGATGTTGAAAATAGTTCCCTGTGCTATACAGTAGGGCCTTGTTGTTTCTCCATCCTACAGCTGAAAGTTTGCCTCTGCTAATCCCGAACTCCCACTCCTTTTCTCCTCTACACCTCCTCCCCCTTGGCAACCACATGTCTTCTTTCTATTTCTGTGAGTTTGTTTTTGCTTTGTAGATTTGTGATTTGTGTCACATTTTAAATTCCACATATAAGTGATATCATATGGTATTTGTCTTTCTCTTTCTGACTTTGCTTAGTATGGTAATCTCTAGGTCCATTCATGTCGCAAATGGCAGAATTTCATCTTTTTGATGGCTAAGTAATATTCCACTGTATACACGTACCATATCTTCTTTGTCCATTCATCTGTCGATGGACATTTACACTGTTTCCATGTCTTAGCTATTGCAAATAGTGAACATAGGGGTGCATTTATCTTTTTAAGGTTAGTTTTGTCTTGATGTATGCCCAGGAGTGGAATTGCTGGAACTTTGTTTTTAGTTTTTTGAAGAACCTCCATATTGTTTTCCATAGTGGCTGCACTGATCTACATTCCTACGAACAGTGTAAGAACAGTGTCCTTACACAGTGAAGGAACTTTCCTTCACACCCTCTCCAGCATTTGTTGTTTGTATACTTTTTAATGATGACTATTCTGACTGGTGTGAGGTGGTACATCATTGTAGTTTTGATTTGCATTTCTCTAGTTATCAGCAATATTGAGCATCTTTTCATGTACCTGTTGGCCATCTGTATGTCTCCTTTGGAGAGATGTATATTTAGATTTTTTATTTTTTGATTGGCTTGCTTGTTGTTGAGTTTTATGAGCTGTTTCTGTATTTTGGAAAGAAAGCTGTTACTTGTCACATCATTTGCAGATATTTTCTGCCTATCCCTAGGTTGTCTTTTCATTTTGTTTGTGGTTTCCTTTGCTGCAAAAGCTTGTAAGTTTAATGAGGTCCCATTTGTTTATTTTTGCTTTTATTTCTATTGCCTTGGGAGCCTGACCTGTGAACAATTGTGTGATTTATGTCAGAATATTTAGGCTTTCTTCTGTGAGTTTTATCGTGTCGTTTTGTTTTGAAGTCTTTAAGGCATTTTGAGTTTATTTTTGTGTATGGTGTGAGAGTGTGTTCTTCCTTGATTGACTTCCATGCAGTTGTCCATCTTTCCCAGCACCACTTGATGAAGATTGTCTTTTCCTCATAGAATATTCTTGCTTCCTTTGTCAAAGATTAATTGTTCACAGGTTTGTGGATTTATTCTGGGCTCTCTGTTCTGTTCTATTGATCCACTTGTCTGTTTTTGTGCCAATAATATACTGTTTTGATTATGGTAGCTTTTTTGTATTGTCTGAAGTCTGGAGGACAATGCCTCCTGCTTTATACTTTTCCTCAGGATTACCTGACAATTCTGAATCTTTTTTGGTTCTGTTTACCTTTTAGGATTATTTGTTTTAATTCTGTGAAAAGTCTCATGGGTAATTTGATAGGTATAACCTTAAATCTGTAGATTGCTTTGAATAGTATGGCCATTTTAATAACAGTATTAACTCAATTCAAGAGATGGGATGTTTTTCCATTTCTCTGAATCATCTTCAGTTTTATTAATATTTTGTATTTCTCAACATATAAGTCTTTCATTTCCTTGGTCAGATTTATTCCTAAGTATTTTATTTTGGTGGTACAGTTTTAAAAGGGATTGTTTGTTTACACTCACTTTCTGATATTTTACTGTTGCTGTAAAGAGATGCAGCCTGTTTCTGTATATTAATCTCGTCTCCTTCTACCTTGCTGAATTCATTTATCAGTTCTAGTAGTTTCTGTGTGGAGTCTTTAGAGTTTTCTCTGTAGTATCATCTGCATATAATAATAATTTTTACCTCTTCTCTACCAATTTGAATACCTTTTATTTCCTACTCTGCTTTAGCTGGGACTTCCAATACTATGTTGAAGTGAAGTGGTGACAGTGGGCATCCTTTTTTTCCAGAGTATACTGGGAAGGCTTTCAAGTTCTTACTGTTGAATATTATATGGGCTGTGGGTTCATCATAAATAGCTTTTATTATGTTGAGCTATGTTCTCTCTGTACTCATTTTCATAAGGGTTTTGTATCATGAATGAATGTTGACTTTTATCAATTCTGTATCTACTGACGTGATCATGTGGTTTTAATCCTTTCTTTTGTTGATGTGGTGTATCACATTAATTGATTTGCATGATTTGAACTGTCTTTGTGACCCTGGGGTGAATCTAGCTTGGTTGTGGTGTATGACCTTTTTTATGTGTTGAATTCAGGTTGCTGATACTTTAAGAACTTTTGTGTTTATTCATCAAAGATATTGACCTGTAATTTGCTTTTTTGATGGTGTCTTTGTCTGGTTTCGGTAACTTCATTGCCAGACTTCAGGGTGATGGTGACTTCATAGAATGTCTCTGGGAGTGTTTTCTTCCTATTCACTCTTTTGGAAGAGTTTAAGAAGTTCTTTTTTGTATGTTTTATAGAATTCCCCAGTGAAGCCATCTGGTCTTGAAGTTTTGTTTGTAGGCAGTGTTTTTGGTTTGGTTTTCTTAATTACAGATTCTGTATCATTTCTAGTGATTGGTCTGGTTATCTGTTTCTTCTTGCTTTTTAGTGGGCTGTATGTTTCTAAAAAGTCGTCCTTTTCTTCTAGGTTCATAGTATTGTTCATAGTAATTCTCTTTCAGTTTCCTTGTATTTCTGCAGTTTGAGTTGTGATTTCTCCTCTTTCATTTCTTATTTTGTTTATTTGAGTCTTGTCCTCTTGCTGAGCCCGGTCAGAGGTTTGTCAATTTTTGTTTGCCGTGTCAAAGAATCAGCTCTTGGTTTTATTGATTTTTTTTTTTTTTGGTATTGTTTTTAAATCTCTGTTTTATTTATTTCCTCTCTGATCTTTATTATTTCCTTCCATCTGCTGACTTTAGGTTTGTGATTTGATGGTTTTATTTTGTATTATTCTTGTATTCTCTTCTTTTTGATTTTTGTTAATCTGTTGTTATGTTTTTGATTTGTGCCTGCCCTGGTTTTCAAATATATTAAACCTGTTAATATACCTACTTGCTTTAGATTTAGGTAATCGTACAAACTGAAACACATTCTAGGAAAAGACAAATCTATATTTTCTTACTCTCCTCTCCCACATTTTATAATTTTGTTGTCCTTATACATCCTCATAGTGACACTTTTGCTGTTCGTTTTGGTAATCATTGGCTTCACAGTAATTTTATTTTTTTGAAGAATTTGTGTACTTATTTCAGTGATTTACTTTCCAATTGTGATTTTCTCTTTCTTATAGATTCTTGCATCTTTTCTACTTAGAAAGGACCTTTCAATATTTCCTTTAAGATAGGTTTAGTATTGTATTCTTTAAGTTACTGTTTTTCTGAGAAATTCTTTATTTCTCCTTCTATTCTATAGGATAGTCTTGCTGGGTACAGTATCTTGGGTTGCAGATGTTTCACTTTTGGACTTTGAATATATCTTGCTACTTCCTTATGGCGTGCAGTGTTTCTGTAGAGAAATGAGCTGATAGCCTTTTGGGGGTTCCCTTGTAGTTAACTTTTCTTCTCTTGCTGCCTTTAAAATCTCTCTTTAACATTTGCCACTTTTATTATAATGTGTCTTGGTATAATCTGTTTGGATTTATCTTGTGAAGGGCACTTTGTGCTTCCTCTATTTGGATATCTGTTTCTTTCTTTAGGCCTGGTAAGTTTTCAGCCATAATTTCTTCAAGGACGTGTTCATTCCCCTTTCTTTTTTTTCTTCCAGAATCCCTATCATACATAGATTTGGATGCTTCATATTATCCCATAGGTCTCTTATATTGCCTTTTTTTAGGGGGTGGTTGTCTGCTGATCTACTTGGGTAATTTCCATTTTTCTGTCTTCCAGAAAAATGGAAATTTTTCATTTTTCCATTTAAATAAATGGAAATTATTCCTTCTGCTGTCCATAGCCTTTAGTTCAGCTTTGGTCTCTTCTAATGAATTCTCTGTTTTTTTCCTTGGCCCCTGCTTATAGTTTCCAATTCCTTTTCACAATAATCTGCATCTGTATCAGTGGCCTTTCTTAATTCCTGTAGTATTTTCATTCATTTTCTCCATTTTGAATTCAGTGTCTGTTAGACTGAAGAAGTCTGTTTCATTGTTCTTTCAAAAGGGGAATTCTCTCTATTAATGGAGAGCGCTTTTTCTGCTTCTTTATTTTACTTTTATTTCTTTTGCTCTGTGAGTCTAGAGCAGTTACCTGCTGTGGTCTTTGAGGGCTGTTTTTCTGTGGGGGTGACCCTGTGTAGCCTGTGTGAGTTTAATATTTTTTGGTGTGAGGGCAGTTTTTTAGTATGGATGCCTGCAGCCTGTTTCTTCCGTGTATGCTGGCCATTATCCCCTTGATAGGAGCGGTGACAGATGTTGTAGTGACCAGAGCCTGCACAAACTATCAACCAGGCCTCCTCTTTGGTCTGTGGTTGTCATTGCCCTGTTGGGGCAGGGTCTGCTCCCAAGTTGTTGGGAGTAGAAGCCCCTGATCCATTTCTGATCTGCACTACAAGGGAGGTAGGATTGGAACCCCCTACCAGAAGAGGAGCCACTGAGTATTGTTCCACTGGATCTGTGTACCTGTGAGTATGCTCCGTTGTGTCAGCTTCACCTTTTGTGTGAACTCACAAAGTGCACTGTTGTTGGCACTGCCTTCGCCTCACCTCAAGCGTGGCTATGCTGGCAGTTGGTCTTGGTGTCTCTCAGGAGTTGTTTTCACAAGGTCACCAGTGCAGATACGCTGAAGTCAGGTCCCAAGACTGTAGTAGTTGCATACCTGGACCCCTGGACCTGCTGTGGGAGCTATGGAGGCACTGCAGACCCTGACCTGGCCCAGTCCCCGAGTGTACGTGCCCACAAAGCCCACAGCTGCTAAGGCCAGACCCGTCCACCTGCAGGAGCTCTCGTTGGGTCTGTGTTCTTAAACTAGTCTTCAAAAACATTGTTGTAATGGACAGAAGAGCTTGGCAAGCTGCATTCCGTGGGGTCACAAAGAGTCAGACACGACTGAGCGCGCGCACACACACACACACAAAGTATTTTAATTAGTTACTTTTTAAATTTACTAAATTCCAACAAGGAAATCAGATTTTCCTTAGCAGTGGTTGAGTGATTTATCTTATAATAACTACTTGAAATACTGCTATTGATGAACTGAAAATATCTCTGCAACCTGTAACTTCAGAACCTTTAATGTTGTCATACACTCTGTAAATATTTTTACGTAATTGTTAGAAAGATAAAGGAAGAGTCTTAAACCAACTAGATCTTTAGATCTTGGAAGATTAAGATTTGTTTCTTTTGCATCCTGGAAGATTAAGATTTATCTCTTTCACATCCCTCTCATTATGGTGTATTTGTTGTATGTATAGTAAATAATAATGTTTTACTATGGAGCTATATAGAGAGTCCTAATTAAGTAGTTACAACTTCCCTCCTTACAATATTTCAGTGAATCAGTAATTCATCTGATATGTCTCTGTATTAGGAAGGATTATTTAAATATATTTACTAGTCAAGAATTTCCTAATTGCTGAAATATATCCCATTTTACGACAGATTTTCTTCCCTTAAAAAGAGGCTCTTGATGATATTTCAAAATTGAATACTAGCTAAAAATAGTAATTTTTTTAATCTACTGTACCTGCTTTTATGTTAACTTCTTTTGTACTTAACACCATAGTTTTAGTTGAATGATCAGCAAGTTATGATATTTTGTGCGTAATACATAAGTAAACACATATCCCCGAAAAAATCCATAGTGGAAGACTTGAGACCTAATAACTGAACATACAAATAGATTCGTCCTAGGCTTGGCTGAAAGCTTTCTGTATAGAACAAGAGAATTCAATGACTAGCTTAGACTTGTGTTCAAGCAAAGAATTTTGTTCTGTTGGACACCATCTTCCAAACATAATATAGTGGTCAGTATCACTGAATTGTTTTCTGCCTTTTTTTTTTAGGCCAGAGGAATTTTTATAAAATTAGATACACAAAGTAGGAATATTCTTGTGCAGATGTTTAGAAATCTAATTCATATTCTTTCTTGCTTATTTTTCAGTAAACCAGATATGTCACGCCTGAGACTCGCTGCTGGGAGCGCAATTGTGAAGCTGGCCCAGGAGCCCTGTTACCATGAGATTATCACGTTAGAACAGTATCAGCTGTGTGCTTTAGCTATCAATGTAAGGAAAATGGTTGGTTGTACAGAACACGATTCTTTGTGTTCTTTGACTTTTAGTATTTGTGGTACTTCAGTATTTAAAACATCTGTTTATTATGATTTTAGTTTTGGTACTATTAGATACTTGACTAGTCAATATGAGAAATGAGATTTTTGCGAAGCCCATAATTTTCTGGTTTACTATTCCCTCTTTAATTTTGGAGATAACCTTATTTTGCCATAAAATGAGAATTGTTTAAAAAATAACATATTAAATTTCTTAGAAAACAACGTATGTAATTAATTTTTCAAATTGGTAGTACTTGCAGTCTATCGATTTATTGGACTCTTGGTCTGATATTTCTTAGGGTGTTAGTGGTATTGGTTGTTAAGTAGAAATTTTTTTAAAAAATTAGGGCAAGTATGGATGTTAAGAAAGATGGACTTTGTTTGAAACTTGCTGTGTGTAGTCAGTATGTGCAGATCATCAGTTAAATGTCCATTCTGTCCAGAGAACATCCATGCTTGTTAAATTCTAGAGACTTTGTTTTCTAGCATACTGTATATGTTACTGTCTCAGTCATCAAATTCCCAATGCGAAAGTTCAGATTACCTAAGTTTAAAGGTTGTTTTAGAATTCTGTTGACTGTGAAACATGTATTCATTGTAAAACGTTAATTATTAGCACATTCTCACAATTTACAAATATGGGATTACCCTATTGTAAACAAAGCTTTTTCCTAATTTTGTTGTTCTTTCAACCACAGGCTTGTCTCTGCTGTCTTATCCTCTCACTCTAACCTGCTCACGTTTTAGCATTTGCTTTCACTGTTTTCCAAAAATGATCTAATTAAGTCCCCCAGTCCAATGGTCTTAATCTTTATTATACATGTCCTTTTGGCATCATTTGACACAACTCATTGCACCTTTATTTTTGAAATATTTTTTTTTGGCTTTTGTCTCCTGATTTTTGTCATACTTCACAACTACATTTTTTGGCCCTTCTCAAGTTTCTGGACCCACTTCCAATGCCAAACAGAAATTTCAAACTTTTATTTCCTGAGAACGTAAGACTGAATCTCTCCCAAATCTATTCTTTCCTGACACACAGAGAACCTCAGTAAACATTAAGTAAAGGTGAATGGCATTTCTTAGACCTAAAAGCATGATTTATATTTGACTATTTGCTTGTGTTTGCACCTAGATAATATCTAGATAATTCTGTCCTTTGATATCTATTACATCTTTTTTATTCATACCTTCTTAACCTTAACCATTCTGATTGCTGTACCCATCGTTAGCTGTCATCTGTGCCATTGGGAGACTTTTCTATGGTGGGTTAAATTTCCCTATCAACTTCTGGTCATGTTATTCCCCTGGTCAGAAATACTTATGGGCTTGTACTCATAAGAAAGAAAAATTGCATATATTTTACCTAGAAGGCCATTCAAGCCCTTCTAATATTTGGACCTGCATATGGACTGGAAGAACCACAAGCTGGAATCAAGATTGCCGGGAGAAATATCAATAACCTCAGATATGCAGATGACACCACCCTTATGGCAGAAAGTAAAGAGGAACTCAAAAGCCTCTTGATGAAAGTGAAAGAGGAGAGTGAAAAAGTTGGCTTAAAGCTCAACATTCAGAAAACGAAGATCATGGCATCCAGTCCCATCACTTCATGGGAAATAGATGGGGAAACAGCAGAAACAGTGTCAGACTTTATTTTTCTGGGCTCCAAAATCACTGCAGATGGTGACTGCAGCCATGAAATTAAAAGATGCTTACTCCTTGGAAGGAAAGTTATGACCAACCTAGATAGCATATTGAAAAGCAGAAACATTACTTTGCCAACAAAGGTCCATCTAGTCAAGGCTATGGTTTTTCCAGTGGTCATGTATGGATGTGAGAGTTGGACTGTGAAGAAGGCTGAGCGCAGAAGAATTGATCCTTTTGAACTGTGGTGTTGGAGAAGACTCTTGAGAGTCCCTTGGACTGCAAGGAGATCCAGCTAGTCCATTCTGAAGGAGATCAGCCCTGGGATTTCTTTGGAAGGAATGATGCTAAAGCTGAAACTCCAATACTTTGGCCACCTCATGTGAAGAGTTGACTCATTGGAAAAGACTCTGATGCTGGGAGGGATTGGGGGCAAGAAGAGAAGGGGATGCCAGAGGATGAGATGGCTGGATGGCATCACTGACTCGATGCATGTGAGTCTGAGTGAACTCCGGGAGTTGGTGATGGACAGGGAGGCCTGGCGTGCTGCGATTCATGGGGTCGCAAAGAGTTGGACACGACTAAGCGACTGATCTGATCTGATCTGATACATTTTAAAATTCTGTTTAGCACACCACCCTTTACCTATGTTTATTTCAGTGAAGCCAAACATTTTTTTTCTTTTATGTACCTGTAGTTTGCCTCCCTCTAATTTTATTTTCACCCTCTTCATTTCTGCATACCCAAATCCAACCCTTTCTGCAAATCAAGGCTCAGACACAGTCTTCTCCACGAAACTAGCTCTAATTCATACAATAGATCTCCTTTGGATCCCCTACAGATTTTATCTACAGTCCCGATACATACTTACTTGCCTTGTCTTAGTTACATGCCTATGGTTTATTTGTGTTTACTTGAGTTCAGCTCTTTAAAGGCAATGTTGTATCTCAGTGGCCTTTGTCATGCATTTGAATAGAAAGTAAATCTGGAAGAATAAAAATTCAATACCAATCTTGAAAGCAAAAGTGGCCCAGTTGTGTCCAACACTTTGCAACCCCATGGATTATACAGCCCATGGAATTGTCCGGGCCAGAATACTGGCGTGGGTAGCCTTTCCTTTCTCCAGGGGATCTTCCCAACCCAGGGATCGAACCCAGGTTTCCTTCATTGCAGGCAGGCAGATTCTTGACCAGCTGAGCCACCGGGGAAGCCCTTGAAAGTCAATCAGTCATGTCTGACTCTTTGCGACCCCATGGACTATACAGTTCTACAATTCTCCAGGCCAGTCTAGGTATTTTAGAATTTGAATGCACTTCATGAAAATTTACTGTGTACTTCTATGTGCTATGCATTGTTCTAGGTTCTTCAGATACAAAGGTGAGTCATGGCTATAGCCCTTAAGAAGATAAGCTCTTAGGAGAACAGAAAATATAAGTGCTGTTAATACAATGTAATACACACAATAATTGAACTATTTACAAGATACTACAAATAACTCTGAGAATAATTTACACTTAAAACGTATACTTTGCTGTACAGCAGAAATTAACACAAAAGTTTATTTAATATGCAGACTAAAATGAATTTCTTAGTAGGGAGTAAAAGCTTTGATTGGAACTTTATCTCAGAAAAGTATTTGGTAGTATTAGATCCCTTGTGGCTCAGCTGGTAAAGAATCTGTCTGCAGTACGGGAGATCTGGGTTCAGTCCCTGGGTTGGGAAGATCCCCTGGAGAAGAGAAAGGCTACCCATATTCTGGCCTGGAGAATTCCCTGGATTGTATAGTCCATGGGGTCGCAAAGAGCTGGACACGACTGAGTTGACTTTCACTTTCACTTTCCTTATATTGAACCAATTACTGGTTATAACCATAAACATGAAAGTATAAAGTGTCTGCTTTTTTGAGAGTGTATTTTTCCTGATAAAAATTGTGTCACTCTATCCTCTGCTTCACATGTTTTTATAACGTAGTCAAAGTGTAAATCTTTACTTCATATTTTTAATAGCCTTGTTGTTCAGTTGCTCAGTTGTGTCTGACTCTGTGACCCCATGGACTGCAGCATGCCAGGCTTCCCTGTCCTTCACCGTCTCTTGGAGCTTACCCAAACTCATGTCCATTGAGTCAGTGATGCCATCCATTCATCTTGTCCTCTGTCATCCACTTTTCCTCCTGTCTTCAATCTTTCCCAGAATCAGGGTCTTTTCTAATGAGTTGGCTCTTTGTATCAGTGGCCAAAGTATTGGAGTTTCAGCTTCAGTATCAGTCCTTCCATTGGATATTCAGGGTTGATTTCCTTTAGATTGACTGGTTTAATAACCTAGTTGAAAGGATAAATATGTTCTTTACTTCATATTATTTTTTATAAACTAGTGAAAAGGGTAAATCTTTGCAAAAATAAGAGCAAACATTGGAAGACTTCCTCATTTCCCAGGAGCACATCTTTTAAATCTTTATTTAGGTGATTCTCTTTCGCTGTACCCATTGGATCATCATTCTTGTCAATTTTCTCATATTTTGTTGTTAAATGTCAATTGCCTTGCATATGATTGGACAGTTTTTTTTCTAACATTATCTTAATGACCTTTTGAAACTCTCCTACCTTTGTTGTGATTCACAGTTGACATTGTAATTAATTTGCATTGTACTATTAGATCGTCAGTGATTACTGAAGAATGACAGAAACATGGCTTTGGAAATGTATCTAAGTAGTGTGGAGGGATATTTGAGTGCTCTTCAGTGTTTTGTTGTTGTTTGCTTGCTTGCTTTATTGAGGTATATTTAATTTACAGTATTGTGTTAGTTTTAGGTATGACTAGTGTAGTGATGCCGGTTGCTTCTGCGGTTATATTCCACTATAGCTTATTATATTAGATAATAGTATTGCGTGAAAGTGAGAGTTGCTCAGTCATGTCTGTCTCTCTGCAACCCCATAGACAATAGCTCCCCAGACTCCTCTGTCCATGGCATTCTCCAGGCAAGAATACTGGCATGGGTAACCATTCTCTTCTCCAGTATAATATTGACTAGTTTGTATCTATAATATATTCTTACAAGTAGCTTGTTCATTTGTGAATATATTTGTGATATATTGACTTTTAATTATATTGTTTGTTTGTAATTGGATATTTTCATAATGAATAATTGGATACTGAAAATTACTCTCCCTATAGGAGTAATAATGAGGAAGGGGTAATATAAGTTTAATTTTGTTTTGTGGAGTATAAGGATAGATAACAGATAGTAGTTCTGTCTATTGATTACTATTTTTTTAATTGAAGTATAGTTGATTTATAGTGTGTTGATTTCTGCTATATAGCCAAATAATTCAGTAGTGCACACACACACACACACATTCTTTTTATATTCTTTTCCTTTATGGTTTATCACAGAATACTGAATCTAGTTCCCTGTGCTATCGAGTAGAACCTTGTTATCCATTCTGTGTATAATGCTTTGCATCTGCTAACCCAAAACTACCATTTCCTCCCTCCCCCTCTCCACCTTCCCCCTTGGCAACCAGCCATAAGTCTGTTCTGTGTGTCTGTTCTGTTTTGTAGGTAGGTTCATTTGTGTCTTATTTTAGATTCCACATGTAAGTGATAGTATCTTTCTGACCTACCTACTTCACTTGGTATGGCAATCCACAGGTCCATTCCTGCTGCTGCAAAGTGGCAGTATTTGATTAATTTTACGGCTGAGTTGTATTGTCATTCGTCTGTGGATGGGCCTTTCCGGTGTCTCCAGGTCTTGGCTGTCGTAACCAGCACTACCGTAAGCGTGGTGATGCGGGTCTCTTTCTGAACTATGGTTTTGCTGATTATGTGCCTGGGAGTGGGATTACTGGATTGTATGGTGACTCTACTTTCAGTTTTTTTGAGGAACCTCCATACTATTCTCCATAGTAGCTGCACTTGACTACTTTTTTAAAAAGTGGGTGTTTGGTATTGTAATAAACTGAGGTTTAAAGTAAATGAAAGAAGATGCACAAAATAAGGATTTAAAGATAAGGGCAAGATGTTGCAACCTGGGTTTTGAAGAAAAGCAAAATTAGCATTCTAGATAGAAGAAATAAACATACAGTTGCAATAATATGAAACACACCACACATTATGTTCATTGATGGAGTGTAATAATGAAAGTCTTTGTATATCTCATATATGGTTCAAAAGTCATATTGAGCTTTTCCCTATAGTTTAGAAAAAATTCTCATAATGTGTAGCAGACACTGTGTTAGGTTTTGAGGCACAAAGAGGAATAAAATCTCAGGGCTTGGCTTCAAGAAATAGCACTGCATAAGACAGATAAACCAGTCCTTTTCATACTGTGTACTAAATGCTAGCTCAACATTGAGAAAACAAAGATCATGGCATCCGGTCCCATCACTTCATGGGAAATAGATGGGGAAACAGCAGAAACAGTGTCAGACTTTATTTTTTTGGGCTCCCAAATCACTGCAAATGGTGACTGCAGCCATGAAATTAAAAGACGCTTACTCCTTGGAAGGAAAGTTAAGACCAATCTAGATAGCATATTCAAAAGCAGAAACATTACTTTGCCAACAAAGGTTCGTCTAGTCAAGGCTATGGTTTTCCTGTGGTCATGTATGGATGTGAGAGTTGGAGTGTGAAGAAGGCAGAGCGCCAAAGAATTGATGCTTTTGAACTGTGGTGTTGGAGAAGACTCTTGAGAGTCCCTTGGACTGCAAGGAGATCCAACCAGTCCATTCTGAAGGAGATCAGCCCTGGGATTTCTTTGGAAGGAATGATGCTAAAGCTGAAACTCCAGTACTTTGGCCACCTCATGCGAAGAGTTGACTCATTGGAAAAGACTCTGATGCTGGGAGGGGTTGGGGGCAGGAGGAGAAGGGGACGGCAGAGGATGAGATGGCTGGATGGCATCACTGACTCGATGGACGTGAGTCTGGGTGAACTCCGGGAGTTGGTGATGGACAGGGAGGCCTGGCGTGCTGTGATTCGTGGGGTCGCAAAGAGTCGGACACGACTGAGCGACTGAACTGAACTGAAATCCTAGGCTGGAGATATGCACAGAGTACTAGCAGAGCAAAGTACTAGATATGCACAGAGGGTTCAGGATAAAGATTTACACAGTGATTTCTAGAAGATATGGGAGCTGTCCTTGAAGATGAGGACGGGTTAGCTACTAGAGTGGAGGTGGGTGGTTTAGGAGAGCGAGTGGTGTGAGAAAAGCAGGCACAGTGATGAGCAGTTAACTAAGAGGAATGTGATGTTGCTGAAATGGATTAGTAACTCCTGCCTTTGGAGTTGTGCGTTTTAATCTGAGCAGTTTTTTTAAATGATAGAACTAAATATATAAATTGGACAGAGTTTTATCTTAGTAAATGAAAAAGGTAAATAAAAGATAGTGTTCAGACTTGTTTTTACATATGTCATTTAAGTTAAGGTGGATTAATGTATACTAGTTTTTATCTATTCAGTGTGTTCTCACACAGGTAGCTGGTAGTCATTTTAAGGTCCAAGTTATCACTCTGGCCTCCATATTAACTTGTCACATCTTAGTCCTGTGAACTGGAGCACTGGTTGTGGGTACACGTGCTATGTTTATTCTTCTGATTACCTGATATAGTGGATTTCCTATCCAAAATTGTTACTTCCTCTGATACCATGTAGGTAACATGTGGAATAATTATGTCTTCCAGGATGAATGCTATCAAGTAAGACAAGTGTTCGCTCAGAAACTTCACAAAGGCCTTTCTCGATTACGGCTTCCACTTGAGTATATGGCAATTTGTGCACTTTGTGCAAAAGACCCTGTAAAAGAAAGAAGAGCTCATGCCAGGCAGTGTCTGGTAAAAAATATCAATGTGAGACGCGAGTATCTGAAACAGCATGCAGCTGTTAGCGGTAAGCTTGTGTGAAAATGAAGAGTATACTTTCTCATCTTGCCAGTTTCAGTTTTGTGGAGCACAAAATGACGTTACTGTTGTTTATTATATTCTAATCAGCCCTCATTAAGTAAGTTGTTATTACTGTTTTTCAGCAGCAACTTTTCCTCGTAAAAGGTCATTTTAAAATATAAATGCATGGGTATTTAAATATCAACCCATAGTTTTTTATGCAACTGACTAAAAGGCCAAGGGCAAAAAGCAGGAGCTTTGGAGGTAAATGAAGCAGTAAGGGGTACATTTATGAAGATTGTCTAAGTACTCTTTTAGTTTAAAAAAGTCCAGGTCTTTAAACTTTATTGGTTGTCCTCACCTGTAGCTGACATTAATATCAGGGTCCTGTGTGCCTTTTTAAAATTTGTTTACCTCACTCCGTCCACACTTATTAGTTTTTGTGTCCCTGACTTCTGTGACTTGATCAACAGCATTAAAAGCCATCCAGTTACGCAAGTCAGAAGTCAGAGGCATTCCTCATGCCTCCTTTTTTCCTTTCATTGGTCACTAAATCCTCTTAATTCTTCTTTTGGGTGTCTTCACTGTTTCTCCCCAACTCCCCTATCCTGCTATATTTCACTTGAATTATCATATCTACTCCTGACTAACTCCGTGTTGTAAATGTTCCCCTGCCTCCAGCCGAGCCACACCACTGTCAAAATTATCTTCCTAAAACAGATCCGCTCATGTCATTTTCTTGCTTGAAACCTTGGTTGGCTCCTTTCTGCTCGGAGGATCAAGTAGAAGCTCATTAGCATGACACTTTGTAGTGAACTCTCAGCCTGAGTTTTAAACTTTCTCTCTAGCTACTCCAGAATGTAAATTCTTTGCTCCTTGTACTCTGGATTATTTGAAATTTGTCTAGCCAGCTTTTTTCTCTGTTGTCAACTCTGGAAATTTTGCCTCCCCCTTCTGGCCAAACAAATAAACAAAACCAAGGAGAGAAGTTTGCCCCTTTTGAATCCTTTAAAATACAGTTTTGAGACCCTCTTTCTTTCTCTTCCTACTTCCCCTTGAGAGTTCTGGAGTTAAATCTCACCTCTGCCACCTCTGCCATTCACCAGTTGTATTTGGGCGGGTTGTTTATGCAGTCTGAGCCCTAGTTTCCTTTTTGTAAGATTGGTATAGTTTTACTTGTATCTTATGGTGGTTATGATTAAAAAGTTGTATATATAAAGCACCTGGCATAATGCATGGTTCAAAAAAGTACTCAGAAGTCATTAGCTGTTCTTATTTTAGGGTACTGTCCATGGTGAAGTGGGGCTTCTGTCCTGGTCCTGTCTGTGCTCAGTGTGAGGTCTTTGTCTAGTCTTTTTTTATGTGTGTGTGTCTAGTCTTACGCATCTTTATATTTAAAATAGTAAGCCCTACTAAAATAGTAGGTCTGGAAAAGAGTAAGCACTCAGTACATGTTAGATAGACTTTAATTCAGATTTCACTGAATTTTGAACCTTGTTATTTTTTTCTTCTGTACCTACCTTGAAATGAATATTACACACAAGCTTATTCTCTTTGAGTTCAGTGATAGGAATAAAGAAAATTTGGTGCCTTGTTGACACATACATTATTTTACTCTAGACTGAACATCTGATTTAAAATTGCAAGAGTAGGAAATATAAAAAGAATTGCTCAGAGTATGAATCTTGGTCTTTTGAGTAACCTTTATTAAAACTAGTTAGGATTTCCATTTCTATGTGTAATGGCCCCTACTGATCCTCAGTCAAAAAATCAAAACATTTGAATTTAAACTGAAAAGATACTTCATTGTTATGTAAAATGCCCTAGAAACAATGTCTGTTCCTTTCTGTCAGTTTTTATGTTGCAAATTGTATTAAATAGTATCAACCTTTACTTCCTATTTTTGTGCCATACTGACTGAAAGATTTACTAGTTGTTTACCTTTTGCACAGCAACTTACAAGGGAGTGTTGAACATAGAGTTACTAATAAGAAAAATAGATTTTATGTTCCTTAGTCTTGAGTATAGTTTGGGTCACTTTTTCCTCATATCTGTTGAAAATTGAAATATGTATCTTTGTAGGCTCGGCACAGGGTGCACTTAGTAGGCATATCAGTATTGGCCATGATGGATAACTGGATAAACTCTATGATGTACCTCAGCACTGGACCTTTCAGTGTATTTTTCTTCCAGTGATATTGTGGTATATTATTGGGATACAAGAAATAGAGTATCAGAGAGAGAAAGAGAACGAGTAAGATTTGGTTTTCTAACCTAGATGTTTTTGTTTTATTTCTTTTTCAGAAAAATTATTGTCTCTTCTACCTGAATATGTTGTTCCATATACAATTCACCTTTTGGCGCATGACCCGGATTATGTCAAAGTACAAGATATTGAACAACTTAAAGACGTTAAAGAGTAAAGACTTTTTCCATCCCATTTTCATATTTTCTGAAGTTGTTTCCTGTTAATAATGGAATCTCAGTTATAATTAGTGTATTAAATTTATTTCATTTTTTAGGAGTTTAAGGTTCTTTACCTTATTTGTTCTCTTTTTCTTTTTTCCTACCATTTCTTCATATTTCATTTCTTATATAATTCCCAAAACAACTTAGCATAATTACTGTATTACTGTCCTGTTTCTCTACCAGTCTGGCATTTCTTTTCTATTGAAGTTATCCATTAAAAAGTTTGGTTGTAATTCTTATCTTTTCCTACTTTCTTCTGAAGCACTGTATAGATTTTTATGTGGAGTGAATTAATACTCTTATTCACATGGTAAGCATATTTCCTTTGCAGTTCCTGTCTTTCTCCACAAGGAAGAAAGATGGTCTACTTTAATAATGGGCCAAGTTGATAACCAGGGAACTGTTCCCATACTTTACTGTTGATTAGGTTTATGACAGTTGTAGTTCTTTGAAAGATTCTTGTTTAGATGCCAGAAGAATTTACCTGCCAGGGTGTGGGATGGGGGAATATAATGATATTTAGAGAAGTCTTTGTAAGACTTCCTTAAATAGAGATGAGATCCTATTTCTGTTATAGTAAAGGGTGACCTCTGTGGTTTTGAAAAATTAATTTCTTATGCTTTTAGCTTCTTTATTAAAGAAAAAATAACTCTTGGTTTCTTGATTCATAGAAATAGTTTATAGTTAAGTATTTGTGGTGCTTCAAGAGAATAAAATTAAATTACTGGTAATTTTTTCATGACAAGAGAAAGGCTTTTGCCCTCTT
Organism: Bison bison bison; assembly: GCF_000754665.1. Lineage (NCBI taxonomy): Eukaryota > Metazoa > Chordata > Mammalia > Artiodactyla > Bovidae > Bison > Bison bison. Next base: position 2,922,672 of record NW_011494628.1, read on the forward strand.
TTTGCCACAGTTTCTAGTTTTAAAGAATAAGCAATTAGTTTTCCTAAAATGAATTCTGTGTTAGTATGATTATACTAAGGAAAACTTTTAGCCATTCCTCTTTCTCAGAACACATTGGTTTGGGTTTTTTTTTTTTTTAATGGTAAAATATTCCTTGAAACTTACTAAATAAATATTTGGGGCTGTATTTATAAATGGTCTAGTACATCCCTGAGTGATCTCCTTTCTATCAGAGAAAAGAAACCGTAACCTATGCCTGCGGTCTCAGAGGTTACTTTTCTCCCTTCTAGAACTGATGCCTTGTTTCACATTTCCCTCTTCTCCCGTTTTCTCCTCTGTACTATCACTCTGTCCCATTCTGTATGCATAATACAAAGGACTTTCATTTTTTTCTTGCATAGAATTTAATATAATTACCCTGAAACTGAGGTAGTGAAACTTTTTTTTCTCTTTAGTATGTAAGTTGTCAGCCCTGACTTTTTCCTCAATTTATTGATGAAGACTCTTAATGGTTGTTAGAGTTTCCTAAAGACTGCAGTCAGAACCGCGGTCAATCTTAGCACATGAGAGTCTTCACTTTGTGACCCAGTTACTGCTTCAGGGAGCCCTCCATCCCTGCCACAGCTCGGGATTAAGATCACTGCTTTATTTCTACCATTTCTGTTTCTTTTTAACTTTTCTGTCTACCTAGGAAAATTAGTGAGACTTTGAGAAAGGATGTTATGAACTCATACCTACATTGCTGATATGTTGTAATATGTATGTGATGTACTTTTTTTTTCTCTATTGATTTTTAGCTGTTTCTTTTTAATTTTTTCTGCTCTTGGAGTTCATTATATTTAGAATTATATCCATATTTAATAGTGAATTTTTTTTCTTGGTATTTTTTAGGTGTCTTTGGTTTGTTCTGGAAATACTAATGGCTAAAAATGAAAATAATAGTCATGCGTTTATCAGAAAGATGGTAGAAAATATTAAACAAACAAAAGATGCTCAAGGACCAGATGATGCAAAAATGAATGAAGTATGTAATTCTTTGTAAATAGTTATGATTCTGTATTGACTTTAAGCATTTGAGCATAGGGTATAAGACTTCTCTAGACAGCATGAGTCTTTGCTGCTCGCAGTAAATAGTAGTATTCATGTTAGTAATTAGACTTACTAATATAGAATCAGTAGAGAATAGTAGTAATGCTGTTACTAGTAAACTAATTACAATAATAGAATAAGTATTTTAACTTACACTGTTGTCCTGAAAACTACATACTAAATGCACGTTCTGGAATTACTCCTAATTCACAGAGTCTAGTTTGCCAACTTAAGTACCTGATTTTTTCTTTTTGTTTAATACCCATTGCAGAAACTGTATACTGTATGTGATGTTGCCATGAATATCATCATGTCAAAAAGCACCACATATAGTTTGGAATCTCCTAAAGACCCGGTACTGCCAGCTCGTTTTTTCACCCAGCCTGACAAGGTAGTTATTTTAGGATTTATTTGTGTAAGTTGAAATAAAATATATTGTCACCACTAGGTTGTGGGAAGATCAGGAGGAATCAATGTCAAGAGTTGACCCACTACTTATGTCATGGGGAAAGGTCACCGTGAATCTTAACCATGTTCAAGATCAGAATGTGGGCTAAGCTGGAGGACACAAATAGGTTCAGAAATGAGTTAAAATGATCTAAAATTTTTATTGTTTTCTGAGTTTTGTGCTAGTCTTAAGAGCACAGGCAAAAATGTGATCAAAGCTGATAAATTAATGAGTTAATGGCCATTGATTCAAAACAGGAAGGAGAATGCTGATACAGTCTGAAATTATAAGCCCTTGAAATTTCTAACTGGTGTGAAACAATCAGAGAACTGACATTGGAGCAGGCTTAATACCTGGGAAGCATTACAGGGATCTTCCCAAACCACTTTCAGAAAACTGAAGTATAGTATTATTCTAAAAAAGGTATTTTTAAGAATCTCTTGGAGGTTTATAGTCTATCTAAGTGAGAGGAAAACAGTCATTACCCCCCTCTTTTTTTTTTTTAAAGCAGAATACCAGTTAATATCTTAACCCCAGTGTATAGAGATTGGAATAGGCCTTGTAGGTTCACCTAAAAAGGGACTGTCTGCATTTAGGCATTCACTTTTTTGTGATTAAGATAAAAGTAGTGTATATATATATATGCGGTCTCTTCCCTGGAGAGTATTATTATATAAGCATGTTTTTGTTCAGGTGCTCTTACAGCTCTAGCATATTAGAGCTCAAAAATGTTGTGATAATACTAGAGTTAGTACAAGGTTAGTTTTAGCTATTACAGCATTTAAAATCAGTGACTGAAATTTTGTGTTTCAACTGATTTTTAGTTTCAATAAATATGTATTTTATAATGCACTTTAAAACAAAAGCTGCTCTAATTTAAGTTTTATTGACTTTTGAATTGCTTTGTAGATACAGTGTTTCAGAAGTCATTGACTGTCTTTTTTCCCTTGCTTCCAGAACTTCAGTAACACCAAAAATTATCTGCCTCCAGAAATGAAATCATTTTTCACTCCTGGAAAAGTATGTTTTGAAAATTGTTTTAATTTTTATGTGGTAGTTTATTTTAGTGTGACTGTTGGTATTATTATATTATTTTGTATTTCTTTTAAATTGGTGTATCAAAAGAAAATACAAATATTCAGTATCTTCCATTTAGTAAGAAAAAGTTATTTTTACTATATAGATGTAGGTTGAGATATAGAACATATTTTTTAACTTATGGTAAAACCCTGGGTATCTTCTTTCTTAAATTTCTTATTCTGTAGTATTAAAGTAAAAAGACATATCCTTCCCTGGCAAGAGTCTAATTGTCAATTTTCATTGTTGACTATACATTTTTTGTGTTCTCACTTTCTTTGTAAGCCTTCTTACCGTAGATAACTTAGAAACTTAACTGTTATTCTGTTAATACAGTTTTTTATTTATTCAGGTGATACTCAGTTTATAATTCTTATTTTGCTTAAGGATAGGCAAGCTTTTCATGGTTTATATATGGAAATACTTTGGCAGGTGTTATTTGTGATTCTTTGCATCTAAATTTCTTTTGGTTTTTATCAAATAGAAAGAGATACACATTTTTCATTTCAGCCCAAAACAACCAATGTTCTAGGAGCTGTTAATAAGCCGCTTTCATCAGCAGGCAAACAATCTCAGACAAAATCATCACGAATGGAAACTGTAAGCAACGCAAGCAGCAGCTCAAATCCAAGCTCTCCTGGAAGAATAAAAGGGAGGTAAGTACACAAGAAATACCATGCTTTACATTAAGGAATCCACCAAGGCTATGAGATCTAAAATAACATCTTCTACCTTTAATGTCAGTGAATGAAAGTCAGTGCATATCTGTACATTCCTTTTTAACACTGAGAGCCATTTACAAGGTAAATGTATTTGCTTACTTAGATGGGTACTCCATAGCCTTTCATATTTTAGCTTGTTGGGGCAATCCGTTGTAAGACATAAGCTGGTTTCCAAACTTAGTGTCCAGTGAATGTAAATCTTTAAATTACGGCTCATCTATACAGTGGAATACATACTCCTTTAAAAAATGATGACGTATGAGCTCATATGAAGAGTTTCCACAATATGTGATTGAGTGGAAAAGACAAAGAATAGAACAGTGTAAAGTATTTTGGGGTTTTAAGAAGAATTTGTATTTACGTGTACTTGTACATGCATCAAAAGTTTTAGGAAGAATGCCCAACATCTCCATAGTGCATACAGTGATCTAGTGTAGGAAGGAGGAAGATGCTCTGATGTGGTTTTGAATTTCTTTTACTGTGCATGCATGTAACTTTTTTGTTTTAAAAAAGTTTAAAAATGTGCTTTCAAATTGTGCTGTGTACTTTCAATTTTTTATTTTCTAAAGAAAAAAGGAAAATAATTTACAGTTTAACTAGTTTTGGCATTTTTGTTGTTTAGTTTCTAAGTTGTGTTGTTTTTTGTTCACCAGGACTCTTTCTAAGGGAATGGGCTAGGTGTGTGTGAGAGATCACTTTGGTTGGAGAATAGGGATTAGAATAATGGTCAGGGATGAAGTTGAGAGGTAGCCAGATTATGTTTGCCCTTTGTGGATAATGTAAAGGATTTGGTTTGACTTCTAAGTAAAACTGGAAGATGTAGAGTCTAGTGATCTAATTTGTGCTTTTAGAAGATTACCTAGGTTACTGATGGAGAATAGAGGAGCTAGAATCAGCTAATAGTAATCTCAGGTGGGCATGAAAAGGGAGAAGGTTGGAAAATAGCCAAATGGTGTTAAATATATTAAAGTGCTTCCCTTGCAGCTCAGTTGGTAAAGAATCTGCCTGCAATGCAGGAGACCCAGGTTCGATTCCTGAGTCAGGAAGAGCCCCTGGAGAAGGAAATGGCAACCCTCTCCAGTATTCTTGCCTAGAGAATTTCATGGACAGAAGAGCCTGGCAGGCTACATTCCATGGGATGGCAAGAGAGTCAGACACAACTTAGGGACTAAACCACCATGAAAATAAAGTGGATACTTTTTGGAAAGAATGAAACTTTTTGTTCATAAAGCTATAAAGCTACTCTGGGAACAGGAAGAACTTTTAAGGTTTGATTGTAATAATAATAACAAATATCTGTATTAAAAGGCTTGATAGTTCTGAAATGGATCACAGTGAAAATGAAGATTACACAATGTCTTCACCTTTGCCGGGAAAAAAAAGTGACAAGAGAGATGACTCTGATCTTGTAAGGGTGAGATATTTCATTTGATTTTATAATAAGTACAATAATAGTAATTCTTTCTATGTAAATAATAATTTTTACACGGAAACTAGTGAGTGTTACTTTCAAGTTTGACATATGATTTTACTTCAGTGGTTTTAATCACAAATTTGAGTTTATAATTATCCTCTACCATGTAATTTAAGTATATTGAATTTCTTGTGTGTCTTATCATTCTAGTAAGCAGTCTTTATTCTTTAAAGCTTTGGACTCAAACATGCCTGTTCTGTTCTCAGAACTGCTTGGCTTTTGTGTTTGTTTTCTTTTTCTTTAAACATAATGAGTTTAGACTTAGCCTTAGAGAAGAGACTAGAATGAGAATTCTTAAAGGTTCTTCCATCTTAGCTGATTTCCTGAGCCTTTAATTACTAAATATGATTCCAGTAAATGTTGGAAATGCTACAGTTTTCATAAAGTCCTTGTTTAGTTTTTAAATCTTAATAGCAGTGATACTGATATGTGTTATAGACATAATTTATAGTTATCATTTGAAGACAATTTGGCATTTTTAGTATGGATATAGAATACGGTTACGTATTCCAACACAACTCAATGGCATTAATAACGGAGTACATTTTGACTTTCTAGGTTAGCTCTAAACATTTCTTGAATAACTTGTTAGGTTCCCTGAATTAGTTTCTTTATTAGTGAAGTGTGGATACTCAGCTGGTAAAGTTTATCAGAATAAATGAATTAGCCCAAATGAATGGTGGTTGCTGCTGTTTCATTGTTATCAAGATTAATATTTTTGATTAATAATTATCATAATAAAAGTTAATGTGTTTTCATCTACTTGATTAATAGAGGGAAAAATTATTAATAAATACATTGCTTTTTCTGAAATAGTTCTTGTACTTCTTGTCTTCCAGTGGCCCAAACTTACATATCCCACAAAGTTTAAATGATTTTCAGTTTTTTTCAGGTTTCTCCAATAAGTTATTTTAGAAAATTGTTTCTCTTTCTACTTAAAACTCTAAAATTCTTACTCAATCTTAACTATAGTGTTAATTCTGATTATTATTGGCTGTTTAAAAATTTCACCCAAGCAGAATTAAAAATTGATTGCTTAGCCAGAAAGGAACCTTGTTATCTGGATTTATAGAAGAATCCTTGAGTGGGAAAAGCTATTTATGTCTTCTAATCTGACCTCTCCCTTAGTGCAGAAATTCCTTCTCTATAATTTATGAGAGTTAGTTACCATGTGCTTGAAAATGCCTTAAGTGGAAAGCCTGTAATTTCTCCCATTTGTTGGAGACCTCAGGTAGGTTACCCACACCCACATATATTGCTCTTCTTCCCCCCCAAATTAGAAAACATGGTTAATATTTTGTTACCCTATAAATTCCATATCTAGTTTACATTTTGGAGCAATGCAGAATAAAGTCCATGTTTTCACAGAACAGTTCTGAATTTACAAGCTTTTGAGATTGATACGTGTAGTTAATAAGGCTTTTGCCATCTTTTGTGTAACTTTGCATCCATTTTCAGAAGAACCTTATTAATAAGCTTGTTCCAACTGAAATGTCTTTAGAGAGCTGACATTATGAAACAGAAGTTGAGTTTAAAGACCGATAGGTAGTGGAAAAGTATTGTTTTTTTTTGTATACTACCAGCTTCACATTGAAATTTCACTGCAAAATTATTGTTGATGTACATTTATATGAAATACAGCCACAGGACTGCAAAGGTCAGTTTTCATTCCAAAGCCAAAGAATGTTCAAACTACCATACAGTTGTGCTCATTTCACCTGCTAGCAAGGGAATGCTCAAAATCCTTCTAGACTTCAGCAGAGCGTGAACCTAGAACTTCTAGATGTACAAGCTGGATTTAGAAAAGGCAGAGGAACCAGGGATCAAATTGCCAACATCTGTTGGATCATAGAAAAAGCAAGAGAATTCCTAAAAAGCATCTACTTCTGCTTCACTGACTATGTTAAATCCTTTGACTGTGTGGATCACAACAAACTGGAAAATTCTTAAAAGAAATTGGAATATCAGCCCACCTTACCTGTCCTGAAAAACCTGTATGCAGGACAAGAAGCTACAGTTAGATCAGACATGAAACAGTGGACTAGTTCAAAGTTGGGAAAGGAGTATGATAAGGCTGTATATTGTCACCCTGCTTTTTTAAGTTTTATGCGGAGTATATCATGCAAAACTCCAGGCTTGATGCATCACAAGCTGGAATCAAGATGGCCAGGAGAAATAACAACCTCATATGCAGATGATATACCACCCTAACAGCAGAAAGTGAAGAGGAACTAAAGAGCCTCTTGATGAAGGTGAAAGAGGAGAGTGAAAAACCTGGCTTAAAACTCAACATTCAAAAAACTAAGATCGTGGCATCCAGTCTTCACGGCAAGTAAATGGGAAAAAAGTGGGAACAGTTACTTATTTTATCTTCTTGGGCTCCAAACACTTGCTCCTTGGAAGAAAAGCTGTAACAAACCTGGACAATGTATTAAAAAGCAGAGACATCACTTATCCAACAAAGGTCCATATAGTCAAAGCTATGGTTTTTCCAGTAGTCATGTATGGATGTGAGAGTTGGACTATGAAGAAGGCTGAGCACCAAAGAATTGATGCTTTTGAACTGTGGTGTGGGAGAACCACAACAGTTGGCACTCTTGAGCATCCCTTGGCTGCAAAGAGATCCAGCCAGTCCATCCTAAAGGAAATCAGTCCTGAATATTGAAGGACTGATGCTGAAATGGAAACTCCAATACTTTAGCCACCTGATGCGAAGAACTGACCTATTTGAAAAGACCTTGATGCTGGGAAAGAATGAGAGCAAGAGGAAAAGGGGACAACAGAGGATGAGATGGTTGGATGGTATAACCAACTCAATGGATCTGAATTTAAGCAAACTCCAGAAGATAATGAAGACAGGGATCGCAAAGAATTGGACACAACTGAACAATAATAATTTAGTTTTACAATTAACATTTTCCCCATTTCTTACTTCTGATGTCGATTTTATACCCCCTCTGTTCTGAAAACAGTACAGTACAAATGAAAAATTAGAGAATTTAGTGCTTTAGGAAGCTAGATTATTTTATGATACTGTCAAGAAAACAGACATTGAATTTCCTTTTTACCACCAGCCTTTTCCAGAACATTAAGATTTCAGCCATTTTTTTCAGATCTTTGGACGTCAAAATGAATTGTAATATTTATAATTGGAAACTTTAGTTTTATTTTAATATTTTTCTTCCCTTCTCTAAGTAATGACAATTAATTTTTAATTTATGTTCAAAACTCTAGAAAAATAGTAACAAATTAAAACCAAACATTTATATGCCTTTTTTCTTCCCAGAATACAAGGATAATTTAAATGCTAAAAAATCTTTTTATATAACAAATCAACATCCTAAATAAAAGATGCTAACAAGATAATCTCAGATCATGTCAATCAGATATAAATAAAATTTCATTCTTGGCAAAAGTGAACTCTTTGTAAATTAATGCTAGAAACATACTTCATTATATGCTAAAAGTTTTATCTATTGAAGTCAGTAGTCAGTGATTTGGTCAAAATTATTATTCTTAAAGGCAAAATACTTGAAGCATTTTTATTAAAAATCAGGAACAAAACATACAACCAGTTACCACCACTGTTATTGTTCTAGAATATTTGGCCAGTTCTGAAAGACATGAAATAGGAACCAAAAGTATGATGATGAAAAAGAAGAGATATTTATTTTTATACTCTTAAAAAAAATAAGAAGCAATAGAGAAACTAAATTTAGCATGGTAGATGTATGTTTGTATGTATATATATAACTAACTTTACTCCAGTCATTTTACTTTATATCAGATAGACACTTGGGGGAAAAGAGATTTACTTTACAGCAATAACTGTTACAATGGAATTAGATAGAGGGATCTAAACATAACCTTAAAAAGGAGGAGGAGGAACCTATGTGGAGGAAACATCAAAACTGAGAAACATAGAAGAGAGAGAGGACATGCCATATTCCTTCATGGGATAAATGAATAAAAAAAGATGACAGTTCTAAGTGAAAATATCATTGTAAAATTCCAGTGTGATTTTAAGTCCATGGCGAAGAATGTTGTTGTTTAGCTGCCAAGTTGTGTCCAACTCTTTGTGACACCATGGCCTATAGCCCCCCCAGTCTTCTCTGTCCGTGGAATTTCCCAGGATTTCCAATATTCCCAAGAATACTGGAGTGGGTTGCCATTTCCTTCTCAGGGGATCTTCCTAGACTAGATATGAAACCTGTGTCTTCCTGCATTAGCAGGTGTATTTTACCATGGAGTCACTAAGGAAGCTCAAGGGTAGAATAAATGGATGCAAAGGAGGAGTAATGATAAAATCAGCCCAACCAAAGACAAACATACTTAGTTATAATTAGTAAAATACTGTGCTTTTGTTGCATAGTATTTTACTAATACCTAGAAATATTACTGTTTTTGAAAAATAATACAAAGTAAAGGAAGCATAATATATCATTGATTTTGAAGTGATTGGATGTATCTTTGGCAGTGGGAGTAGGTAAAACAGTTTAGAACCTCAACTCACATCCTATCCTAAAACAAAATATGATAATGTCTTAGTCTGTTCAGGCTACCATAACAATACACCAGAGACTGGAAGGTTTGAACAACACAAATTTTCTCATGTTTCTGGAGGTTGGAAAGTCCAAGATCAAAGTGTGGGCCAATTCAGTTGCTGATGGGATCTCTGTTCCTGGTTTACAGATGGTTACCCTGGGTTCGATCCCTGGTGGGGAAGACCCCCTGAAGTAGGAAATGGCAACCCACTCCAGTATTCTTGCCTGGAAAATTACGTGGACAGACCAGTGTGGCGGGTTACCGTCCATGTGGTCACAATGAGTTGGACACGACTGAAGACACACGCACACACCCTCACACACCCTCCCTTCTTGCTGTGTTCTTATCAGTGGTAAAAGGATATGAGTTTGAGCAAACTTCTGGAGACCGTGAAGGACAGGGAATCCCAGCGTGCTGCTGTTCATAGGGTCGCAAAGAGTCAGACATGACTGAGCAACTGAACCAACAATAAGCTGGTGAAGAGAGAGACAGTGAGATCTCTCTGGTGTCTCTTTTCCTAAGGACACTAATCCCATCATGAGGGCCCCACCCTTTAGACTTTAGAATTACCTCCCAAAGATCCCATCTCCAAAGAATATCAGAATTCTACAGCTTGTGAATTTTGTGGGGACACAATTCAGTTCACAACGAACAGGAAATAAAATCTAAAGTATACACAAAAGTGTAGAATATTGTAGATTAAAACTCAAACTCCAATAAACAGACAAGGGGCATAACTAGGCAGTTCACAGATAGGAAACACAAATGACTAATTAAACGTGAAGAATTGTAAGTAATCTGCTAATTTTTGTTTTCACTGATGTTTTAAGAATGTAAATTGGAACAAACCATTTGGAAATTAACTTAGTACTACAAACATGTTTTTATATGTTTTACATGCATGGTATACCTATGGAGAAAATTACAAATTCATACATATTCTTCCTTGTTTCTTTGAAGAATTTCTTTAAAGAATCTCCATCTACGAGTCAAGGCTTAAATTTTGTGAATGTAGACTGGGATTTTATGTTAAATTTGAAAGTCACTGATTTTTGTATTGTTGTATCTGGGAAGAAGTGATATCTTTGATTCAGAAATGTTTTCAGAATTTTTAATAAATGATGAATATGTTTAACTTTAGTATCTTGCAACCTCCTTTATGAAATAAAATAGTTCTTTTATGATGTGTATGCATTATGCATTACATAGTTGATATTTATGTCTTATTATATACACTGTGTGGTAAAATTAGGATTACTTAAATTGACTATCAAATGCAGATCCACTATACTCAGTGTAGTTGTCTATTATTTAAGCATTGAATTTGGCTTTTTCTCTTTTTTTTAGTAGACCAGATAGATTTTTTTTTTCTTTTTTCAAGAAAATACATTGATTTTATTATTGAAACAGTATAGACATTTGTGAAATATTTGAAAGTAAGTTGCCAATTAAAACTTGGTAGAGACAACAGATACTAATAAGAAACAACTGCAATTCTTCATAATGAGTACTGAACTATGACTCCTTTTAAGCGTTGAATTTAGAATGTTCTTTTTAATGGACTAGCTCTTCATCAAAAATTTATCATCTAATCATCTATTGATCTTGAGAGGTTTCATCTGAGGCTCTTTAGCTTGAGTAAGAATAAAAATTTACCCTCTTACCCCCAGATTATGTTTTATATTAGAAAATTGTTATTAAAAGCAAGTAGGTAGTTATGGTTCTGATATGCTTAAAACCTCTAGACCTTATTTAGGTACATTCTTATAACTGAAGTGGATAACAGATTTTGTTCTTTTGTTTATTCTTGAACATATATATATATACACATACACACACACTAATAATGTATACTAAGTTTTATATTTGAAATCGTGGCTTTTATTCCTAGTCTGAATTGGACAAACCAAGAAGCCGGAAAAAGACACCTGTAACAGATTCAGAAGAGAAATTAGGCATGGATGACCTTTCCAAGTTGGTACAGGAACAGAAACCTAAAGGCAGTCAGCGTGGACGAAAGAGAGGCCATACAGCTTCAGAGTCAGACGAACAGCAGTGGCCTGAGGAAAAGAGGCTCAAAGAAGATATACTAGAAAATGAGGATGAACAGAACAGTCCACCAAAAAAAGGTAAACGAGGCCGACCACCAAAACCTCTTGGTGGGGGTACACCCAAAGAAGAGCCAACGATGAAAACATCCAAAAAAGGAAGCAAAAAAAAATCTGGACCTTCAGCAGCAGAAGAGGAAGAGGAAGAAGAAAGACAAAGTGGAAACACAGAGCAGAAGTCAAAAAGTAAACAGCACCGGACTTCAAGGAGAGCACAGCAGAGGTAAGTGTGTGCAACTCTGAACTGCATGCGTCTGTTATTGTACTGTAAATCATAACTTGGTGCTGTCTGCATCCGGGTCTTCCCCAAAGCAGAGCAGAGTCTCCTGACACTACTGCAGCTGAACCCACACAGTCCACACCACAGAAAGGACGAGGAGGACCGTCAAAAACACCGTCACCATCACAACCCCCCAAAAAGGTGTAAGTTGTAAATAATATTAAGTTTCAAGCCAGTTTCAAATTATTTTGCAAGAATTCATAAATTTCTAAGTATAGCAATATATAGTGAAAGTGTTAGTTGCTCAGTCGTGTCCAACTCTTTGTGACCCCCTGGACTGTAGCCCACCAGGCTCCCTTGTCCATTCTCCAGGGAAGAATTCTCCAGGCAAGGATACTGGAGTGAGTTGCCATTCCCTTCTCCAGGAGATCTTCCTGACCCAAGAATTGAACCAGATCTCCTGCACTGCAGGCAGATTCTTTACTGTCTGAGCCACCCGTATATTTAGCCTAGTATACTAGGTAAGATAAAATTTTTGTAAACTTACCTAGGTGATTGATATCCCAATCATCCTTTGGTGACATTTGTACATTTTTATAGGTTTTAGACAAATGGTTATAAATACCAAATAGTTTATTATTTCCAGTACACACTTTTTGGTACCTAAAGAGACGATGGCGTATCTTTAAATAATCATACCATAGATCACATTTTCTTGTTACTCCACACCACAGGTTTTCCATCTTTCCTCAGCAGCTTTAAAAAAATAGCTTATACACTTTTGCTTTCATTCTTTGATCAGTGTAGGAAAGTCATTTTTCCTAAGTATATTGGTGGAAATTATCACATAGTGATCTCAAGCTTTTGATGTCTTGATATTGTTTGTTTTCTAATCAAATTAACACATCTGTATCTATATATAGATTTGGATGATCACACAAGTACACGTTTATAGGAGAGTTACAGTGACAAATCTATGTCCAAGATTATTAAAGTGGCAGGGGCATCAATGTTGTAATTTGTAAATTTGGCACTTTCTTTCTCATTTAAAGCAAAAACAGAGTAGAATGTTGTCTGTTAGAAATTTTACAGTTTTTCTGAAAGTAATCCCATACTTCAGTGGCTTGACTTTTCAGAGTTGGCAGCACACCTTGGTTAAACACTCAGTTCATAGTTTTTCCTGTTCCTATGTATTCCATAGGAAAAGTTACCAAGTATCTAGCTAGTACTTCCCACCTTTTTCCGTTTAATTTTCCTTCATGTAAAAAGTAAAGGTAAGTACATTTTTGTGGCAGCTTTATAAATGTGTTTGTATTCAGCCATGGAAAAAATCACTGTTTAAAAAAAAAATTCCTAAGATAGCTTAAATTTCGATGATTAATTTTATAACAAAATAATAGGGTGAATATCTTTCATGCTTGTAACTTTAATTTGTTTATATTTGGGCATCATAAAATGAAGGGCTTGTATGATTATCATGTTATCTTGTAAAATGACACAAGTCCTCCTCATGGGAATATTTTAAATGAAGCAAGTATTTTCTGTTAAAAAAAATCAACACAGAGAGAGTGTCTATGATCCTGTCTTAACAGCCTAACTTCTTTTTGCTGGAAAGCCCCTCTTTAGAGGTAGTGTGATCACATATGTTACGATTTGCTTGTTTTCTTGTTCTGATCTTAGTGGAATTGAGCAAGATTGTATTATTTTCCCTGTATTTTCTTCTGTTAATTCTGAAAAACTGAATCAAGTAAGTAAATTTGAGTAAATTGGCTTGAGTACAGATTAAACAGTATATATATTCAATTGCTTATAGAAATGATTAGGAAATTCTAAATTAAATACCAACAGATATATACGTTTAATTAAATGGTGGTATCTGTTACATATTTTTGAGTATCTTCTATGTATCAGAGAGTATTAGGTGCTAAGGAATATAGTGACAGAAAACAGACATCCTTATAGTACTTACCATCTAAAAGGGAATGTAGTTATTAAATAATCACACATGAATGTGAAATAATAAGTTGTGAAATGTACCTTGGAGGACAAAGTTAGGGTGCTGTAAGAGAGTGTAATGAGAGGGCTGGGGAACTGGGGAAGTTTTCTCTTTGGAAAGTTGATTCCTTGAGAACAAATTGATTCCTCAAGTTGATTCCTTGAGAACAGTAGGAGTTAGACTTCTAGAGAGTAGGGAGAGGAACATTTCAGGTGGAGGGGACCCTGTTTTGGAAGGTTCTGAAGTGGGAAAAATCTTGACAAATTCAGAGAGCCGAAGGAAGGCAAAGTTTTTGCTGTATTGTAGTTTCAGGGGATTGGGGTATAGAAAAAGATGAGAACTGACAAGTAGGCAAGGCCAATCTAAAGGTCCTTATGTACTTACCAAGGAGGTTAATGCAGTTACTCTCAGTACAGTAGGGGCCTCTCTCAGGGGCGTTGACATCAGCTGTTTTACATTTTTAAAAGATTACTTAGAGGCAAAAGATGAGAATGGTTTAGAAATATGTACGATGTAACAGTGAAGATGGAGAGAAGTGAATGGATTTGAGATTTCTTTACAAGTAGAATCTTTAGGTCAGACAAAGAATTGCACGCTATTAAGGAAGACTCTAAATTTTCTGGTTTGAGTGACTCAGTAGACATAGATGCCTTTTACAGACTTGGGAAAGATAAAAGGAAGAGTAGACTTTGGGTTATATTTTAAAATCCTTTATGGCATTGGTTTCAGTCACCCTGACTTTTGTTATTTGTTATCTACCAAATAACAGTACAATCTAGGGTTAAGTACTGGTTTAGGGTTTAGAATGTAAGGAAAATATTTCTTGGCTTACATGGTAATTCAGGGTAAAAATGATAATAAAGGAAAGTCTATGAAGTATTTAAAGCATTTCCTCTTATGAAGTAAACTACCACTTAAAGATCACAATGCTCATTTTATTTTACCTGTGTTTTACTCTAGCCGTGTAGGACGCTCTAAACAAGCAGCTACTAAAGAAAATGACTCAAGTGAAGAAATAGATGTGTTTCAGGGTAGCTCTCCTGTTAATGATGAAAATCCACAGGAAGAAACAGAAGAAGAGGAAGTCTCTACAGTAAATGTATGTGTTTTTTAAAGTGCCATGTGTGATAGTATGGAATGTATTCAATAGAATTAGAGTTGATAAGTGGTCAGATTCTTTTAGCACTTGCCGTTACTTAATAATTCTGAATATATATGTATTTTTTCATTTGTTTGTAGTGTGTTCATCTATCAGCTTAGATTGTGGAGAAAATATCATTTATGAAAACCTGAAACCAAGTGAGAATAATAGACGTAGCCTAGTGAGAGTGTAAATGTCCAGTGTACAACTGAATACAGAGAATAGCAAGTGATAGTCTCAGGATGACACCGCATGCACTTAAGTTTTCCCAGTATCTGTTATATATACTCTTGGTAATATTTCGTATACATTTTTTGTTTCAGTTTCTCAGTAGCAACTAGAAGTTAGTCAGTCATGTAGAATAAAGTCATGTCTTCAAATAAAATTAGCGTTTGGGATTCATAAAAATTGGCAATAGACCTTTCTTTCACAAAAGTAGGAATGTGATGCCTCCTAAGATACTTTTTAAAATAATGAATGACTTTGCCTGTCACATCTCCGATTTTTCTCTTTGGAAGAAATATAATTGATGCATCTAAGTAAGAGCTGTGTATTGCTAATATTCATGCTGAATCTGTGGATCAGCTTAGTTAGTTTCAGTTTTTTGTTTGAGAAACGTGTGTCCTGTGATCAAGCCCCAGAGTTGACCCCTGCCTCTCTGTCTTATTTAATATAATCAGCACCTCTGTCTGCATCAGGATTCATTTATCTGAATTAGTTGAAGACCAGAGGAAAAAAATATGTTGAATTTTGGTCTCAAACTAGTTTGGCTTGTAAAGGGTTTTTATGGGGGGAAGATATAAAAATAAGGCTCATGAGTACATAGTAACTGATGGCTTCATTAAAGGAAAACTAAACTATAAGTTTATGTTCCTCTTGATAATACTAAACTTATTTTATCTGAAATTTTATGCTTTCATTAGTACTTGCCACATTTTTTATATGTTTTTGATAGTTATGATCCAAACTCAATAGGTAGTTTCTGAGAAAGGTAGCTATAAGCCTAAATTCATACCCTTTACTACAGACACATAAATAACAAGGTGATATTTGTCATTGTTTTTTGCTGTTGACATTGACTTCTGTTCATTTCTCTTTAAAATTATTAAACAGAAAAGTAAAATATTTTCTCTTTTGCTAATCCTGGGAAAGGCTGTTTATGAGCATTCATGTATGTGATGCTAAGACAGAAAGTTAATGTAGGAGAAAGATTTTAAGAAAGGACTATCAGGGACATGTTAAGAATAATAATTGGTTATAAAACAATGGTAATTACACCCGTTGATGTTTCTTTCAAGGTGCGGCGGCGAGGTTCTAAAAGAGAAAGGCGATGAACAGATGCCGTTAATAACTTTCTGTGTGAGAGCTTTGAAAAAAATGGTTGTCAAGCTTCAGGCTGAGTAAAGCCTTTGATGCACAAAATGGGACTGCTGAAGAGTGGACAGTTGGACCTTACTCTGATGACCTCATGTGTCTGTGGTCACACACTTTAGCCATGCGCATGGTGACAACATTGACTATGGAGTCTGTGAAAGAGTCTAATGTGTGATGGCTATGTAGACATAAACTAAAGAAGAAACTTGTAAATATGTTTTTCTTTCTTTTTTTTTTTTTAAATGTTTCTGACTTCTAAAGTGCTTGTATAGCTTTTATCTGCGGCTTTAAACTGACAGTGCCCAGCTGTTTATTGGATCTATTGATTTGAAAAGAGTTCTTTAGGATAGATCTTAAGCAGTAATCTGTCAGTGTTTGTATTTGTATTCTCTGCAATTTACTGTGAAAAAAATTTTTTTTCAACAAATGGTGTCATTTTCTTGATGTCACTGTTTGTTGGAGCGTTGAAATGCTCTCTTTCCCGTACGTCTCTTAGCTGGTGTTTACTCCCAGGCATCCTTAATCTGCAGAGGTGCTAAGTGGTCTGCCATCACACCTGAATCATGCCTCTGATGGGAGGACGCCACACAAATGGTGAAACAGTCCTGAAGTTGTTTGATTATTTTACACCTCAGTATTGGTCCCAGAATTTTCTGGCCTGTCATGGCAATGAAAATTTTAAAAAGAGAGAGATTTAAAATATTTTAATTTTAAAGAGTGTGTTATTAAAATAATGTACTGAATTCTTTATCCCGTTTTATCATCCCTTTTCAGTTTTTATTAATCTACTGTATCAATAAAATTCTGTAATTTGTATTAGTTTCTGATAGTCTAGAATGTTATTGTGTATAGATACTTCCTCTTGAACGTTATGTTCAGAAAATGCAAATTATTACACTATAATATAAAATCTGATATATACACATTAGAAATGTTTCGGTTCTCCATAACAGTGTAAAGTTAATCAGAAAGAAAAAAATTTTATTGATGCAGTGTGTCTTTATAAAGCTGTTCTTGAAAGCAAGTGTTTTGTATTTTATAGTGAGTTGCATGTTTATGAAAAAGTGCTGAAAATGGGATGTGCTCTTTTCTGTAAATTCATATTTAGCCATAGTATATGATAGATTGCCCCATAACATAGTTTTTCATCAAGAGTTTATTATTGTACTTTATTTTGGAGCCAAAAATTGTTTTTTGGGGGGAGGGGCAGGGTGGGAGTGATATATCCAACTGTATGAGCTACTGTAGGTACCACAGTCTTATGAACTTTGAATGAAATTCCACTTGTCCAGATTGAGAGAAGTGGAAATTTATTTGGGTTTAGAGCATATCTTTCTTCTTTTCTTTGTTGTAATCTACAAAATATAGAAACAAAGGCAGTATCCTTTATACAGTTTTATGAACTGTATTTTCAACCAAAACATATAGGGTATGACTTAATGCTTACCTACATTCATTTTAGTATTTCAGGTGCTGTTCTTTCATTTTTTTCATGGTTACCATCAGAAAAGAAAATCATATTCTAACTTATTTATCACAGTGAATAATGGAGCATTTTCATTTAAATATACCATTATGTTTAAGGTATATTTCCAAGATTGGTTATAATAGATGGGGAATATAATAAAGAAACTACTATTTTGGAAAATGAGGTTTACTATTTTCCGGTGTATACTCACAATTGATGTGATTATTTTTCTTTTAAAAATTTCTTCATGTTTATGAAAGGGCCTTTTATTTAAAAAAAAAAGTTTTGAATTGTGTCTTAATCTCTCAATATTTAACTATTCTTCATTTACAACAGTACTGACACCAGTGATAATGGGAGGCTGCTGTGTATCAAGGCAGCTAATGTTGGACCAATATACAGCTGGTTTTTAAACGTGTCATTAGCTCAATTCTCCCAAACACGCTATTTCTATTTCAGCAGTACAAAGGCATGTTTTTAAATCTATAAAATAAAGAATAAGGGATAGCTTTGTATTTTTGTCTTTGACTAAATTGCACCAGAAATGTTTATGGAAGTATATCCTTAAGACCATTTTATAAAACATAATGAAAAAATGATTGTGGAGGATTTTTATTTGCATGATCATAGTTAACCAAATTTCATTGCACATTTAATTCTGTATATTAGTTCACACAAAATGCTCATTGTAGATTTTGTTCAATGCCAATGAGTCTGTGATTTTATAACTTGTCTGTTCACTTTTTGGGAGGATTACAATGTAAATTTTCCATTTTTCTGTAGAAAAATAGGTGCAATAATGATCAAAGTTTTGATGTCCTGAGTAATCTTAGGGGATTATCTTATTATTATGTTTAAACTTAACATTTCATGTACTAACATTTGGAGAGCCACATACTATAACTAAAGTAAAATTAAGTATGTGTAAAACATTAATTGCTAACAGTGGTTAGCAAACTCTTCAGTGATAATGTTCATTTTGAAAATATGTACTGTATAAAATTAAGAAAATATTTAACTCATTGTAACAAGTTCCACTATGAAAATCTTACGATTCTTCAGTGAGGTTATCTTGCTGCACTCTGTAGCAAATCCGTTTAATCTACATTATAATAAAATTTCTTGCTGCAGTGCAACAGGAAGCTTTTTCAGTGATCTCCACTGTATATGTAAATTACAAATGTGGCTGTACAACTTGTTCTAGGCATTAAAGGTTAAATTACATTCTGTATTTTCTTACAACTTGTTAAGTTTGATTTTTAAGATTTCCTTTTGCCCACTTAAAGAATGTCAGGAATTTAAGAATTTGTTTAACTTAGGCATATGTCCCCTACCATATAGTATTATGTCACCATAATGAGCAATTGGTATTTAGGTAGATAACCAATTTTCAGACACATTTTTCGATTTTCTGTGAAGTTGAATAAACATGGAAGCTAATATATAATTGTATTATTTTATTTATGTGAATCTATATACATTTATATTTAAATGTTTACTAAGTGGAGGAGGTCATATTTTAATGATTTTTACTTTTGGAGCCTTTGGTTCATGAAGAGAAAAGTGTATTTCCTAGTAACATTTTTCAAACTTTTTGTTTGAACTTCTCATGCAAAATCTTGGCCGACAGAGATTTACTAAGTATTACGTAAATGATTGCATAACTGAAGAAAAGAAATGTATCAACTTCAAAAGTAAGCACTAAGAAATGTTGTGGCAGTTTTGTTAATGTGTTCAGCAAATATTTATTGAATTCCTACTATGTGCTAGGCTGGCTACAGAGGACAAGTGTGATCAGGATAGTGAGTCTCTGCCCTTGCGGAGCTCACGTCCTCCACAGAGAGGTGGGGGAATAAGGAGAACAACAAGCAGTATTTAATATCATATCATATGGTAGAAAGTGTGGAGATTAGAAAAGGACAGATTGGATAGAGAGTAGAAATGATTGGAGGAGAACCTGTTTTATACACTTGGAAGCTATGTTTTTCAGTAAAATTTAGGCTCATTAGATTTTTATGCTGAAGTTGACACTTTTATAATTATAAAATGTCACTTGTTGTCTGTATGAATACATCATGCTGGCTTTGATAATCGATACAGCCATTACCAGTTTTGTTGTAACTGTTCTTTGCATGACAGAACTTCTGTCCTGTTATTTTCAACCCGTTTGTGTCCTTATGTTTAAAAGCGTGTATTATGTAAACATTTTATCCTTTGGTCTTGTTCTTTTAGCCAATCTCAGAATCTTGTTTTTTTAATTAGAGTGTTTAGGCTACTTATTTTTGGTTTAATCACTGATATGGTAGCTTTTTTTGGTATTTTCTTTTTTTGCCATTTTTTCCTTCATTCCTTTATGTTCTCCTTTTCCTACCTTCTTTTGGCTCAGTAAAGTACTTCTTGCTATATTCTCTCTTTTACTAGCTTTTTAGTTATACCTGATTGTGTTATTATTTCAGTGGCTAACCTGCAGATTACAATATCTATATTTTACTTATTATAGTCTACCCTGTATTAATGTTTTTATAACCTTATGAACAATGCAAGAAGTTGAAAACAATTCAACTTCATTTGCTGTGCCTCTACTTTTTGTTCTTTACATCTTTTGGTTTTAAATGTCAGAATATCAGTGCTTTCAATAATCAGTGTTCTTACTTGTTTACCCATCATTTTCTCTTTGCTTTTTTCTTTTAATTTAGATAGTTCTGTGCTTCCACGTATTTCATTTTCCTTTGGCCTGAAGAACTTTTGGTATTGCTTATGGTGCAGGTTGGGGGCAGTTAATTCATTCAGGTTTTTTTTGTTTGTTTGAAAGGTCTTAATCACACCTTCGTTATTGAAGGGTATTTTCCTTGGATGTGGAATTCCCAGATGGGCAGTTTTATTTGGCAGCTTAAAGGTTAGCATTCTCTTGTCCTCTCATTTCTGTATTTTTTGTTGGGAAGTCAGCTTAAAACCCTTTTGCTCTTTGTAGGTAACATGTCTGTCTTTTCTGGCTGCTTTTAGAATTTTCTGTTTATCTTTGTATTTAGCAGTTTGACTTTGCTGAGTGGTTTTCATTTTATTTGTCATGCTTGGGGTTTCCTGAGCTTTTGAAGCTGTGGATTGATATGTTCCATCAGTCTTGAAAGATAACCCTCACAAATTACTTCTACTCTATTATCACTCCTCTCTGACACTCCAGTTATAAATACGGCTTCCCTGATAGCTCAGTTGGTAAAGAATCCACCTTCAATGTGGGAGACCTGGGTTCAATCCTTGGGTTGGAAAGTTCTCCTGGAGAAGGGAAAGGCTATCCACTCTAGTATTCTGGCCTGGAGAATCCCGTGGACTTATCCCATGGGTCGCAAAGAGTCAGACATGACTGAACGACTTTCACTTCACTCTCATTTTCCCTGTTCTTTCTACTTGTTTTTCTCTCTGTGCTTCACTGTTTTGAATATTTTCTATTAACCCGTCTTCAGATTTATCAAGTCTGTCTTCTGCCCCATCCAGTCTTCTATGTAACCCACCCGATTCGTTGATTTCAAACATTATACTTTTTAGTTTTAGAATGTCCAGTTATATTTTATAGATTTCATTTCTCTGTTGAATGTCTCTTTTTATGCTTTTCTCTCATTTATAAAAATATGCAACTGGCAGAGATTGGAATTATATAACTAACTCTTCATCATCTGTGGACTTGATACTATTGCCTAATTCTTTTTTTCTTCATTATCAGTCACATTTTTTCTGGTCACATTCCTTTCTCTCACCTTACAGGGCTTTTAATTTTTTTCTCTATTGCAGGAGAATGTGCATAAAAGAACTGAAGGATTGAAGTTGATGTGATTCCCCCCCGACCCCCACCCCCCCAGGAGAGAATTTGCTTTGTTTTCTGTTAGGCAATTGATTACCTCAATCCATGGAATTGGGCTTGGGTTGCAGCTTATGTTAGACTCAAACTTGTTTCAAAAGTCTTGGGACTTGTGTTTTGTGAAGGCCTTTCCCTTTAGCACAGCAAGACTATAATTTCATTCAGCTTTTCCCTCCAGCCCAGACTCTCAACAGGAGGGTAGTTTTACAAAGGATCATCAAAGAAGGTTCTCTGAGAAGGTGACATCTGATTGTGGGCTTTGATGAAGTGAGGGAATCGAACCAAACCATATGAGGGGAAAAAGAGTATTTTAGGCAGAGGGAAGAGTTACGTACAAAAAGTCCTTAGGGGAGAATGAGCACATTAGGGATTTCAAGAAGGCTGTGTTTCTGAAGTGAAAGTGACCAACGGATAAAAGGGCTGGAGGGAAAGTCGGAAGCCAGCAAAGAGCTAGACCATACCTGTGTGCTCTTGGGAGTTTTGTTCAGAGTTTGATGGGAATCCATTGTCTTTGATGAGTAGAAGAATGGCAAGATCTGAATCTGCTTTTATTTATTTTTTAATTAAAAATAAAAAGATGTTGGACTGAACATGTCTGAAACTGAATGCATAACCTTTCCTTCCGGGATCTAGTCGTCTTCATACATCTGAAAGTAGAGCTAGCATTCAGCTAGTAACACAAATCAGAAACCTAGAAATTTCCCTCTTTCTCCTCCTCGTCCTTATGCTTACATTCTCATCTGTCACTAAGTCCTGTTGATTTTCCTTTCTGATTGCTCCTGGAATTTTTCTACTTTAAGTTCTCATGTCTTTGTCTCCAAACTTGTCTGTCACATTTGCTCTTGCCTGAGCTCAAATTGATGTTCACAGTGTAGCCAGACCATTGTGAAATAGGGTGATCCTCTCAGCAGCAGCAGCAACAACAGATCTTGCAGTGTAAACCCTACAATCCCTTAACACTCCACTGTTGCCTTTAGGATAATGCGCCCTACACAGCTTTGCATCTTTGGTCACTCCTGTCTAGCCAGACCTTTCTTCTTAGTCTGTGTCAGCCACACTGTTCCCTTACACCTAGTTGCCGGAGGTACAAGCTATTAGGGCGCGTATAAAGGGATATGGACATTCAAAAGATAAAGTATAGTCTGTTCTTTGTGCCTGAAGCCCTCTTCCTTTTTCTGCTGCATCTAGTTGTCTCATACTCACACAACAAGAATTTTCCCTGAGGAAGCTGTTGTAGGTTTCTGTGATGAGGACAAACCCTACTATTGTATGCCCTCTTAGTTTACTTCTTTATAGAGCCTCTTAGCCCAGTTGGTATTTGGATGGTCTTACTGCCTCCAACATTGTAAGTTACATGAAGACAGAGATGGGGTTTCTGTTCACTAGTTTTATCTCCAGCACGCAGCACAGTGCCTTGTACTTAGTAGTCAAGAACACTCATTGAATAAATCTAAATTTACCTTATTAAAATGTAGATAAATAACATGACAAATTATTTTATTTAAGATGAAGTCAGATAATTTATTGTGCCAGATAGCCTTACTAAAGGCTTTCCGTGTACTAGTTCACGTAGCCCGCCCTCACTGTAGCTCAGTGTGGTAGTGGATGGTGTGCTCCTTAACAGATGAGGGAACTTGAGGGTCAGAGACTGGTTTACTCAAGCTTCCTCATCTTAGAAGTGATGCCAGAGGGGTTGATCACATCTGTTTTACTCCAGAAGTGTGCTCTCTTTCTGCTATCTCAGATATTAATCATCAAACCAATTGATGGAATAAATGTTAATGTGTCTTAAAGAAGTCATGATACAGTTCTCAAATTATGTTGGAATTTCCCAGTCAAGGAAATACTGGGCCACATTTTATTGGATACCCTATTACTATATCTCCCATTGAGAAATGTATATTTTCAACATTTTACAAAGCAACCTAGACTTGCCCAAAGGTCACAGGGTAGAGCCAGTCAGAGTTGATGGTCTGAAGTGATCTTTATGCTGCTCATTTGGACTAGAATTCAAATACTAATAACTTACTGAAACCAATACTGCTTGCTTTTTACTGAAAGCATATTCGATGCTTCAGACTGAGATCCTAGAAAGTGATGGATAAAAATGTAAGTTTTATTTACGTGACAGCTTCCATTCTTGAATAGATGGGTTTAACTGGTCTCACTAGATAGTCTTCTGTACCCCCTGGGGGCCTATAGGTATCATGAATAAAAATCCTGGAGAGGAGATGATACTGTTCACCCTTTATAGATGGTATGTGAATGTTTGGAGGGTGCTGCATACTAAAAGTGTTCATTTGGGATGTGAGATCCAATCAACTTGGCTCAAGAGAGCTTTCTGAGTTGTGGTTGGGTAGTGGGGAGATAACCTGTGCAAAAGTAGCTTGGGAGAACATGGTGTGGGGCTTTGAATTACAAAGCCAGTTCAGGGAGCTACCCATGACTTTTTAGAGCAAAAGAAGCTATTAAACTATTAATGTTAGGAATTTTAATGCAACAGCTTTAGAAGGATGTGTAATACAGTTTAACGGGCTATAAATAGGGAGTCCAATTAGTTAACTCTTAAGATTAGCTTAGTAGTTTGCTCTGAAGAAGCAATTACCTTGTCATCAAGCCTCAGACTGTTCATAATTAGTAATTGTTAGATGAGTTCTATAGTTTCATTAGTCAGATAAAGACAGTGTTCACAGTAACTAACAGCCAGTTGAACATCTTTTTTGATTTGAAACCTTAACATATGTACTTCCTAAATATTTCACCAGAGAAAGGAGGTGGAAACACAAATTCAGAGCAAAAATATGAAAATTACCCTTCACCTGATCAGGATTTCAGTTACACTTCCTCATGCATACCTGTATAGCTTTTGTTTTTATGTAAGTGGTACCATGTTATGCCCTTCTACCATTTTTTCCTCTACTTATAAAGCTATCAGCACATATGGGTTTATTGCACACTTTTAACAGCTGCATAAAATTCATTGTGTAGTTATGCCATGATTTATTTAATCAATGTTCTATTGATGGGCATTTGAGTTATTTACATTTTTCACTGTTACAAATGAGGCAGTAAATGATCTTTCCTGTATGTCTTTGTGCTGAAGTGCCAGATTTCCTATAAGAAATAGACTCCAGTGTAGAGGATTGTGGAGTTCCTTGAAATTTTAAGTTTTGCCAAATTGCTTTCCCCAAAGTCTACCAGTTAATGCTGGTTTTAACTTCTGTCAGCTGATAAAAATTACTTTGTTTTCATTTGCATTTCTCTAATTAGAAATGAAAGACCATTGTCACATATGTTTTCTTTTTGATTGGCTCTTTCTAGTCCATGAACTACTTGTTTGTATTTACCTGTTTTTCTATTTAACTGTTTCTTTTTATCGTTGTTGTTACTCATCTCTGGGCAAAAAGGGAGGAGGTAGGGATGGGTTATGGACTTTAGCTATACCGAGTTACATTTTGTTATAAAAAGTACTGTAGGTTTTGGCTAGCATATATAATAAAGTGAGTTTACTTTTTATTCCATGAGCTCTATACATATTCTCACATTATTTACTTGCTTGTTAAATCTGTGGAAGTTACCTTCTGGTGACTCACTTATCTTCTTAAGCTTTTTTTTTTTTTAACTGTATCACACAGGTTGTGGGATCTTAGTTCCCTGACAGAGGATTCAGTCCAGGCCATGGTTGTGAAAGCATTTGAATCCTAACCACTGGACTGCCAGGGAATCCCCAGTTGATGTCTTCTGTCATCATTTCTGTAATAATTTGGGAGTTTTTCCTCTTCGTGAGCTCAAATCTGTCAGTATTTTTCACTGTGGCCTTGGAGTTTTGTGCTATCTACAAGATTTTTAAAAATACTTTTCTGTTTTCTAATATGTATACTTTTTTTTTTTAACATTAAATCATTTACCCCATCTGGGGACTACTTTTGTATATTGTGTGTGATTGTGTTCTAACTTTATTTTCTCCTAAGTGTGTGGTTGCTTTTCTTAATACAGTTTATTGCATAATTTCTTTTATCTCAACTGGTTTGAAATGCCACAGGTATCATGAACTAAATATCTTTGTCTACCTGGATATGATTTTGGGCTCATGTGTCATTGATTTCTTTGTCTTTGCCTATAACCAACATATAATGTAGTTACTATATCAGTATGATAAGGTTTTATATTTAGTCTGAGACATTTCCCTAAAATGTAATTTTAACAGTGTCTTATTTGTTGTTCTTTGCTATTCTGGTTATTTTCTATTACTCAGAATATCAACATCTTTACAATATTGAGTCTGCCCACTGAGATAGATTTTTTAAAAGTCCTTCCTTTCAATATAATTTTACTATTTTCTTTATAAGAATAGGCTTTGCATCTTAAAACATATATTTTACAAGTTTTTTTGGTCATTGCTAACGTTGTTGTTATTCTGTTTTCTAACTGGTTATACCTATTGTGTTACGTTTTCAGCCACTTTGCTGAACTTTTACTAGTTGTAAGAGTCTTTCAGTTAAGTCTCTTGGATTCGTTAGGTGACACTGTCTGCAAACAGTTTTGTCAGTATTTCAGATTGTTCTGATACTTACATGATGTTTTTCTGGTCTAATTGTGTTGGTTGGCATCCCCAGAGCATTGTTAAATAGAAAGCATCCTGTCTTCTGCAGTTTAAGAAAGTTTCTATTTCTGTCTAATCAGGGTTATTAAAAAATAAAATCTGGAATGTGTGTTGAATTCCATGTTTGCATGTCAGTTTATGTTTTTTAAATATATAATTATCAGTGTAATGAATTATATTAATAGATTTCATAAATAGAATCACTCTTGCTTGCTTTGGCAGGATTAACCCAACTTGGTCAACCTACTAGATCCAGCATGCCAGCATTTTACTCAGTATCTTTATGTTCATGTCGAGTATTGAGACTGTAATTCTCTTTGTTGTGTTCTCCTTACTCCAGTATTGGTGTGAAGGGTTTTGCTGGCCTTTAAAATGAGTTGGAAAGCTGTCTCTTATTTTTCTATAAAACAATTTATATAATGTAGGAATTCTACTTCCTGAAATCTTCATGAAGCTCACATTTTACATTGTACTTGGTGCCTTTTAAAATTTTACTTTTTCACTTTTCCAGTAAAAAAGATTTTCAGCATCTGGGAAATAATATAGCAGACCATCATGATCTCATTCTCCAAATATAAAAGATGTTAATACTTCACTGTATTTGTTTCAGTTCTCAGTATCTCCTCCCACCCCCAACACACACACACACACACACACACACACACACACACACACGTTCTCTGCTCTTGCTGTGAGTGAGCAGTAAAATCTCTCAGGAATGTTTAGCAAGCAATGTTTATTTACTATATTTTAAGAGTAAACTTACTATGCAAAAGATGTATTCCTAATTTTTTTTTTAAAGAAGAAATAAAATACTAAAAGATATAGTTAAAACTTATAACCTTTTTTCATTCGTCCCCTTTTCTTCACTGCTGCTGCTAAGTCGCTTCAGTCGTGTCCAACTCTGTGCGACCCCTTAGACGGCAGCCCACCAGGCTCCCCTGTCCCTGGCATTCTCCAGGCAAGAACACTGGAGTGGGTTGCCATTTCCTTCTCCAATGCATGAAAGTGAAAAGTGAAAGTGAAGTTGCTTAGTCATGTCCGATTCTTAGTGACCCCATGGACTGCAGCCTACCAGGCTCCTCTGTCCATGGGATTTTCCAGGCAAGAGTACTGGATTGGGGTGCCATTGCCTTCACTAGGAGATAAATATCCTGACATTAATGTGTATCATTTACATTCATGTTTTCATCCTTGTTTTACATATGTATATTTTTTTAAATGCATAGGTCTATTTTGTATATTTTTAAACTTTATGGGGAAATGCATTGTATCTATAATTTTGAAACCTATTTTTCACCCAATACTGTGTCTTTGAGGAATAGGTATAGCCATGCTTATTACATGTTGTTCTATTTTTTCATGATTCAACATCTCTGAAATTAGGATGCTTCTTAAATCGTGATGTCAGAGTTGATGAAGTCCAAAATTCCTCTTAGTTGCTTTTGTGAGGCATTTTATTGTTTGACTATATACCACAGTTAATCCATTTTTATAGCACCAATAATCATTTTTCATATTTTTATCCTTGTCATCAGATTGTTTACACTTTCACTATTACAAACCAGGGCCAAAGTGAACAACCTGTCTCATAGACAATTATTTTGAATGGAAATGTTAAACTTAATGAATATGCTTCATTAAAGCACGAGGTTGTTTTACTTTATAGTCCCACCAGCAGTGCATAAGAGCTTTTGTTTGCTTTTAATTTT
Organism: Bison bison bison; assembly: GCF_000754665.1. Classification (NCBI taxonomy): domain Eukaryota; kingdom Metazoa; phylum Chordata; class Mammalia; order Artiodactyla; family Bovidae; genus Bison; species Bison bison. The sequence goes on from NW_011494628.1 coordinate 2,950,502, forward strand.
TAGATTTGAATCCTTTTAAAATTAACTGTGTGTGTGCTGTGGGCTAGGGGTCTTATTTTATCTTTTTCAAATGCATAGCCATTCACCTCAGCACTGTTCCTTACTGGTTTATTCTTTGTGCTTTGATTTAAATACTATCATATACCAAGTGCCTTTATAGGTTGGGAGTATAAAATAATACTTATATTTATAATATTTATAATGTTCTAGGCTCTCTTTTGGGAGAAGGCAATGGCACCCCACTCCAGTACTTTTGCCCGGAAAATCCCATGGACGGAGGAGCCTGGTAGGCTGCAGTCCATGGGGTGACTAAGAATCGGACATGACTAAGCAACTTCACTTTCACTTTTCACTTTCATGCATTGGAGAAGGAAATGGCAACCCACTCCAGTGTTCTTGCCTGGAGAATGCCAGGGACAGGGGAACCTGGTGGGCTGCCGTCTATGGGGTCGCAAAGAGTCGGACACGACTGAGCGACTTCACTTTCACTTTTCACTTTCATGCATTGGAGGAAGAAATGGCAACCCACTCCAGTGTTCTTGCCTGGAGAATCCCAGGGACAGCGGGGCCTGGTGGGCTGCCGTCTATGGGGTCGCACAGAGTCGGACACGACTGAAGCAACTTAGCAGCAGCAGCAGGCTCTCTTTTTGTGTTCCATTAGTTTATGTATGTTCTCCTGCAACTAGTATATTTTCATTACTATAGTTTTATAGTAAGGCATCTTCCTTAATATTACCATTCAAAATTGTCTTGGCTTTTTTGTCTTTACACCTCCACATGAATTTTAAAATCAAGCTGCCAGATTCTGGGAAAAGTCCTTAGGATTTTTACTGGGATTGCACTGAACTAAAAAACTGTTTTGAAAAAAATGATCATTTTTACGATATTGAAATCTTTCCATTTGTGAATATGACAGGGTAGTTGGTATCTATCTTTAATATCCATAAGTAGTTTTGTATGGTTTGCTTCATAACAGTCTTGCAAACTCCCATTTTCCTTTCAACTTACTCTTCCTCATTGTCGCTGATGGATAAGGAACCCCGGCTCAGTCTGCCCTCACTCCTTTACTCTTACTCCTTGAGGGCCTTGAAAGCTTTTCTAGGAGCTGTAACTTTTATCATCTTGTTAGCTTCTTTTATAGTTCATCTACAAGTGTTCCACTTCTTCCTGAAGTGAGATTTTGGTAACTCATGTTTTCCTTGGCATGTCTAGATTTAAACATTTGTTGGATTGAGGTTTCATGTAGGCAGTTGTTTCATGTTTCTGTAATTTCTGCAATAATATTTATTCCTTTTTTTCAACTTGAATTTTTTAATTCTTCTTTAGTTGGGCTATATCCTTACTTCATTACCTTTAATCTTTAGTTAATATATATGTTGCTCTTCTAACTACAGCTTGATTACAATCCAAAGGTTTGGTTTTGTAGTGTTATCCCTTACTATTCACTTCTAAACAGCTTATAATTTTTGTTTTGAGTCTTAAGCTTAGTGGGGCTTTTTCTCCCTGCAAACTTGAAAAAAGAAAAATTCTGAATGTTGGTAGGATTGAGGGGAGGGGGTTGGTTATTTTGTTATCTTTTAGTGATTAACTTCTAATTTAACTAAATGTAGGCCAAGAATGTCACTTGTGTAATTTTGATTCTTGGTCTGTGTGAAGAAATTATTGTTGCATGTTTCCATATGTGTCTGAAAAGAAGGTTTGTTTAGGTTTATTCACAGTGCTTTGTGTACCAAATTTTGTGTGTGTGTGTATGAATGTTCTGGATTGAACATATTTGGTTATTTAAATGTATATATCTTGGTTTTATTGTCTGTCAAACCTATTAGTTTAGGAGATCGTCTTTTTATGTGGCCAATGAAGACCATGAACTTATCCATTTCTTCTTATATCAGTTTTAACTCATATATTTCAAAGTTGGGATGTTAAAAGCTCTATGCCTGATACAAGTATTTGATACTTCTTTCCCAGCTTCCCTCTGTCATTTTGTTTCTCATCTGATTTTAAAATACCATATCACTATCTTTACTACTTATTTTTTCCCCTTCATTTTCTCTGTTCTGTTTCTAGAATTCCTTTCAGATATTCAGAGATTTTCTAATAGTCTTCCACATCTAAACTTGAACCTTGCAATGCTTCTCTAGCATGCCTTTTAGGTTGTGTTTCTTGTTAAAGATTTTTTTTCTTGCCTGAATTTGACAAAATTTTAAATTTCTTTCTCTTGTGGATTTATCTTGGAGTACATGTGCATGTGTGTGTTATCTGCTTTCATTTTATGAGGGAAGATAATTGCCAGCACTTAATTTTCTGTCTGAATCCCATGGAATCCCATCTTGACTCCAGCACTTACGTTGTAGTCCTACCCATTTTCTTTTTGTTTGCTTGGGGGATGAAAGTTTCCTAAGCTTATACTTAATGCATCATCTCAGAGCCTTCCAGAGCCACTTTAAAAAACAAAAACAAAAGCTAATTATCTTCAGCATGTCTGGGTGTGCTACTGCTGTTTATCATTGAAAGTTGGAGTCACTTCAGTTTCTCAGAGTTCCTACTGTCCAGAGCAGCTTATTTTATGGAATTATTACTGTAGATCACCAATGACCAAATCTAATCCTTTCTTCTCAATCTTCTTTCTTCAGGACTTCTCTGTATCACCTGCTTTTGACTGGCCCTTGTGACACTGTTAGACTAGGATGTTCTTCCTATCCTTCTGAATGTCTGTTATTTTCACTATAGTGGTTTTTCTTCCTTCACCCACTCCTTAATTGACATTATAACTTCACCTAAGTGTTATCAACTTTTCTGTCCTCTTTCTAAAGGCAAGAAGACAATTTTACTGACCATTGCACACTAGAAATTGTACTTTTAAATATCCATTGATAAAGTTTATATAAAGCCATAATACTTGAGTAGAGCCACATCATATTTAACTTATACACTGATTTTAAAACCAGTCCCCATGAAAGATATGGGGATGTGACTCCACTAGCTTCTTTAATCACCTCAGCAACATATAGTATTAAAGACTGAGTAAGTAGAATTCTCTGGCGGTCCATCGGTTAGGACTCTGCACGTTCACTGCTGAGGGCACAGGTTCAATCCCTGGTCTGAAAACTAATATCCCACAAGTGGCTTGGTGTGGCAAAAAAATAAAATAAAAATAAAAATGAGTAAGTGTATAAAAGGCAAATATTTAAATAAAATGAAGTAAATATTGCAAGAAGCAGTATCTATTTTCCATTTGTCAGTGTTTTCATAGCTATCCTAAAGGCAAAGTTGTTTAACTGCCCTGACATCTTAAGTATATTGGGTTGGCTGAAAAGTTTGGGTTTTTCCATAAAATGTGGAAAAACCTGAATGAACTTTTTGGCCATCTGAATACTCCCTTTTGTGCCTTTCATAGGTTTAGGACATTGATAAGTCAAATTTTAGCATGCATGGAAATCACTGCTTTGGGTTATGTATATAAAACCAATGGAGATGTAAGGGATCCTTAAGGGTACTTTCAAGTTTACCTAAAATTTATATGTCAACTTTAGATTTGCCACACTTGATAAGTTTTTATTCCTATCTATATACATTTGAATGATATGGCTACATACATGGAAAATACATTTATTTAAACTTTATGTAGATATGTTCATTCCATGTGATACTCCTTATGTAAAGTGTGGACAAACAGTGCTTTAATTTTACTGGCTCTGCAAATGTAGTAGAAGTATGATCTCAGTCAAGTTACTTGACATATCTGCGCTGCAGTTTCCTTATCTATAAAATGGCAGTAAATAACTGACTAAAACCTCAAAGTATAGTCAATCAAATAAAATTGTGTGTGCAAAGAAAAAAACTGTAGATGATGAAGTTTTCAGGTGTCAGTAATTCAGTTATTGGGATCATTACCCACTTTTGGACAAGAGGGTAATGGTTGGTTCTTAAAATATGTTTAACTGAAAAAATGAGATACAGTCATGGGGAACTGAGAGTTAACACGTGGGTGTGTGTGGGTGTGTGTTAGGGTATCTGTATTATATTTGCTGCCTTGGGACAGAGGTAGGGAATATACAGACTATGTTGCTGTCTTCAGTACTATCCACCTTTGGTAATTGCTCAAATTGCTGACCTTTGCCCACTGTCCAAATTATAGTTCACCTTGCCCACTCATCTTGTTTTTTTTTCTGATTTTTTCAAATGATGGTAAAATTCACCAAACAAAATTTACCATCTTAACTATATGTAAGTGCATAGCTAAGTGGTATTAATTATATTCATAATTATAGCCATCACCACCATCTATTTCTAAAACGTTTTTCTTTTGGAAAAACTGAAACGCAGTACCTATTAAACAATGATTCCACGTTTCCCCCTCCTTCAGGCCCTGGCAACCACCATTCATGTCAGTGGACTCTGGGGTTGCTTCTACATGTTAGTTACTGTGAATATGCTGCTAGAACATGAATGTTGCAAATATCTCTTCAAGATCCTGCTTTCAATTCTTTTGGGTATATACCCAGAAGTTGGAATTGCTGAGCCATGTAGTAATTCTTTTTAAAATTTTTGAGGAGCTTCTGTACTGTTTTCCACAGTGGCTGTGCCATCAACAGTGCACAAGGGTTCTGATTTCTCCACACCTCTGATTCTGTCTTGGTTCCTATTTACTGTATCTCTTCTGTAATCCTAAACAAACCTGAATCTGAGACTAAGCCCTGTGCTTTCTGCTTATGATCTGTTAAACGTTAGGTTATCCTTTTAAATGGCCCAACTTGATACTTTGGCTATAGACCTTCATGAAATCTTATTATCCTACTTTTTAAAACCAGACTTTTTCTATACCAGTGCAACCACTGAAAAAAGGATTAAAATAAGTAGAAAACTAGAAAACTTCATAAGAGCTAAGCAAAGAAATAGCCATAAGTATATACCACAAATTATGAAGAATATCAATATTATTTGATTAGATAGTTTTTAATTTTTATAAAGAATACATAGTTGGGAAAATCTAGTATTACAGAATGACCTGCAATTAAATGTCCCAAACTCTCAGGAAAAAAATCTCTTGAATCCCATCTTCACCCTACCCCCAATGCTTAAACCTGAACATCTCTCCTAGAGTTTTATCATTCTGTACAGCTCTCATTCTGGACTTTCCTTCTCTTAGGTAAAATCTGTTTCCTAAATCTCAGGTCTTCCTCTTAGATAATTTCCTTATTTTGCTGGAATTCATCTTCAAGTAAATTCCTAAGAAAGGGTTATGGAAAGTATACTTTGTGAGTACTTGAATGTCTGAAGTGAAGTGTAGTGAAAGTCACTCAGTCGTGTCTGACTCTTTGCGACCCCGTGGACTCTACAGTCCATGGAATTCTCCAGGCCAGAACACTGGTCTGGGTAGCTTTTCCCTTCTCCAGAGGATCTTCCCAACCCAGGGATCGAACACAGGTCTCCCACATTGCAGGTGGATTCTTTACTGGCTGAGCCACAAGGGAAACCCAAGAATACTGGGGTGGGTAGTCTATCCCTTCTCCAGTGGATCCTCCCAACCCAGGAGTCGAACCGGGGTCTCCCTGCAGGCAGATTCTTTTTAAAACCAGACTTTAAAACCAACTGAGCTATCAGGGAAGCATAGTATGAAGTAAGAATGTCTGAATGAATGAATGTCTGAAGATATATATTCTACATTCATACTTGCCATTTGTCCTGAATACAGCCCCCACTTCTTGTTGGAGAAGCATCAGTGATATTGTAAGACGAGCCTGGGAAAGGGATGAATATTGGTGTGGCTCTCCAGGAAATTCCACCTGCCACAGCAAGCGCCTTAGCAACAGGTGTGCTTGCCTCTTTTAGTTTCTGGCTCCTGCTCCCTTGCCTGGCACTGACCCTCAATTCCATTTTTCCTGTGAGCTCTGAAGCCCTTGGAAATGTTGACCTTTCTGACTCCTGTTCTTGGCTCTTATTCCCTGCCTGTCAGCTTTCTTCTCTTTGGCTTTCTTTCTTTTCTTCATGGCTGTGGCTGCTGCTGCTGCT
>NW_011494628.1:2956613-2977007 GCF_000754665.1 Bison bison bison
AGGCAAGAACACTGGAGTGGGTTGCCATTTCCTTCTCCAATGCATGAAAGTGAAAAGTGAAAGTGAAGTCACTCAGTCGTGTCCGACTCTTCATGGCTATCCTTGGTCTAAATATCATTGACACTTGGACTGATATGTCTGTAGAGCTGAAGAAAGAGAAATAATGTTTGCAATCACAGTAATCCAATCCAAAAGACAAATACAACAGAAGTAATTATCCCTCTTTGCCTGTAAAGTTTTATATTTCCCCTTTCCCCTACTTCAGTCTACAGTTTTTTCTGCTGCACAACAAAACAAAAACAAGACAAAAACAAAAAAAACAAAACCCAACAAACTAGAGCATTCAAATGAAGAGTGACTAATTAAAAAAAAAAAAAGGTGGTTTTCACTTGAGGATTATTTTCTTGGCTGAAGGATTTCAAATGTGGAACAAACTTCATAGATTGATGTGTTTAGAGATCAGTGAATAAGGTGCACAACTTTTTAGAGCTCAAGGATGTGGAGCCATGATCAGAGGAAGACTAGATTGACCCTCACCACCTCCAGGAAATGTGGTGTTAAAATGTGGTTTGAGAATGGTTTAGAAAAGCTATAAGGGATCTTATATATAAGATCCCTGGTGGCTCAAACAGTAAAGAATCAGTCTGCAGTGCAGGAGACCTGGGTTTAATCCATGGGTTGGGAAGATCCCCTGGAGAAGGGAATGACTACCGACTCCAGTATTCTTGCCTGGAGAATTCCTTAAAAAGCCATGCTTTAAGTTCTCCCCACAACCCCTACTCTGCAACACACGTGGTGAAGGGCTTGCAGGGTGTCTTGGCCCAGGCTAGGGAGCTGAAGAAGACAGCTGGAGGGAGGCTGCACATGGGCAGTGCCCGGCAAGTAATTCCCCCACCCCCCTCCCCTTCTCGCTGGCCTGGCTGGTCCACGGCACAGAATCTGGGCACCAGATGTTGAGCTTGGGTAAAGAATAGCTTGGGGTCATTTTTTTAAAAAGAGATTTTGTCTGAGAAAGTGGCTTGCCAGGATAAGGACTGTGCATCCTTAAGAGCTGTGTTGGATTCCAAGAGCCAAAGTTGAGGAGGGGGGTCCAGAGAACACCCAGAAAAAGTACTTTATTATTATCTCTTTGAGTCCTCCCAGAAATTCTGTGGGATAGCTACTATTATTATCTCTGAAACTCAGGGGTTCTGATAACAAATGTAATTTATTTGTAACCTGGTTCAGACGGCCTCTTGAGTTGGCGCCCGGGGTCATAGGAGACCCTGACCACAGAAGAAGGTGACCCCACACCCTGGACTCTAGCCTTCGTTCCTCCTTCAAGAGCTCTTTGGGAGGGCCCTTGAAGGGTGATCACAGACAGGCATATTTTGCCTTCGAGGCCCGGTCCCCGGTGCCTCGGACTCCCCGCATCCACATACAGGACTCCAGATACAGCCGGGTCACACCATTGTCCCGCTGACCTCCCAAATTCCCTGTCTCCACTTGACTCCCCGAGCTGAGTGTTCCTCCCAGCCTGCAGGGAGCGCGCGCTGAACCGCGGGTGATATCACCATCCGGGTGCCTTCCAATTGGGTGCTTTTCGTCTTCTCAGCACCGGTGATCCGATTGCTTTTTCTGTCGCAGAGCCCTACACAACATTCCAGGACAACCGAAAGAGATGATTTAACAACCCATTAATCTTGGCAGTGCCACATGGAAAACGGCAACCTGGATCTAAATTTAGGTCTGTCTGGGTCCCTCATCTAATCTGTCTCTGTTTCTACAGAGATAGGCATATTGTTTGTATGCATGGACTAAAGATGAAAAGGAAATTCAACATCTTAACTTGGGGTGAAAGTGAAAGTGAAGTCACTCAGTCGTGTCCGACTCTTTGCGATCCCCTGGACTGTAGCCTACCAGGCTTCTCTGTCCATGGGATTCTGCAGGCAAGAATACTGGAGTGGGTTACCATTTCCTTCTCCAGGGGATCTTCCCGACCCAGGGATTGAACCCAGGTGTCCCGCATTGTAGGCAGACGCTTCAACCTCTGAGCCACCAGGGAAGCCCTTGGGGTTTAACGTGGGGTAAGGGGTGGGTTTTACTGTTTATGGTTTTTAAAAGTTATTGAAAATAAAGTGAGCAGAAAAGTCACAAAGTTTTTTAAATGATAAAATTGATACATTAGGAGTCTAGGCAAAATTGTTAAAGCAAAGGTCCAAAAGATGGGAATAACAGATTGGAAGACAATGTCAGTTGTTTTCAGGCAAGAGTGTTGGCTGATTGAGCCATGGACCTGTTGTCTTAGATTAGTTTTCATTTGACATGTAAAACTAACAAATTCCTTTATGTTAAAGAAAAAAATAACTTGAAATGTCTTTAAAAAAAATCCTAAAATTTTATTATTGGTTTAAATGCTAAAAAAGTTCATTTCTTCCCTGACTCAGCATGAAACTCATGCTGTATTGAAAATTAAAACGTGGAAAAATACACCTGACAAATATTAACAAAATAAAAGCTGAGAATGGTATATAAGGAGGAGATAGATACCTTGGGACAAAAAACATTATCACTACATAATAAAAGGATCATTTTTACTGGGAACATATGTTCTAAATTTGTGCACTAGTAAAATAGCATCAAATTATATGAAAAAAGAGTAAGGGACAAATCCATTATAATAGGTAAGTTAATTCTCTCAATTATTAAGTTAAATGAAAAATTAGTAAAGATACAGAGTACCTGAACAAAATATTGATGTGTTGGGCAATTAGTGTGATGTGCAATAAACTTCAATAACACGTTTTTCTTGAGCACATGTGGATACTTTACAAAAACTGACCATGTGTTAGCCCATAGAGCAATTCTCAACAAATTTCAAAGAACTCATATTATGTAAACCACATTTTGTTTTCTGACTGAAATTCCATAAAGATAAGATTAAATTTTCCATACATCTGAAGATTGAGAGAATATATCATAAGGGAGATTTAAAATTTTAGTATCATCCATGATGATAATAGATACCAGCTGTTATGAGATGGAGCAAAAGCAATACGTAAGAGATTTATAGCATTAAAGGTTACATTAGAATACTCTGAAAATTAGTAAGCAAAACTCCTAACTTAAGATACTAGGATGGCGAAGAAAATGGCAACCCACTCCAGTATCCTTGCCTGGGAAATCCTTTGGACAGAGAAGCGTGATAGGCTACAGGCCATGGCGTCACAAAAGAGCTGGACATGATTTAGTGACTAAGCAACAAGATACTAGAAAATAAAACAATTCTTTAAAAAGTATAAGGAAGGAAGAGTAGAAATCAAAGAAACAGAAAACAAACATCTGACAGACTTAAAGCCAACAAAATTGATTCTTTATAAAGAATCTATTTATTTAGATATATTAATGGAAAAGGCACAAATAAGGTAGGGAATGAAATGGGGAACATACATATAGACAGAGAAAAGACTTAAAAGATAACAAGAGAATATCATGCACAACTTTGTGCCAATTAACTTGAAATTTTAGATAATTGACAAATTTCAAAGGAAAAAAACAGGAAAAAAGAAAGTATAATTAGAATTATAGAGAATCAGTAAAGATATCCTTAAAGAGAAGGCTCTAATTAATTACAGGCAAGTCCTATCAGAGTTTTAGGAAACTCTAAATCATGACATAAGCTATGACACTTATAAGTTAGATATCAAAACCACACAAATATAGCATGGGAAACCTCAGGCCAATTACATTTATGAATGTAGATTAAAAATCCCAAACTAACAACTGAGCCTAGTCATATATTCTAAAAAGAAGAGATAAACCAATGGGCTTTCAAATTTCTGGGTTTATTCCAGGAATGCATTTTAATAGAGTAAAAGAAAAAGAAAACATATGATCATTTCAACAGAGGCAGAAAAAGCATTTGGTAAAATTAAACATTCTAAATAAAAACTCTTAGTGAAATAGAATTGCCTTAATCTGATAAAGAATATCTGCCAATAACAAATATTTTCCATAAGTAATTATTAGAAGTATTCCTTTTAAAATTAGGAATAAGAGAGTATAAGCATATGTGATAAAACTGTATATGTAAAAAAGTCAAGAAAATGAGAAAACCGACATTCAAGAAAGGTTATACCCGCTAGGAGCCCAAGCCTGGGACAGGAAAGGAACACAGGGTAGTAGTGGGTCTGTTCTACTTAAGTCGGGTGGTTTTATAATAGGCATTTCATTTATTATTATGCTGTGAGCACATTATATACATTTTTGTTTATGTAGTAAGGGTGTTAAAATGAGATATAGAGGAGAAACACATGGAAAATATCTCTAATTCTGGACTCTGATGTCTCTGGGTATCTGGTGGATTTGGAGGGGAGGGTGGATACAAGAGCCCAGTGTGCTGGAGTCAAGACCCTTCAACCCAAGGACAATGAGGCAGCCGGTACCCTGCACCCTGGAGCCCTGGTTCCCAGAAGGAGAGGATTTCTGAGCAGGGTTTGCGGTTTCTCTCACTCGACTAGCTCTTGGCCCAAGTCTGTGTACTAAACAGAGGCCTGGAAGTAAACAGCCAATGGCTCTGTGACCAAAACCCTGCAAGTCCCTGGTAGAAAAGCTGCGCTGATTAGCAACACCTCTGACTGAATGTCACCTAAAAAGGAAAGGAAGATATTTCCTCCTCTGTGGAGCTCTGAGTGCATTTGGGTCCGAGGAGCGGCAATGGCAAACAGGAGGGTGTAGGTTCCCAGAGGCAGCCCTGTGGCCCTTCCACGAGGCAGTACCCCTTGGACACTTAAGGTGCCAGCGGATGGAGGCTCAGTGCCCAGGGAACATGCATGGGAGCGGGCGGCCCTGTGTGTCCACAAGAGCAAGAAGAGACCCTTGGAAGTGCCTTGCCACATCTGGTGAGAGTTACTCCTCTGACTTCATCTATACTCACAACCCAGGTGACATTTCTGTTTCAGAGAATGAGATTTACAAGCTGCTGCATTTTCCTTTATAGGAACGTAGTATCAGCATTAGTCCTATCTCTGTCTCTGTTTCCCTCCCTTCATCTCCCTGTACCCTTCTGATAGGAATGTTGGGCTAGTGTTACCGACCTTTCCAGCCGGGTCCAACCAGGCCCTCCTGCCTGGGGTCCCTCGCACCCGCAGGAGACCAAATTTGGTTCTGAAGCGAAGGAAAGTCTTGTTAATTGATCAAAGAGTGGACAGGTGAACCCTCTGCCCTGAGGACTCGCTCTCTCAGAAGGCGGGGCTGCTATACAGAGATCTGCTCACCGGGAAGGACCAGGGCTTCTCGCGAGGCCGCAGGGCTGTGCTGGACTTGCCTCAGAAACCGTGTCCGGGCAGCCTCCCTGCACACGGCCCGCCACCGCCGCCATCTTAGGCTGAGGTGCTGCTCCTGATGCTTCTACTCGCGGAATTGTGTCAGCGTGTCATTTCACACCGGGAATGCTGGACTGAACACCCGAACTGAAGTGTCGCGTCCACGGCCTCTGCATGCGGCCCCCTGTGAGGAAGTGAGACTAGACTAAGCACAAAGGAAAAGGGCGGGGGTGGTGGGGGGAAGGTTAGACTAATTTAATTACCTAGACTGTTTTTATTTCCCAGGAATTGTTAATAGGCTTCGCCGGTGACACTAGCTCTAAGCACTAGGCCCCTAGTGGATACTGCTTGTTCTTACAGGGGGTTCTAAATATTTTTCCAGAAATAAATTGTACAGCTCCCCAGGAAGCGTGCCAGTGTGCCTGGCCTTGCTTTCAACGTGTCTCCCCTTCCCCGTGGCTCCCTCCCTCTCCCTCGGTCTACCGGGTGGGTGTGAAGCGTGAGCACAATTCCCGTCTGTGGGGATGCTCTGCTGAACGGCTTTTGTTTCCAGAGCTGTGATGTGAGCAAGACCGCATTAGTGTTTTCATTTTGCCCTTTCTCTGGCATTGTGCTTCTTAGCTCGAAACATTCTAAACAGATCTCTTAAGAATCTTTACATAATTGTCAATGTTCTGTGTGTAAATGCCAAGGTTGACAAACTGCTTCGAGAAATTTAATTAAAAACGGAGTAAGCTTGTTTGGAAGTTGAGAAGTGGCATTTTATATGCTCCTAAATATATTTACCCATCTAGAGAATATAATAGGATGCCAGAGTCCAAGAGACACTGAGCACTTGCTAATTGATTCTCAGGGCAAGAGAATTGTTCTCTTGCATCATCAAATGATGATGCTCCAAGCCAGTTAAACAACTCGAATCTCTGTACAGCTAACAGTTGTCAAGCCCTAACAATAGTCACTTATGTCAAGCAAGAGCCTGTGACAAACTGTGAGACTTTCAGAACACCTCTTAGAGATCTTGCAATTGAGTTATTCTATAACGTTAGGATTATTCATCATGCAACATAGTTTTCAGTTAATCTTTCATAGATCAACTTGTAATGAGGTTGCCAGATCAATAAGTTTAACGTTGAAATGGCAGTCTCGCCATTCAAACAATTACAGCTGGGTGTATAAAACTGGCATTTTGTAAGGTCAGCTTTTTCCATTGGAAGCCTGTAGAAATCCTTAAATTTTAGCAAAAAGCATCAGATTCACTAATTACATGAGCTTTGTTGAGCTACTTATCAGATAACGATTAGGATTGTGTCAACAGTATGTAAACATTAACTACTGGCTAATTTCTGTGGACCTAGAGGGACCTCTGATCATATATACATGTGTGGTAAGAACACCTCTGAGGTTAATAAGAATAATTTCTGTGAATGTTTCTAATATTGAAGCTTTTCAAATCTTCTAAAATATTATTTTGAAGGACCTGGCATTATGAGAGAGTAGCAAAGAGTATACATATTTCATTAGATTTATACCTTTTTAGTATTTATTTTCTTTGTGGTTGTCAGGGTTTAATTCTTGTTTTTTTTTTTTTAATTTATTGGAGTATAGTTGATTTACAATGTTGTGTTAGTTTGTGTACAGCAAAGTGAATCAGTTATACATATACATATATCACTCTTTTTTAGATTCTTTTCCCATGTAGGCCATTGGAGAGTATTGAGTAGAGTTCTTTGTGCTATACAGTAGATCCTGGGGCTTTTATTTTTTGCTCCACCATTGAACCGAAAAAAAGAGTCTGAAAACTATATTAGTTCCCAGTTGGTTGTAAATAAAGTTGTTACCATCTTTGAATATACAATCAAAGTAAAAATAATATTGACAAAATGAATTATTGGCAAATTAAGTCAAACTGTGTTTATTGGGAGCAAGAGTATATTGTGGGTGAGAGAAATGATGTAGGTGCTAGTGCTGGCTTGAGATCCTGAAAAAGTCACAAGACTTTTCTCAGCCTTAGATTCCTTGTGTGAAGTGGTTGATTAGACCCAATAATCTTAATTTATCTTTCCATTCAGTCAGCTCAGTTGCTCAGTCATGTTGGACTCTTTGTGACCCCATGGACTGCAGCACGCCAGGCTTCCCTGTACATCACCAACTCCTGGAGCTTCCTCAAACTTGAATCAATGATGCCATCCAACCATCTCATCCTCTTCGTCCCCTTCTCCTCCTGCCTTCAGTCTTTCCCAGCATCAGGGTCTTTTCACGAGTCCAGTTCTTTGCATCAGGTGGCCAAAGGATTGGAGTTTCAGCTTCAGCATACTGATTTCCTTTAGGAGTGACTGGTTGGATCTCCTTGCAGTCCAAGGGACTCTCAAGAGTCTTCTCTAACGCCACAGTTCAAAACCATCCATTCTTTGGCACTCAGCTTTCTTTAGAGTCCAACTGTCACATCCATACATGATTACTGGAAAAACCATATCTTTGACTAGATGAACATTTGTCAGCAAAGTAATGTCTCTGCTTTTTAATATGCTGTCTTGGTTTGTCATAGCTTTTCTTCCAAGGAGCAAATGTCTTTTAATTTCATGGCTGCAGTCACCATCTGCAGTGATTTTGGAGCCCCCCAAAATAAAGTCTCTCATCATTTCCTCATCTATTTGCCATAAAGTAATGGGACTGGATGCCATGATCTTAGTTTTTTGAATATGAGTTTTAAGCCAACTTTTTCACTCTCCTCTTTCACTTTTATCAAGAGGCTCTTTAGTTCTTCTTCACTTTCTGCCATAAGGGTGATGTCATCTGCATATCTGAGGTTATTGATATTTCTACTGGCAATCTTGATTCCAGCTTGTGCTTCATCCAGCCCAGCATTTCATATGAAGCACTCTGCATATAAGTTAAATAAGCAGGGTGACAATATACAGCCTTGATGTACTCCTTTCCCAATTTGGAACCAGTCTGTTGTTCCATGTCCATTAGGGAACATTATTTTTCTGAAACAAAAATGAAGGGGGTTCCTTATATACAAAAACAGAAGAACTGCTAGGGGCTCCTGATGGTACATGAAATTACCACATCGTATAAAACAAGATTGCTTGTGTGCTGAGAAATAAGCCTTAGCCTGCCAAGTCGCTTCAGTCATGTCCAACTCTTTTGTGACACAGTAGACTGAAGCCTGCCAGGGTCCTCTCTCTATGGGATTCTCCAAGCAAGAATACTGGTGTTGGTTGCCATGCCCTCCTCCAGGGGATCTTCCAGACCCATGAATTGAATCTGCATCTCTTACATCTCCTGCATAGGCAGGTAGGTTCTTTACCACTAGTGACACCTGGGAAGCCCTAGAGCTCTCAATTAAATGCCCAGTCTTGTTTCTTGTATCACACACTACCCTTCAACCTACTGGATGAGAAATGATATGTGTAGATGTTTCCAAGGGTGCTATGTGCCTCTGGAGCTTGCCACTGGGGTCTTGCCCAAGGCACCTAGCGAGCAGTAAGCCATCTTGAGGAGCACAACTATCTCTACACAAATCAAGAACCTCAGGCTTTGTACTTCCTAATGTGTGTGCATTATAGAAATGCAGTTTTATGTCAGTCATGGTCTTGGCACAGGTGAAAGCAATACATGTTTCTGAAGATGCTTCTCTGTGTTATGATTTTTCTCATCACATGAGCTTTTAACTATATCCTTGGAAGCATATACTAGTTCACCTCACCTCTGTTATGTTCCTTGGGGGTGTTAGCATCTTTTCTATCTGGATCCAGGGGCTACCTTTTGGCTCTCACTATTTCAGTGCCACATATATGCCCTGCAGCACTCTCTCCTTCTACTTATATACGTATCTTCTATTATAAAATCTCAGAGCAAATACAGTGTCCAGGACACTTTACATTGTTGGTACTGTTTACCTGGTTTGATTACTTTTAGCTCCAGAATCTTGATGGTAATAGAGTTAATTGGAGTCTTTAATAGAACATCTGGTTTGTGCTACAAGAAAAAGAAAATCCCCATTCAATTGACTTACACAAAAAAGAAACTGTAGTATGGCTGAGTCCCTTCTCTGTTCATCTGAAACTATCACAACATTGTTTGTTAACTAGCTATACCCCAATACAGAATTAAAAGTTTAATAAAAAAGAAATAAATGCTGGCATGTAAAAAGAAAAGAAAATGTATCACATATAACAGGAAGTCTGGCTCAAGAACCTAAGGTTCCTTACTGCTTAGCATTGTGGTTTGTCCTCATGGTTGCAAAATGGCTGCAGCAGTTCCTGTCACCACAATTAGCCTGATAATAGCAGAAGGAGAGAGGATTTTCTGTGTGTCTCTTTTTGTTAACAAAGATATCTTTTCCATACTGTCTCCCTACTTCCAGTCAGATTTTTGCTAGTACGTCACTGACCAGAATCTATCAATAGTCATACCTTTGCTAGTTACTTGGTAAGAGGAATAAAATTATCATGACTAATTTAATTGATACCTTGTTTTATTTGAGCAAGTTAATTTATATAGGTGTAACAAGAGGTGTTGACTAATATGTAAATACTTTCTTTTTGTATATAATGAAGCTAGAGCTACATGTGAGTAAAGCTTTAGAATCAACTTCTGTCTGGAGGCTTTGTAAAGCCTCAAGAGTTGTAAATTACCTTTATGAGTGAAAGAGATTTTATCATTTTCATCAGTATTATTTTCTCTAAGACTCCCACATTTGTTAATATTACTGGATTGCCAGGAAGTGACATTCTTTACTGCATGAGGTTGAATGTCATAAGTCATAGAGCATATAGGTTTCCCTAGGAAGACTTGTAGATGTAGTCTTTGTTCCTTAATAGTGGAGAACTATAGTCTTTGTTTCTTTGTCACATCTAATTAAATGAATTTTGGGCATAGGCAATATTCAACTACATTTTGGTAAGAAAAAGACATGGTCATAAGTAGTAATTCCCTTCAGAGGTGGCTAAGCTATATTAATTTATTAGGTCAAAATTTTTTAAAATTATGAAATAGGAAATTGGTCACAGAAAATAAGGAGCTCAATAAAGATACTTTCCACACTATCTAATCTTGGTTATCATTATTGTGTAGGCCCATCAATACATGTCATTATAATCCAAAAAGTTATTTTAAAATTGCCTTGATGATTTATTAACTTATAATTTATACCTCATGGGACACAATCTCTCACAGGATTTTTTTTTTCTTTTGAATTTTCACTATTCATTTGGGACAAAGTGTCATGTTAGGAGTATTTTATTCCAGTGTATGAGTAGGTATATCCTACTAAATTGAAAGTGAGAGATAGTTTAAGTAGTTTTCTAAAGATTTATGAAAATATTATTCACAGTGAAATCAGTACTCACAAAACCTTTGGGGAATACATATCCACCTTTGCTATAACTCATCTTTCAATTTATTGAAAATACTGAATTTATTATGCAATATAGTGGCGCGAGTGGTAAAGAATCCGCCAATGCAGGTTTGATCCCTAGGTTGTGAAAATCCCCTGGAGGAGGCCTGGCACCCCATTCCAATATTCTTGCCTGGGAAATACAATGGACAGAGGAGCCTGACGGGCTACAATCCATGGAGCTGCGAAGAGGCAGACACAACTGAGTACACAACCATATTTATTAAATAAAAATTTTTTGTTGTATATGTGAATATGTGTGTGAATGTTCATTTACACTGGGGGAAGTGGTAATATATTTAGTGGAACTGCAAGATCCAGAGCAGACAGCATTTTCTGCTACTTGTCTTGATTTTCTTTTATACTCCTAGACACATACCCAGCAGGATTTTAATGTAGTTAAATTAGCTCATAATGGCTAACAGGAGAAAAGAGCCTCCAGGATAGCACATTATAATGTCCTTTCTGAGAAGAGTTGTCCTTTCTGCAAAATTTGGGCCTAATTGTAAAAACATTAATGTTATAAAAGCATGAAATTGCATCTTAGGGTGTACAGGAATGAATATCCTCTTTGTACTGGTGGTTTTTCCATCTATGTCACTCAGGCTCAAACACAAACAGAGAATGTTTTTGCACCACTGAGGATTGCATTGCAAAGCTGTATTGTCTGCTCAAAACAAGAGAAGGAAAGGAAAAGAAAAATACTCAGAATAGTTTGGGCTGGTCTAGAAGTGAAGGTAATTTATAAGACTGTCCTTCTCCTGGATTCGTGCTCTTGTGTTTTTCTCTGAATATGAGCTCATCCATTCCTTGTTGACTGACAACCTCTGTGAATCCATGGGGCTTGCCTTTCTGGGCCTCCTGGCCCCACATTCTTAAATCCAGAGGATCAGGGCTGGGACAGATGGCCTGACACCACACAGACAACCATGTCATTGCCACTTAAACCCAACTTCAATGTTGATTGGTTTGCAAAGGACTATCCAATACTGCAAATGCCAGGCACCATTGCTTTGTGGAGGAAAGCGCCTCTGCACCTGTGGATAATGAGTACGTTGCCTTGACAATGTTGCAAGCCAGAGGGAAGAACAACTAGCTCCTGCTTATGGAGTGGTTTTTTATTCTTTGGTTTTAAATATGAGTAACAATTCTTTTTGGAGAAGGTGATGGCACCCCACTCCAGTACTCTTGCCTGGAAAATCCCATGGACGGAGGAGCCTGGTAGGCTGCAGTCCATGGGGTTGTGAAGAGTCGGACCCGACTGTGTGACTTCACTTTCACGCGTTGGAGAAGGAAATGGCAACCCACTCCAGTGTTCTTGCCTGGAGAATCCCAGGGACGGGGGAGCCTGGTGGGCTGCCGTCTATGGGGTCGCACAGAGTTGGACACGACTGAAGCGACTTAGCAGCAGCAGCAATTCTTTTGGGGAAACAGTGGAAACAGTGTCAGACTTTATTTTTTTGGGCTCCAAAATCACTGCAAATGGTGACTGCAGCCATGAGATTAAAAGACGCTTACTCCTTGGAAGGAAAGTTATGACCAACCTAGATAGCATATTCAAAAGCAGAGACATTACTTTGCCAACAAAAGTCCGTCTAGTCACAGCTATGGTTTTTCCTGTGGTCATGTATGGATGTGAGAGTTGGACTGTGAAGAAGGCAGAGCGCCGAAGAATTGATGCTTTTGAACTGTGGTGTTGGAGAAGACTCTTGAGAGTCCCTTGGACTGCAAGGAGATCCAACCAGTCCATTCTGAAGGAGATCAGCCCTGGGATTTCTTTGGAGGGAATGGTGCTGAAGCTGAAACTCCAGTACTTTGGCCACCTCATGAGAAGTGTTGACTCATTGGAAAAGACTCTGATGCTGGGAGGGATTGGGGGCAGGAGGAGAAGGGGACGGCAGAGGATGAGATGGCTGGATGGCATCACTGACTCCATGGATGTGAGTCTGAGTGAACTCCGGGAGTTGGTGATGGACAGGGAGGCCTGGCGTGCTGCGATTCATGGAGTCGCAAAGAGTCGGACATGACTGAGCGACTGAACTGAACTGAACTGAACAATTCTTTGGCCAGCAGTTTGAAAATGGCCCTTTAGAGATACTCTTTTCTAGCACATGTAAATTGATGGTAACGTTCACTTTGGGATGACCTGGAATCACCTCCATCTTTCAGAGCAGGTGGAAAGAACATTGGTCCTGGAATCAGAAAGGATAGATTTCTAGTCTGAGCTTTGTGATCTTAAGCAAATTCCAGTTGATTCTTATTTTTCATGGCAATTCTTTTCTACAAAGTCATTGTGAACCCTGAATTAGCAAATACTGAACCACTGCTCCTGGGAAAATACAGGGTGAGGTTCCTGTGAGCCTCTGCTCACAGCATCTTTGTCAACAGATCAATACATACCCTTGTTTTGTGTGTGTTTCTGTTTGAAGACAACTTATTTAATATATATTGTTGATTCATTAATATTGAACTCAGAGTCACAGCGCTGTAACTCGTGTCTGAAGGAAGCTTATTTAACGCACGTATTTTCTCTGTAAAGCACATTCCAGCCTTCTTGTACGTAGGAACACCGGACAGCACCCCAGCACTACTTTTGGGGGCCATATAAACAGTGAAGTCACCAATAAAAAGCAGAAAAAAGGAAAAAAGGATGGTACTAGACTATGAAAAGGATGCAATATTATGAGATATAAAACCAGAAGCCTGAGCATTGCCTTGTTGAACCACACCTGGAAGGAGCATGTCAGATGACTCAAATTTTTTGTGGCTCTGCATGTGATCCCAGATGAACCTGCAAGTGCCGCGAGTTTTGATTTCTGGCTACAAATACATGTTTAAGGTGTTGGTGGGTTCCTAAGTATGGAATCCACAGGGAATGAGGATCAACTGTATTTACCCACCGTGGACGCTAGTTTTCTCATCTGTGAGTTAGAGCTTATACAGTTTATTCCAGATTGCTGGAAAGAGTAAATGAGATGAGGTTTTCGCAGCACCTGGCTCATATCGGGACCTTTGTTGTTGTTCAGTTACCCAGTCATCTCCAACTCTTTGTGACCTCATGGACTGCAGCATGCCAGGCTTCTCTGTCCTTCACTATTTCCTGGAGTTTGCTGAAACTCATGTCCGTTGAATCAGTGATGCCATCCAACCATCTCATCCTCTGTCACCCGCTTCTCCTGCCCTCAATCTTTCCCAGAATCGGGGTCTTTTCCAATGAATTGGCTGTTGCATCAGGTGGCAAAGGTATTGCAGATTCAGCTTCAACATCAGTCCTTCCAATGAATATTCAGGGTTGCTTTCCTTTAGGGTGGACTGGTTGAATCTCCTTGCTGTCCAAGGGACTGTGCATCAGTTCCTTCTTTTGTCTCTTTCCTGCATTCTCCCTAGGCTTGACTTAGGATCCATCCTGCTCCCGCCTCCTTCTGTCCTTCTCTCAGGTACCCTTACCCGCATCTTGGTAATCCCTGTCTGCCTCATCCTCTGAGGCTGGGTTAAGACTCAACTTTGCCAAGAAGATTTCCAGGTGATCTTGCTCCCATGCAGTCTGTAGTACACATGTTAAAGTGGTAAGTCTTTGAATCTGGTTTTTAGGTCTTGTTTTCTCCTAACTTGTAAGCGTATGTGCCCAAGAACCATTCCTTCAATTTTTCCTGTTTATCACAGAATAGATGCCACTGCTGGGGCTTTGAAGGTATTCTATAATTAATATGTTCAATAAATAAATGAAAGAAAGAGACACATCAACCAACCTGGGTGTTCTATACAGTATGTGCTTACCTGCTTAATGTAGTCTAAGAACAAGGTCTCTGTGACTGACAGTACTTGATTGACACCAGTGTCCTGTGGTCTGAGGATCACTTTTTACAGTTCCTCACAGCATCAGCTCATCAGAATAGAGACACAGCTCCATAGAGAGGCTGGCAAGGAGAGAAGCAGCCACATGCATGATTCAATACTGCCATTCCTTTGTCACATCTTCCTTTATTTCCATGTTAGCTCTTGTCACAGTCAGAGATTCTCTTCGACTTTTGTTACTTGTTTATTATGCAGTCCATGAGGCCAATAATCTTGCCTGCCTTGTTTTCTACTATGTCTCCAATGCCTTGGACAGTCCTGACACATAGTCAGTGATCAATCAATGTTTATTGAAAGAATAAATAAATAAATTCAGTTCCACTATCATCTGTCTTTTTTTTTTGAAATTTTAATTGACTCGCCTGTACCACCTGCACCTTTGGACAAAAATAGTCACTTTCTAGCATATGTAGATGGCCTTCCTGGGACTTTTTATCCATTTACTCTGTTATTCATCCATTCACAGGTGTATCTGCTCACTTCTGTCTTCTGTGGGCTCCTCAAGGACACAGTTATTCAGCTTTGTGTTCCCAGCACATAGTGGGGATGCAATAAATCTTTCATGAATGAATGGGTATTTTCTCTAGAGAGTAGAGGTGAGAGGACAGTTGGTAAGGTGCCCCATGAACAAAATGGAAAGTGAAGAGAGAAAAACAACTTAAAAATCTAATATCATGCTCTGTGGTGTTAAATCTGCTTTCTTATAGAGTTACTTGTTTTTTTCTTGCAAACACATATAAACTAGGGCAGATATTACTGTTCCCATTTAGAAATGAAGACATCTACTCTTGTGGATTAAGTCTGAGGTTATTAAGTTGGTAGGTAGTGAATCTAAGATTAAAAAGCCAGGTCATTTGATTCCAAGATCAGGGCTTTTTGCATTCAACTAGGGTGAGGGTGTCTGATAAAACACAGTGAGACAGTGTTCTTTTGTGGATGATAAATGTCTGAAGGTAAATTCACAGAGGAGAGCTGACTCTGCTATCAGATTGTTAGAATGAGTATAACCTCAAAAGGGCTATGATGGATAAGACCCATCTGGGTGTACAAAGCCTGGTGTGAATGCGTGTGTGTGTGTTTTAATCAGAGTCTCACTATCACTCTTGTCTAGAATGGGAGCCAAGAAACAAATGAAGGAGAGCATATGGATGGGTGCGAGTAGGGAAAAGATCAGTACGGTGGCCTGTGGTGGTGAGATAGCAGCAGTGATGTGGCAAACTAGGGTTTTGATTAGCAGGGGGCTGAGTGGTACCTGAAGGAACAATGGACAGTTGGTGGGCAGTGCCTCTGCAAAGGTGAAGCCAAAGTGAATGACCCGAGCCAAGACCAAATCTTGTTAAAGCCCACTTGGTGTCCTGACCTTGGGGATCCTCTGAAGTGAGCCCTCAAAGCATGGCTTGTGTGTTGTTCCTGTGGGCCCGTTTATTCCCTCCGTACTGCACACTATCTCTTTAAACAGCTTAAATGTCTAAATTGGATTCTGGAAGAAAAATGCCACAAAGTTGCCAACCTCATTCTTTCTGTAGGGGGCTCCTGTTGTGTTCTTGGTGGGTCCTCACAGATAGTTCCTGCAGCAAAAATACTGGAGTGGCTTGCCATTCCCTCCTCCAGTGGATCATGTTTTGCCACTATCGTTCTTCCAGTGGTCATGTATAGATGTGAGAGTTGGACCATAAAGAAGACTGAGCCCTATGCTTTTGAACTGTGGTGCTGGGAAAGACTCTTGAGAGTCTCTTGGACTGCAGGAGATCAAGTCAGTCAATTCTAAAGGAAATCAACCTGGAATATTCATTGAAAGGACTGATGCTGAAGCTGAAGCTCCAATACTTAGGCCATGTGATGCGAAGAACCGACTCACTGGAAAAGATCCAGATGCTGGGAAAGATTGAGGGCAAGAGGAAAGGGGGGTGACAGAGGATGAGATGGTTTGATAGCATCACCGACTCAACATCATGAGTTTGAGCAAACTCAGAGAGAGGGTGAATAGCAAGAGAGCCTGGCGTGCTGCAGGCCATGGGGTCACAGAGTCAGACATGACTTAGGGATTCAATGACAACAACAACATGGATGATGGAAGCAGGCTATTGAGAACCTGAGAAAAAGTCTCTCTGGGGCCCCCAAGGGTGTTCTGAATAGAAACAGGCCGTCCCCTCCAGCTCTCATGCAGCAGCCTCCCTGCCTTACATAAGACAGTTGAGGGGTGCTCAGCATTTGTGGTGTTTTCTGAGCACTGGCTGCTGCTGCAGGTGAACAAGATGTGTTGGAAGTTGGTATTGGACCCTCCAGCTTCACCCATCCCTGCCAAGCTTCACTGTCCCCCTGTTGTCCCACTGTCCCCTTGGCCTCACCATTCTTGGCCACTGATGCTTGGACCTCCATCTCCTGTGTCAGGCAGCCAGGTCAAGGCATGGATGTTCTCTATTCAGAGAACCCTGCTCTGAGAGACCACCTCACTCTAAATACTTGCCTCATTCATTGCCATAATTTTACTCTCTTCATCAAATAACCCTCAAACACACCACATTTCATGGTCTCGGAGGCAGTTCTAACTCTTGCTCCTCTTTTCCTTCCCTTTGCATCACAGAATGCCCATAGGAGTTACACCACCTATATCCACGACTACACCTTGAACTTGAAGGGGTGTTTCTCAAACTTGTTTGGAAAACAGTGACATATTATTCATTTAATTTTTAAGATCTAAATACCAAATGTTAGGCTAAAGCAGACATTGGGCTTAGTCGCTCAGTCATGTCTGACTCTGCAACCCCGTGGACTGTAGCCCACAAGGCTCTTCTGTCCATGTAATTCTCCAGGCAAGAATACTGGAGTGCGTTGCCATGCCCTCCTCCAAGGGATCTTCCCAACCCAGGGATTGAACCCAGGTCTCCCACACTGCAGGTGGATTCTTACCAGCTGAGCCACCAGGAAAGCCTAAAGCAGACACTATTTCACACTAATCTCTAGTGGGTGAACTTGAGGTAAAAAGATATCAGCAATATAGGAAAAAATGTATTTTGAGAAATTTTAAATTACAAAATTTCATCCATGAACATAGTTCTCCCTTTTCCAAATTAAGACTTGGGATTATGGAATTCTGGCAGCAGAGCTATTGGTGGACTTTTGGGATAGACAGTATTTTAAGCGGGGAGTGAATAAGGAGAGGGGCTTCCCAGGTGGCTTAGTGGTAAATAATCTGCCTGCCAGTGCAGGAGATGTGGATTCGACCCCTGGGTCAGGAAGATCCCCTGGAGAAGGAAATGGCAACCCATGCCAGTATTCTTGCATGGAATATTCTATGGACAGAGGAGTGTGGCGGGCTACAGGGTCGCAAATAGGTCCCTAGAATTTCCATGACTGCATTCTTACTCTGGAGGAAAGCTGTAAAGAGGTTGGGAAGAATACTAATAGCTAACACTTAAAATAATGACAACACTACACCCAGGTTTTTTTTAAAACCACTTTAAGATATGATTGAGATATGAAAAGCTGGACATAATTAATGTATACAACTTGAGTTTGGAGACTGTGTATATACCCATCACCATAATCAGTACCATAAACATATCCATCACCTCCAAAAGTTGCTTCCTCCCTTATTTGTTTATTCATCATTCCAGCACTATTTTAAGTGCTTTACATATATTAATTCATGGAATTGATAAAACATCCTTATGAGGTAGGTGTACTTGTACTATTTCCATTTTATAGATGGTAAAACAAAGTCACAGAGAGTTAGTTGCCCAAGATGAGTTAGTAAAGGTGAGATTTGCAGTCTCTTCTCTTACCTTCTGCCTTATACAGTCTTGCTGAGAACTTGCCCTGCATATTCCCCACTCACCACCAGCATGTTGTTTCACTAAGTCCTGTGTGTGTGTGTGTGAGTTCAGGTGTTGGCGTTAAGTTCCAACAGCACTGAGACTTTATTTTGCTCACAACAGTGTCCTTGGCCCCCAGCACTGTGCTCAGGATATGTTTGTTGACTTAATTAAGGACTAAACTTCGATTCTTCTGAGTGCCAGGCTCACGTTACTCCTTCGTTAGCAGTTATTTTGCGGCCTTCATTATGACCCAGTTTTCTTTTTTCATTCGAGTGAAAAATGATTTTGGCATTTTAACAGCCTGACTTCATTATTGATATCTTTAATCTGCCCCCACCATCAAATTCCCCTTTTGGTATTTTGTCACTCCAAATATATTTAGAAACATTTGTCTTTGTCTTTTTCTCCTTCCTTTTGAATCTATGATGTATTTTAACAAGGAGTAGTCTATGAATGCAAAAATAGTTGTATTTGATTTTAGTTTATCTCCTTTAGTCCGTAATAGAGGTTAAGAATATACCCTTTTGATAACAAAGAACTTTCTTACTATCTTTCTGATTGACTGAATAGTCAAAGAAAACACCATAATTGTGTGAAATGGTCTGATTTAGAAACCAATTATAAGGAACATAATTATCTACTAATGAAATATGCATGTAAGTCCTTGGTTTGCTGCTTCTAATGTCACTGTAGACAAATGTGTATCCAGCAGTAACTTGCATAAGGTAAATTGAAAGTCAACCATTTCTAGATTGTGTCTGAAAATCTCATGACAGCCAACAACTCAGAATCAAAAATATCTATTTTTCTCCTACAAATGTCTCCCTCACTGTGTGTGTGTGTCTAAGGGATGTTTTCTGGTCTGAAATTAAGATTTGCTTGCTCCTCCCTTATGTCTACTGATGATTATCAAAGATTTAATCTGTGGTTTCTCTGGGCTTCAAAGGTGGAGCTGGAGGAGATTCTTTTATTATTATTACTTATTCATTTACTTGTTTACTTATTTTTGGTTGCTTATTATTTACTTATTGTTGGTTGCACTGGGTCTTCATTGCTGCGTGGGGGCTTTCTCTAGTTGCAGCAAGTGTGGGCTACTCTTCACTGAGGTACATCGGCTTCTCATTGCAGTGGCTTCTCTTGTTGTGGAGAGAGCTTCCATAGTGCAACATGCGGGCTCTAGCAGTTGTGGCGTGTGGGCTTTAGTTGCTCCATGGCATGTGAAATCTTCCCAGACCAGGGATAGAACCCGTGCCCCCTGCATTGGCAGGCAGATTTTAGGCACTGTACCACCAGGGGAGTCCTGAGGTTCTTTTATTATAAGGATGCAAACAAACAAAAAAGGCCCCTTGCTTCCCTTAGGAAATGTATTGTTAAGAACAATCTCACTCTCTCCACGCATACATCAGGAGTAAGCCTTCAGACACAGAAGTACACGCGCAACACCAGATGAGAGCAGACAGGAGCACCTGAACAGCAGAAAAGAATATATCAGTTCAGTTCAGTTCAGTTCAGTTCAGTTCAGTCGCTCGGTCATGTCCGACGCTTTGGGACCCCATGAATTGCAGCACGCCAGGCCTCCCTGTCCATCACCAACTCCCGGAGTTCACTCAGACTCACGTCCATGGAGTCAGTGATGCCATCCAGCCATCTCATCCTCTGGTGTCCCCTTCTCCTCCTGCCCCCAATCCCTCCCAGCATCAGAGACTTTTCCAATGAGTCAATTCTTGCATAAGGTGGCCAAAGTACTGGAGTTTCAGCTTTAGCATCATTCCTTCCAAAGAACACCTAGGGCTGATCTCCTTCAGAATGGACTGGTTGGATCTCCTTGCAGTCCAAGGGACTCTCAAGAGTCTTCTCCAACACCACAGTTCAAAATCATCAATTCTTCGGTGCTCAGCCTTCTTCACAGTTCAACTCTCACATCCATACATGACCACAGGAAAAACCATAGCCTTGACTAGACGAACCTTTGTTGGCAAAGTAATGTCTCTGCTTTTGAATATGCTATCTAGGTTGG
>NW_011494628.1:2977184-2990327 GCF_000754665.1 Bison bison bison
TCCTCTTCACTTTCTGCCATAAGGGTGGTGTCATCTGCATACTGAGGTTATTGATATTTCTCCCGGCAATCTTGATTCCAGCTTGTGTTTCTTCCAGTCCAGCGTTTCTCATGATGTACTCTGCATGTAAGTTAAATAAGCAGGGTGACAATATACAGCCTTGAGGTACTCCTTTTCCTACTTGGAACCAGTCTGTTGTTCCATGTCCAGTTCTAACTGTTGCTTCCTGACCTGCATACAAATTTCTCAAGAGGCAGATCAGGTGGTATGGTATTCCCATCTCTTTCAGAATTTTCCACAGTTTATTGTGATCCACACAGTCAAAGACTTTGGCATAGTCAATAAAGCAGAAATAGATGTTTTTCTGGAACTCTTTTGCTTTTTCGATATAGACCCATGCAAAACTGGGTAGTACAAAGGAACTAGGGGGGAAAAGGGACTGTTAGTAGGACTGGACCTGCCCATGTAGGGTGGGGGAAATGAAGCAAGGGTCCTATCCCCACACTGGGGCAACTGCCTAAGTCAGAGGAGAAACATTTAAGGCTGAGAGGGGAACAGCTGATCTGTGGCAGCCTAAATGGGATGAGAATCCGACAGTCCTTGCCACAGCCATACATACCCTAGACAGCAAGGTGGCTGGGAGCTGGAGTTTAGGGATTGTGGAGCAATCCCAGCGGGAGGGCTGCTGTCGACTGTGGAGAGATGGATGGAGGGGATGTGAGAGAGGAGACTGTGGTGGGAAATGCCTGTGGAGGAAAGCCTGGCAGTCATGGAAGCAAGGTGATACTGCTGAGTCCTGCATAGGGGGTGGAGCCATAACCATAGCCTCTATCCCGCCACGCGCCCGCATTGGCAGCTGAACAATAGAGAGACTGGCCCATCAAAGCCTGATGCCCTGATCCACAGAGTAGGACCCCAGAGGGGAGGGGTGGTCCCTCTATGTGCCTGATGTGCCCAACAACAGAGAAGGACCCCAGGCAAGGAAGCCCTCTAAGTGCCTGAATGGGCAGAGCTACAGAGAAAGACTGGGCAAAGAGCCCCTCTGATCGCCAGCTACAAGAGGCTCAAAAAAAGACTCTGATAGGGCCCTAACTCCTGAGTTGGAGCCAATCCGTGTCCCTGCACACTTGGCGCCGCCAGGGCCCCCGCAAGCCAAGCATCTGCACTACCTTCACACTCAACTGTCACTGGGGCAGAGCTGCCACAGGCAACAAAAGTCTTGCACCTATGCACACAGGGTCGCTTTGTAGTGTCCGGCTCGTTGCGACCCTGTGGACTGTGGCCTGCCAGGCTTCTCTGTCAGGGAGGGGAGTTCTCCAGGCAAGAATGCTGGAGCGTATTGGCCAGTGCGGGTTGCCATACCTTTCTAGAGCACTGTATTTCCTGCTGCCCTGGCTGCCAACTCCCCTGAGTCCCTGGTGCTGCCAGAACCCCTGTGCCTCAGGCAGCTGCACCACCTCCACACCTGGCCCTCACAGGGGCAAACCCAAGGCCTCCAGGGCAGCCTCAGGAGTAAACCCCAGTGGACAACCCATATCCAGAGGTGGAAATAAAACCACAGTTGAAACCCAGGGGCAGTGTGACTAAGGAAGAAGACCCCCAAACCCTCCCACCAGCTATACAGCTGCAGATCAACTAGGCAGACTCTCTGTGGAATATATAAAAGGTCATTGAGAGCTCCCACAAAAGAAAACACACTAGCTCTGATAGCTGTGGACATTAGAGGCAAGAACACAGAGGAGTAGGAGCAGATTAGAATCTGAGCTACCCTCACAGCAGGTCCAGAGATGAGCACAGTGTTTGTTAGAGGGCATCCTAGGGAGGTGAAGTGGACTGCAGTGACTCAAGAAAAACATTTATTGTTCTTATGTTTTGATGTGTTCTATGGATTCTTTTGGATTTTTTTTTTCTTTTTTTCTCAGTCACATTTTTTATTGTTGTTATAAACTTCTGCCTCTATACCGGGCTTTTGCTGTTCTGGGGAGATTTTTTTTCCCTCTTTTTTTTTAATTTAAAATTTTAAACCTATTATTATTTTTTCTACATTTATTCCTTTGTTTGCTTTTCCTACTGTTCTTTTTCCCTTGCAGTTAATCTTTAATATATATAAATCTTCTTTATCTATTTCTGTTTAACTTTGCATATCTATTCTTTTCTTCCTTTAGTCTCAACATATTTGTTAGTTTTATTTGAATTGCTTTATACCCCAATTGGCACCTTGCTTTAGTTTTGTTTTCCAGTTTGTGCTTTAGTTAGTTTCATTCTGGTAGACATAATTTTTGGTTCCCTTTGTTTGCCAGGTCAGTTTGCTTATGGGTGTATATGTATATGTATATGTGTATATTCAGTCACACTTTTTATTCTTGTTATGAACCCCTGCCTCTACTTTGAGCCTTTGCAGTTCTGTGGAGTTTTCCTTTTTTTCCTTTTCTCTTTCTTCTTCCATTTTTTTTTCTTTTCTCTATTTTATAATTTTAATTTTCTTAAACCTATTATATTTTCTACATTTATTCCTTTGTTTGCCTTTCCTATTGTTCTTTTCCCCTTGCAGTTAATCTTCAATGTATATGAATCTTCTTCATCTACCTCTGTTTAACTTTGCATAGCTATTCTTTCTTTCTTTTCTTTCTTTCCTTTCCTCTCAACATATTTGTTAGTTTTATTTTCATTGCTTTATTCCCCAATGGCAACCCACTCCAGTACTCTTGCCTGGAAAATCCCATGGACAGAGGAGCCTGGTAGGCTACAGTCCATGGGCTCTTGAAGGGTCAGACACGACTGAGTGCCTTCACTTTTACTTTTCACTTTTGTGTATTGGAGAAGGAAATGGCAACCCACTCCAGTGTTCTTGCCTGGAGAATCCCAGGGATGCAGGAGTCTGCTGGGCTGCTGTATATGGGGTCACACAGAGTCGGACATGACTGAAGCGACTTAGCAGCAGCAGCATTCCCCAATTGGCACCTTGCTTTAGTTTTGTTTTCCAGTTTGTGCTTTAGTTAGTTTTGTTCTGGTAGGTATAATTTTAGGTTTCCTTTGTTCGCCGGGTCGAGCTATTGTACTTTATTTTTGTTGAACTGTTTTGAGCTCCGGGAGTTGGTGATGGACAGGGAGGCCTGGCGTGCTGCGATTCATGGGGTCGCAAAGAGTTGGACACGACTGAGCGACTGAACTGAACTGATGGGTATATATAAATATGTGTATATTCAGTCACAGTTTTTATTGTTGTTATAAACCTCTGCATCTACATTGGGCTTTTGCAGTTCTGTGGAGTTTTCCTTTTCTTCTTCTTCCATTTAAAAAAAATCTTTTCTCTTTTTTATAATTTTAACTTTTAATTTTTTTAAACCTATTATATTTTTTCTACAGTTATTCCTTTGTTTTCCTTTCCTACTGTTCTTTTCCCCTTGCAGTTAATCTTTAATGTATATAAATTTTCATCTACCTCTAACTTTGCATAGCTATTCTTTCTTTCTTTTCTTTCAATATATTTGTTAGTTTTGTTTTCATTGCTTTATTCCCGACTTGGCACCTTGCTTTAGTTTTGTTTTCCAGTTTGTGCTTTAGTTAGTTTTGTTCTTAACTGGTAAATATAATTTTTGATTTCCTTTATTCTCCAGGTCAATCTGTTGTACTTTATTTTTGTTGGACTGTTTTGACTTTGCTTATGGGTGTATATGTATATATGTATATTCCATTATGTTAAGTATTATTTGCATGATTTTGTAACTGCCATTTAGTCTGGGGTTCATCTTTGGTTTCTCATTTTTGGATATTTGTTTTAATCTTACTTAATGCCATAACAAACCACTTGTGGAATCTTTGTTCCTGACCAGAGATCAAGCCCTGAGCCTTTGGACTGGGAGCACTGATTCCAAGACCCTAGAATACCAGAGGACTAACCATGCTGCTACTGCTACTGCTGCTAAGTTGCTTTAGTTGTGTCCGACTGTGCGACCCCATAGACGGAGGCCCACCAGGCTCCCCCGTCCCTGGGATTCTCCAGGCAAGAACACTGGAGTGGGTTGCCATTTCCTTCTCCAATGCATGAAAGTGAAAAGTGAAAGTGAAGTCACTCAGTCGTGTCCAACTCTGAGCGACCCCATGGACTGCAGCCCACCAGGCTCCTCCATTACCTTGTGCTTCATTCCAACATCACCTGGGGGACTGGATCCCCTTATCACCAATCAGATAAACTCAAGTTTTTCCTTCATTTGATCACCTTATAACATAAGCTCCAGGGAAAAAGATTAAGTCAGATGAGGCTATCAAATAGTGAGAACTCACACAAAGGAAACCATTGTAATACAAGACCCAGCATCACCCAACCACCAATAGCATCTCTGTACAGGATGCCTCATCTAAACAACAAACAAAAATACAAACCCAATCACCAGCAGACAGGATTACCACCTCACTCAGCCTTGCCCATCAGAGGAAAAACAAACAAAAACTCAGCACAAATCTCACCCTATAAAAAGCTTACACAAACCACTGGACCAACCTTAGAGGGCAGAAACCATAAGGAAGAAAGAATTCAACCTTGAAGCCTGGGAAAAGGAGACCTCAAACACAATAAGTTAAAAAAAAATAATAATGAAAAGGCAGAGAAATACTACACAAATGAAGGAACAAACTAGAAACAGAGAAGTCCAGATAAATGAAGAGGAAATAGGCAAACTACCTGAAAAAGAATTCAGAATAATGATAGCAAAGATGACCAAAAACCTTGAAAGCAAAATGGAGAAAATGCAAGAATCAATTAACAAAGCTTCCCTGGTGGCTCAGAGGTTAAAGCGTCGGCCTGCAATGCAGGAGACCTGGGTTCGATCCCTAGGTTGGGAAGATCCCTTGGAGAAGGAAATGGCAACCCACTCCAGTATTCTTACCTGGAGAATCCCATGGATGGAGGAGCCTGGTGGGCTACAGTCCACAGGGTTGCAAAGAGTCAGACATGACTGAGCGGCTTCACTCACTCACTCACTCACTCAGAAGAATTAAAGAATAAACCTGCAGAGACAAACAACACAATTACTGAAAGTTAAAATACTCTAGAAGGAATCAGTAGCAGAATATCTGAAGCAGAAGAACAAATCAGTGAGCTGGAAGATAAAATGGTGGAAATAACTTCTGAAGAGCAGAATAAGGTAAAAAGAATGAAAAGAGCTAAAGATAGTCCCAGAGACCTCTAGGACAATATCAAATGCACCAACATTGGAATAATAGGGGTCCCAGAAAAAGAGAAAAAGAAAGGGTATGAGAAAATTTTTGAAGAGATTATAGTTGAAAATTTCCCCAATATGGAAAAGGAAATAGTCTATCAAGTCCAAGGGACGCAAAGAGTCCCATACAGGATAAACCCAAGGAGAAACACACCAAGACACATACTAATCAAACTAAGAAAGACTAAACACAAAGAAAGAATATTAAAAGCAGCAAGGGAGAAGCAACAAGTAACACACCGGAGACCTCATATGCTTAACAGTTGATCTTTCAGCAGAAACTCTGCAGGCCAGAAGGGAATGGCAGGATATATTTAAAGCACTGAAAGGGAAAAATCTACAACCAAGATTTCTGTACCCAGCAAGGAGCTCATTCAAAATTGATGGAGAAATCAAGCAAAAGTTAGAGAGTTCAGTACTACCAAACCAGCTTTACAACAAATGTTAAACAGACTTATATAGTCAAGAAATACAAGAGAAGAAAAAAGATCTTCAAAACCAACCCCAAACAATTAAGAAAATGGCAATAGGATCATATAAATCAATAATTACTTTAAATGTAAATGGATTAAATGCTCCAACCAAAAGACATAGACTGGCTGAATGTATATAAAAACAAGACCCATATATATGCCGTCTACAAGAAACCCACTTTAGACCTCAAGACACATATAAACTGAAAGTGAGAGGGTGGAAAAATATATTCCAGGCAAATGGGAAGCAAAAGAAAGCTGGAGTAGAAATCCTCATATCAGAAAAAATAGACCTTAAAATAAAGAATATTACTGGAGATGAAGAAGGACACTACATGATGATCAAGGGATCAATCCAAGAGGAAGACATAACAATTGT
The DNA here is from genome assembly GCF_000754665.1 of Bison bison bison. Classification (NCBI taxonomy): domain Eukaryota; kingdom Metazoa; phylum Chordata; class Mammalia; order Artiodactyla; family Bovidae; genus Bison; species Bison bison. Next base: position 2,983,256 of record NW_011494628.1, read on the forward strand.
AAATATCTATGCATCCAACATAGGAGCACCTCAATACATAAGACAAACACTAACACATAAAAGGAGAAATTGACAGTAACACAATAATAGTAGGAGATTTTAACACCCCACTCACACCAATGCACAGATCATCAAAACAGAAAATTAATAAGGAAACACAAGTCTTAAATGATACATTAGATGAGATGGATCTCATTGATATCTTCACAACATTCCATCCAAATTCAGAAGAATACACCGTCTTTTCAAGTGCACATGGAGTATTTTCCAGGATAGACCACGTCATGGGTCACAAATCAAACCTCAGTAAATTTAAGAAAATTGAAATCATATCGAGCATCTTCTCTAACCACAATGCTATGAGACTAGGTATCAATTACAAGAAAAAAACTGTAAGAAACAGAAACACATGGAGATTAAACAACACATTTCTAAATAACCAACAGGTTGCTGAAGAAGTCAAAAGGGAAAACAAAAAATTCCTAGAAACAAATGACAGTGAAAACATAACTCAAAACCTATGGGATGCCAGAAAAGGAGTCCTAAGAAGGAAGTTTATAGCAATACAATCATACCTCAAGAAGCAAGAGAAACATCGAATAGACAGCCTAACTTTACACCTAAAACAGTAGAAAAAGAAGAAGAAAAAAACACCCAAAAATTAGTAGAAGGAAAGAAATCATAAAGATCCAAGCAGAAATAAATGAAAAAGAAATAAAAGATTAATAAAATTAAAGGCTGGTTCTTTGAGAAGATAAACAAAATTGACAAACCTTTAGCCAGACTCATCAAGAAACAAAAAGAGAAGAATCAAATCAACAAAATTAGAAATGACAAAGGAGAGGTTACAACAGACAATGCAGAAATACAAAGGAGTATAAGAGAATATTCAGTTCAGTTCAGTCACTCAGTCATGTCCAACTCTTTGTGACCCTATGGACTGCAGCACGCCAGGCCTCGCTGTCCCTCACCAACTCCTGGAGTTTACTCAAACTCATGTCCATTGAGTCAGTGATGCCATTCAACCATCTCATCCTCTGTCATCCCCTTCTCCTCCTGCCTTCAATCTTTCCCAGCATCAGGGTCTTTTCCAAAGAGCCAGTTCTTCACATCAGGTGGCTAAAGTATTGGAGTATAAGAGACTATTATGAAAAACTATATGGCAATAAAATGGATAACCTGGAAGAAATGGACAGATTCTTAGAAAAGTTCAATCTCCAAGAATGAACCAGGAAGAAATCAAAATTATGAACAACCCAGTTACAAGCACTGAAATTGAAGCAGTGATCAAAAATCTCCCCAAAAGCAAAAGCTCAGGACCAGATGGCTTCATAGGAGAATTTTATCAAACATTCAGAGAAGAGCTAGTGCCTATCCTTCTAAAACTCTTTCAAAAAATTGCAGAGGAAGGAACACTTCCAAACTCATTCTCTGAGGCCACCATCACACTGATACCAAAACCAAAGACAACACAAAAAAGAAAACTACAGGCCAATATCACTGATGAACATAGTTGCAAAAATCCTCAACAAAATTTTAGCAAACAGAATTCAGCAACACATCAAAAAGCTTATATACCATGATCAAGATGGGTTTATGCCAGGAATGCAAGGATTCTTCAATATATGCAAATCAGTCAATGTGATACACCATATTAACAAATTGAAAGATAAAAACCATATGATAATCTCAATAGATGCAGAAAAAGCCTTTGACAAAATTCAGCACTCATTTACAATTAAAACTCTTCAAAAAATGGGCATATAATGGCCCTTTACCTCAACATAGTAAAGGCCATACATGATAAGCGTACAGCAAACATTATTCTTAATGGTGAGAAACTGAAAGCATTCCCATTCCCCCTAAGATCAGGAACAAGACAAGGGTGTCCACTTTCTCCACTATTATTCAACATAGTTCTGGAAGTCCTAGCTATAGAAGGAAAAGAAATAAAAGGAATCCAGACTGAAAAAGAAGTAAAGCTCTCACTGTTTGCAGATGACATGATACTGTACATGGAAAACCTTAAAGATTGTATCAGAAAATTACTAGAGCTAATCAGTGAATTTAGCAAAGTTGAAGTATACAAAATCAATACACAGAAATCACTTGTATTTCTATTTACTAACAATGAAAAATCAGAAAGAGAAATTAAGGAATAAATCCCATTCACCACTGCAACACAAAGAATTAAATATCTAGGAATAAACTTACCTAAAGGAGACAAAAGAACTGTACACAGAAAATTATAAGACACTGATGAAAGAAATCAAAGATGACATGACATAAACAGATGCAGAGATATTCCCTGTTCCTGGGTAGGAAGAATCAACACTATGAAAATGACTGTACTACCAAATGCAATCTACAGGTTCAATGCTATCCCTATCAAATTACCTACCAATGGCATTTTGCACAGAACTAGAACAAAAAATTTCACAATTGATATTAAAACACAAAAGACCCAAATAGTCAAAGCAGTCTTGAGAAAGAAGAATGGAGCTGAAGGAATCAACTTTCCTGACTTCAGATTATACTACAAAGCTACAGTCATCAAGACAGTATGGTACTGGCACAAAAACAGAAATATAGACCAATGGAATAAGACAGAAAGCCCAGAAATAAACCCATGAACCTATAGGTACCTTATTTTTGACAAAGGAGGCAAGAATATACAGTGGGGCAAAGATAGCCTCTTAAATAAATGGTGCTGGGAAAACTGGACAGCTTCAGGTAAAAGAATGAAGTTAGAACACTTTCTAACACCATACACAAAGATAAACTCAAAATGGATTAAAGACCTAAACGTAAGACCAGAAACTATGAAACTCTTAGAGGAAAACATAGGCAGAACACTCGATGACATAAAGCAAGATCCTCTATGACCCACCTCCTAGAGTAATGGGAATAAAAACAAAAGTAAACAAGTGGGACCTGATTAAACTTAAAAGCTTTTGCAGAGCAAAGGAAACTGTAAGCAAGGTGAAAAGACAATCCTAGGAATGGGAGAAAATAATAGCAAATGAAACAACTGACAAAGGATTACTTTTCAAAATATACAAGCAGCTCATAGAACTCAATACCAAGAGAACAAACAACCCAATCAAAAAGCGGGAAAAAGACCTAAACAGACATTTCTCCAAAGAAGACATACAGATGGCTAACAAACACATGAAAATATGCTCAACATCACTCATTATTAGAGAAATGCAAATCAAAACCACAATTAGATATCACCTCATACCTGTCAGAATGGCCATCATCAAAATGTCTGCAAACAATAAATGCTGGAGAGGGTGTTGAGAAAAGGGAACGCTCTTGCACTGTTTGTGGGAATGTAAATTGATATAGCCACTGTGGAAGTCAGTATGGAGATTGCTTAAAAATCTAGAAATAAAACCACCATATGACCCTGCAATCCCACTCCTAGGAATATACCCTAAGGCAACCAGGATTGAAGAAGACACATGTATCCCATTGTTCATTGCAGCACTATTTACAATAGCTAGAACATGGAAGCAACCTAGATGCCCATCGACAGATGAATGGATAAAGAAGTTGTGGTACATATACACAATGGAATATTACTCAGCCATAAAAAGGAACACATTTGAGTTAGTTCTAATGAGGTGGATGAACCTAGAACCTATTATACAGAGTGAAGTGAGCCAGAAAGAGAAAGATAAATATCGTATTCCACATATATGGAATCTAGAAAAATGGTTCTGAAGAATTTATTTACAGGGCAGCAATGGAGAAACAGACATTGAGAATAGACTTATGGACATGGGGAGAGGGGAGGAGAGGGTGAGATGCATGGAAAGAGTAACATGGAAACTTACATTACCATGTGTAAAATAAATAGCCAACAGGAATTTGCTGTATGGCTCAGGAAACTCAAGCAAGGGCTATCAACCTAGAGGGGTGGGATGGGGAGGGAAATGGGAGGGAGGTTCAAAAGGGAGGGGATATATGTACACCTGTGGCTGATTCATGTTGAGGTTTGACAGAAAATAACAAAATTCTGTAAAACAATTATCCTTTAATTAAAAAAAAAAAAAAAGAACAATCTCAGTTTCCATAATCTGAGGACAATGCAACAAGATAGCCCCACAGGCCAGTCCTCTTTCTTTCAGTGTATTATTAACAGAGCCATTGCTGTCTGCTCTGGAGAAGATATCGGGGGATGCTTCTGAGTTCCAATCTCTCTCTCTGTAGGGGTTCATGAGAAGCTTGCTATAGTCTGGGTAGGAGGGCAGCATGGCCTGAGCAGGGCAGAGCACCAGTCTCCTTGGCTCTAATTGTCTAAGGAAAGGATACTGGACTATGAAGGCTCCTAGCCCCAAATGTTTGCCTCACTCATGCTTATAATGTCAGAGCAACTCTTGTTGTTCTGAGGCCAATGAAATTCATGTCACTGAAATGATCCTTTGTGCTTTCTTCTCCCCAGTACACTGCTTCAGTCTCCTCACTTACTATATTTTATCATCTCTAAGACATGGGGGGATTATATTTTAGCATCTTTGAAATTGGGGTATGTCTTACCATCAGTGTTTTGTCGCGGTTTGATTTGGTGCTCTGGGACATAAAGTAACCATGTGCTACATAAGGGCTTCCCAGGTGGCCCTGGTGGTAAAGAGCCCACCTGTCAATACAGGAGACATGACAGATGTGGGTTTGATCCCTGGGTCAGGAAGATCTCTTGGAGGAGGGCATGGCAACCCACTCTAGTATGCTTGCCTGGAGAATCCCATGGACAGAGGAGCCTGGCGGGCTATGGTCCATAGGGCTGCAAAGAGTCAGACATAACCAAAGCATCTTAGCATATGCTTCAAAATCTACAATGTCTCAGGTTGGATGAAATATCAGTCATAGCAAGTCTATAGGCTTTGCAAGAATGTCCCCCTTTCCAGCCTTGTCATCTGCCACCATCTCACACAAATGGTCCTAAAGGACATGCTGTGAGTGACTTCTGACCTCCAAACGTGTGCTGTACTTTCTTACCAGGCCATCTTTGCTCCTGGTTGTCCTCTGCCTTTCATGCTTTTTCCATCACTGTCCATGGAAATCCATTCTATTCTTCAGGGTCCATCTCACTGACTTTGGCCAACCTGGACACTCCTCTGATTATTCCCAACCAGAAACCATCCCTTCCTTCCCTAAAATCCATATAGAGTTCTATGTGCATGCATGTATGCCTGCGTGCTCCATTGCTAAGTTGTGTCCAACTCTTTGCGACCCCATGGACTGTAGCCTGCTAGGTTCCTCTGTCCATGGGATTCCCCAGGCAAGAATACTGGGGTGGGTCGCCATTCCCTTCTCCAGAGGATCTTCTTAACCTAGGGATCGAACACAGGTCTCCTGCATTGCAGGTGGATTCTTTACCACCTAAGCCACCAGTGAAGCTCAGGCAAGGTAGATAAATGTGACAGAGATGATTTTAAGAGAGTAGAGTGAAGTCGCTCAGTCATGTCCGACTCTTTGCGACCCCATGGACTGTAGCCCACTAGGCTCCTCCATCCATAGAATTTTCTAGGCAAAAGTACTGGAGTGGGTTGCCATTTCCTTCTCCAGGGGATCTTCCCCACCCAGGGATTGAACCCGGGTCTCCCGCATTGCAGGTAGAGTCTTTACCATCTGAGCCACCAGTGAATACCTAAGAGAGTAAAGGATGAGTTCAACTGGGTTCCCAAAGAAATCCGAACCGATGTACCTTTAACTGAAGAAGTTGCTTAAGCTGTTATCAATCTGTCCACCTCAGTGTGAATGAGTCTGGGATCCTTTCCGGAGAGCAGGTTTTAGAAGGGTGGATGTGGGCATCATTGAAGCCCTGAGAGCAGTGGGGCAGTGCTGGGGGTGAGCAGGGGGCTCCTTCCCATCTTCCCAAAGCTGCCCAGGAGGAAGAGGTGGAGGGGCAGGTCTACTCCAGTTTTCCTGGGGCCAAGGCTGCCCTGCCGGGGGTGGGGTTGAGGACTGTGCCAAGCCTGGCTCCACCTTCAGCACTTGCTTGCAGGAGTGCTCGTGGTGCCTGGGCGGTGGACAACCTGCGCTTGCCTCTGACTGCTCTGCCCACCGCACAGCCTTTGCAGCCGTGTGACCTGCAAGCTCTAGGTTTGGCCTAGTCGCTGCTGTACGCATCTTTCCACAGCTCCGCAAAGTCTTATTTACTCCAGCGATGGTTACACAAAGAAAGATGGGTGAGTCACTGGGGCATGGGGAGAAAGTGGCTTTCTGTCATTCTCCTGAAGACGCGGACTTAATATTGCACCGCAGGGAGGAAGCCTTTGTTATCAGACAAATAGATATTCCAGTGTGTTCTCACTGCTTGTCATTCAAGAGTCGTCTCTGCAGGAAACTTTCAACCAAGCAGGAGGATTGTTTTCTTACTCCCTTAGGTTTGAGGAATATTGAATCATTGCATTGATATGTCTTCTTATAGTTGGTTTTGTGTATTTTAAGTGAGATCTGTGGCCTTACTGTAGATCTCAAGAAGCTTGCCTTGTTTTTCAGAGCCAACATGAAAATGGTAGCATACATATACTGCTCACAAAAGACCTTGTCCTCTTCCACGGGAAGGTTTATTGGCAAAGTGGTTTCCACGCCAAAGCAACTACACATCTGTTGAGCATCTGCAAAGGACCAAGCTTTGTGCTGGGCACAGGGGATGGGAAGTTGAATAAAGACCCATCCTCACCCTTGAGTTTTATTCATTCATGTATTGAACAAATCCCTGCTCTAGGCACTGGCAATACCACAATGAGTAAAATAGAAAAAGTTCCCACCCTTGGGGAGCTCATATCACAGTGAGGGCAAGAAACAAATAATACAGTAGCAGGTGGTGATATGTCTTGGGAAGAAGGATAAGACAGGTAACCACGGAGCTTGTGTGTGCTGTTTTCGAGTTTTTGAGTGGTCAGGAAGAATGTGGGTGTGTGGGCAGTATTCTGAGTAAATCAGGGAGTGAGCCTCCGTTGCCTGGAGGAGGAACACGCCAGACAGAGAGGGGAGCAGAGGCCCAGAGGTGTCCGAGCAACCAGAAGACAGTGTGGTTGTGCTTAGTGACCAGGCAGTA
>NW_011494628.1:2990427-2991758 GCF_000754665.1 Bison bison bison
AAACTTTTTTTTTTTTTAACTGAAGGATAATGAACACACAGAAACATACAAAAATTAGAAGATACCTGTGTACCCTGCACCCAGGTTGAGAAATAGAATTTTACCTGCGCCCCACCCTAGAGACTTCTCCCAGTCAGAGAACCGCTGTCAGACTTCTAGAAGCATAGAATTATTCTGAACTTCCTATAAGTGAAAGTGTTACCGAAAGGTTTGGGTTGCCTCCACCTGCTTGCCTCAGAAGCCAATAAACAGGTCAGGTTAGTGGAAAGTTTGCTTTATATCAGATGCTGGCAACCATAGCGGAGGGCAGATGTCTGTCCAAAGGCTGACTCTCCCCACTGACAGTCAGTGGGTTAGAGATTTTATAGACTGAGTGAGGGGACTACGGGCAGAAACAGCACAATCAGCTCTGACAGTCATCTTGAAATTGGTCATTGGTGGTCTGACCAGTGTCATCTTTATTGTTTTAGGTACAGTTAATCTTCACTTCCAAGGTTGGTTTGTTTCCATTTCTTTGAGGCCAGTTCTGGGGACTGCAGCAGCTTTTGTCATGGCTACAGTCTAGGCACTATGTAGTTAACCTCCACCTGGTGGGCGTTTCAGTATCTATGAGACAGCTCCCAGGATATGGCTCAGAATATTACCTATAGCTCTTGAGAAGGACCTAAAGGTTCTTGACTTCGCTTAATGACTACGTTATTATTATCGGTCTCCTTTGACTGTTTTCCTTTGTTTCTGCATGCTCTCATTTCTCTGATTAAACTTATTCTTTGACTAAAGTTTTCCACAGACAAAAGGCAGGCAGAGGACATTGTGAAGGCAAGGACCAGAGGGTCCTGCTGGGACACAGTGGAGGCAAGGACCAGAGGTTCCTGCTCCATTTCAAAAGCATACAGTGTGTAGTTTTTACATTTGGTTTCATTCACTTAACATTATGCTTGTGAGATTCTTCCATGCTGTTGTGTGTTATAATGCTTGTTCATTCTTGTTGCTGTGTAATATTCCATTGTATGAATATTTGACAGTTTATTTTATGTGGATTGTTTCCAGCTTTGGCTGTTATAGATACAGCTGCTACAAGTACTGATGTATGTGTCTTTTGGTATATCTGTATGTGTTTCTGTTGGGTATAAATCTAAGAGTGGAATTTCTGGCATATGTATATGTTTGACTTCAGTAAATAGTGTCAGTATTCCAAAGTGCGGGCTTCCCTTGTGACTCATCTGGTAAAGAATACGCCTGCAATGTGGGAGACCTGGATTTGATCCCTGGGTTGGGAAGATCCCCTGGAGAAGGGAAAGGCTACCCACTCCAATATTCTGGCCTGGAGA
>NW_011494628.1:2991858-2992472 GCF_000754665.1 Bison bison bison
CAACTACACATCTGTTGAGCATCTGCAAAGGACCAAGCTTTGTGCTGGGCACAGGGGATGGGAAGTTGAATAAAGACCCATCCTCACCCTTGAGTTTTATTCATTCATGTATTGAACAAATCCCTGCTCTAGGCACTGGCAATACCACAATGAGTAAAATAGAAAAAGTTCCCACCCTTGGGGAGCTCATATCACAGTGAGGGCAAGAAACAAATAATACAGTAGCAGGTGGTGATATGTCTTGGGAAGAAGGATAAGACAGGTAACCACGGAGCTTGTGTGTGCTGTTTTCGAGTTTTTGAGTGGTCAGGAAGAATGTGGGTGTGTGGGCAGTATTCTGAGTAAATCAGGGAGTGAGCCTCCGTTGCCTGGAGGAGGAACACGCCAGACAGAGAGGGGAGCAGAGGCCCAGAGGTGTCCGAGCAACCAGAAGACAGTGTGGTTGTGCTTAGTGACCAGGCAGTAGCTGCAGAAGGTGAAGGTCACAGAGCCAGGCCAGACTTGCAGGACTTGGAGGCCACTTATGGACTTGGATTTGATCCTCTTTCATTGAAATGTCTGCATTGGAATTTCTTTTTAATCACATGGGATTTTAAAAGAGAAAACTTTTTTTT
>NW_011494628.1:2992572-3049376 GCF_000754665.1 Bison bison bison
GGAGACCTGGATTTGATCCCTGGGTTGGGAAGATCCCCTGGAGAAGGGAAAGGCTACCCACTCCAATATTCTGGCCTGGAGAATTCCATGGACTGTATAGTCCACGAGGGTCGCAAAGAGTCGGACAATGACTAAGGGACTTTCACTTTCACTTTTCCAAAGTGCATGCTTCATGTTTCGCTCCCACTGGCCTTTTGTGAGAATTCCAGTGGCTTCATATTCTCGCCAACAATTGAGATGGTTTGTCTTTTCTGTTTAACCATTCTGGTGTGTCTGTAATGGTATGCCACTGTAATTTTCATTTTCCTGATGACTCGTGAAGCTACGTTTTCATACATTTGTGAGCAATTTGGATATCTTCTTTTGTGAGAAAAATCTCTCTGCCTGTATCACTCTTCATATTTGCATTGTAATTGTATGTAGTAGGGAAAGGGAAAGATAAAAAACCTAACTCAGTTTCATTTGTCTTTCTAGAAAGTGTGCATGTGTGCATGTATGAGTGTAGGTATAAGTGTGTGAGAGTGTGCATGAATGTGTGTGGGCAAATGTGTCATGAATCAAAGTGTGGATAAGGAAAATCCCTACTATATCCTTCTGCAGAGAAGCTCTCAGGTGAAGAGAACAGCTGAAAGACTGTAATTTGTGCTGCCCATGGCTGGAACTTGCCACAGATTTATAACAAGACTTGGAGAGACAAGCAGGCAGGGGAAGAACTCTTTATGATAAAAGTGGGGAAAAGTCAAGTTTTTCTGCCAGAGAGAGATGGGGAGCCAGGCGGAGGTCCTCTCAGAGTGACACAGGTAGGGTGGTGTCCAGAGTGGGTCACAGGATGCAGATGGCCCGGGGACAGCTCACACAGGTGGAGTAATGAAGGGAGAGAATTCAGTAGATGCTGAAACTCAGAGCCAAGGATGCTGCTGCTGCTGTCACCTCAGTCATGTCCGACTCTGTGCGACCCCATAGACGGCAGCCCACCAGGCTCCTCTGTCCCTGGAATTCTCCAGGCAAGAACACTGGAGCGGGTTGCCATTTCCTTCTCCAATGCAGGAAAGTGAAAAGTGAAAGTGAAGTCGCTCAGTCATGTCTGACTCTTAATGACCCCAGAGACTGCAGCCCCCCAGGCTCCTCTGTCCATGGGATTTTCCAGGCAAGAGTACTGGAGTAGAATGCCGTTGCCTTCTCCAGAGCCAAGGATGAGTAGTAGACAAAACAGAAGCTTTGGAGACCGGAGGGGGCCCCACTGGGAAAGGCCATTGTAAGTCTTACAGAATAAATATGGCTTCCCAATACTGGTGGCATCATGTACACCGAGGCAGTCCGGCTCAATTCACATGTCTTTCTCCACACATGGGATGTGAGCTCCTTGGCTTATTAGAGTTTGTGGACACCCAACACAGTCTGGGCCTTTATTGTTGAATTAATCAATGAGTGAGATTAATCAATAAAGATGGGAGATAATGAAGTGAGAATAAAGAGACTGGAAGTGCTGTAGCAGACCAAATAAGTTTGAGTGATCGAGGAAGGGAATTAGATAAGAAACCAATAAGGTGAACTTCAGCTGGTCTAATATTTTCAGACTGATGCTGAAACTGAAGCTCCAATACTTTGGCCACCTGATGCGAAGAACTGACTCCTTAGAAAAGACCCTGATGTTGGGAAAGATTGAAGGCATGAGGAGAAGGGGACAACAGAAGGTGAAATGGTTGGATGGCATTACTGACTCAATGGACATGACTTTGAGCAATCTCTGGGAGTTGGTGATAGACAGGGAAGCCTGGTATGCTGCAGTCCATGAGGTCACAAAAAGTTGCACACATGGGGTCACAAAGAGTCGGACACAACTGAGCGACTGATCTGATCTGATCTGATCTGAGCCACTGAACTGAATATTTTCAGCATCCATGTTCCCTGAGAAGCCGGGAGGAGACCTCGGCTCCTGTTGGGGGTGGGGAGTAGCCTCCATGTGTGAGCCCTGCAGGTAGAACCACCTGGGCCATGGCTGTGATACAGACAAGGAGACTTTCCTCTGGCTGGGGATTGTACTGTCGGGTGTTTTTTTGTTTTTGTTTTTTATTTAGTATAGCCATTGACAGTTTACCTTATTATAAGAAGCGTTGCTTGAGAACCTTTGTTGTGTTTGGATAATACTAAGCAAAGCAGTGATTTATGGGCAACTATTGAGAGTAGCCATAAACCCCAGCCCTGGGCTGGCAAGGTAATACTGCTATCTTCTCTAGAAGATCCTCTCCTCAGGCTTTATTACTCTTCTTGTGGCTGTAGTTGAATAAAGTTACATTTTTATAAATTGAACATGCTTATCTGACTTGTCTTCTTAGGGAAAAACACACACACACACACACACAAACAACAGATATAGTGACATAAATCTGCCCAGCATTGTGGAGATAAGGCGGAGGGGACCATGTGCAGCTGAGGTTGAGTAGATTATGTCCTGGGGGATGGGAAAATCAGGGGAAAAGGGAAAGCAAACAGTCACGTTCCTACAGCACAAGCCCTGGAAGTGAATCTTGATTCATTTCACATGCAATTCCAGTGTGCCCCAACAGCGGAGACCCTTCTGTGTTTGCTTATTTGTTTAGTAAAGGGAAACGTCCCCAGCCTGGCAGCCTTCATGAGCTGTTTGCCTGGAGAGGATCACAACTATTGAGCCATCCTGGAGGGCAGGAAATAGGGCTCTAAAAGTAGGATGTTTTTTTAAAAGGACATTTTAAAAATGACTATGAAATGTTCCATCTGAAACAAAACCAGCAACGTATTTTTTAGGACTTTATCTGTTTTGTCACTCCTGGTTCCTCAGTGTCACATAGTAGGCATTCAATAAATATGGCTTTAATACGTTTGGTGGGTTTCCAATTTTTATCTTTATGAACAACTCTTCAGTGAACACAGGTATCTGTGCATCTTATGATTTCCTGAGAATAAATTCTTATGACTGAAATTACTGGTCTAGAGTAGTGCTTCTTAAGGTGCCTATGAATTTTCTGGGGCTTCCCTGGTGGCTCAAATAGTAAAGAATCTGCCTGCAATGCAGGAGACCCAGGTTCAATCCCTGGGTCAGGAAGATCCCCTGGAGAAGGAAATGACAACCCAGTCCAGTATTCTTGCCTGGGAAATCTCATGGACAGAGGAGCCTGGCGGGCTACAGTCCATGGGGTTGCATAGAGTCCAACACAACTGAGCGACTAACACACACACACACATGAATCTTCTGGGGAGTCTTGTTAAACTGCAGGATATGATTCTTCAGGTGTCGGGTGGGGCCTGAGAGCCTACATTTTTACAAAGTTTCAGGTCACACTGATATTGCTGGTCCACAGACTACACTTTGAGACTTGAAGCACTAGATAAGCAGCAGGCAGGGCCAGCCAGTGCAGCAGTTCACCTCCGGGAGGCAAATTTGAGTGGACCAGGGCCCCTGTGTATTAGGAGAAAAGAGAAAACTAACCCTTGGTCACCAGACTGTTCAGAGTGAATTTCTACTCCTCCCTCAAGAAATGTTAGAAAGGGTAAAGAAATCTCAGTGCTGATTTTTGTGATCTATTTGGAGTCAAAAAGATACACTGGCAGCCCAGAGGAATTATCAATGAATTGATAAATGGGATGTGGGCAACTTGCCAATTCTTATTAGCCTCCCTCCAGGCCTCAGAGAGGGAGCACATCATTGGAGTGGTCAACTCAGAGGCAGCCTTTGCTGAGGACAGACCTACTGCTGTCTGCTCGGCTTTGCGTGGGGCAGAGTGCAAATTACTCTCGCCCTCCTGCCTCTGCTGTGGGAGTGATGCTTGCCTCAATTCTGCCCTGGGTCATCAGGAGCCCTTTCTCGGAAGAAACTTGACCCTCTATGCCTATTTTCCTTCCATCTGTGGTTTTGCCTTTTTATGTTTATTTCCAGGATCTGCTTTCTTCAAAGTAGCACCCAGGGACCCAGAGAGAAGGGAAGAAGAACAGGTGGGTCATGTGTACCCCCCTAGAACTGGTGCAGGAGATTTACAAATGGAGTTTGAGTTTGGGCTTGTGATGTGGTTGACCTCCAGGGATTGTTGGAAAAGCTGCCATGATTTTATCTAGTCTTATTAACAGTTTCATTTGGAGAGATTTGCCCCTGAGGTGATTTTGTGAAATGCAATCTAAAAACTGAGTAAAGAAGTGATTCACCAAAAGCATCACTTAGCCTGCTAGGGGAAAAAAATAATTTCTTCCAATGAAGGCCTTTGTCTGCTAAGAGCCTAGTGACTTTAAAATGCTGGAAGCGTATTTCAAATGCTGCAGTTATTCTCAGGCATTCTTCTGTGTCCTGTGTTTCTGCTAGTTAGACGATACAAGAGGAAATTTTGTCTTCAGCAGGCAGTTCCAGAGAACTGGCCAATGTGGGACATCATCTGGACCCCAAGGAATGTAGGAAGGGTCTCGAAAATGTGGGCTCTGCCTACACTTAGCCACGTGACCCAGCTGGGGAGGCATCCCAGAGGCACAAAAACTGTGCATGGCAATAAGAGTTAAAATAAAAACAACCCATAGACTGGCCTGATACGTACAGAAGTCTAATTTTCCCAGGAGAAGCAGTCTCTCCCACTAAGCTGTTCTGTGGCTCCCATCTCATGTGTACCACTCTCCTACCACTATTGCTTTCTATCTTATACAATTTTATTTACGAATTTGTCTTAACTTCCTAACTTATAAGCTTCTTGGATACTCTGTGATGAACCAGTATCTAGTAGAGGATCAGGTATAGCCAAATCAGTCTAAGAGGGCTTCCTGGAGGAGGTGACTTTCCTCCTAGATTTAGAAGAAAGTGATAATCTCTGATTTGGTGAAATTATCCTCTCAATTTTCCTTTGTCCCATTTTGTATTTCCCATTTCCCTACCTCTCTGTTCTCATTTTTAAATGTGAATGATCCTCCAGGCAATATATACACAAACATATTATATATGAAATACTCTTTCCTTTTAATCATCTAACCCTCCTCTCCATTTAGATGAATCTTCTCTTGTTCTTCAACTTCAGTTCCACAATCCTCTAAGACAGAGCCCCGTGATCCATGCCTCCTGGTACTCATGACTGTGTATGATTGTACCCTCCTGAGTAACCTGCTTCTGACAGATATCATATAGCAATATTGGAGGGTATCACTTTTGTGATTAGTTACAAATAAGTGTGACCTCCACCTTGTTAGCAGACTCTCCCTCTTGCCTTTGTGGTTTGCCCAGTTTGGTGAAGATGCCACATAGAGAACAGGCCCATGTGGCGAGGGACTGAGAGTGACCTTCATGCAACAGCCAGCAAGAACCTGGGGCTTCAACACACAACAGCCCATGAACTGAATCCTGATACCAGACACTGGAATAAGCTTGTAAGTGCCCTAGTCCCCACCCCAAGCCTTCAGATGAAAACCCAGGTCAGCCGACTCCTCGAGCACAGCTCTAAACCCCAAGGAAAAGGACTCAGCTGTGCCCAATTCCTGACCCGCAGAAATTGTGAGATAATGAATGCATGCTGTTGAAGCCACTGAGTTTTGGGGTAATTTGTTACCTAGCAATAGATAACTGATACACTCCCCGTGACCTTTGTTGCTAGAACGGCAAGACTGAACTCTTTACCTTCTCCCTCGATCCCCCTAGTGCAGCTCCTCTTGCTTATTTATCTCCTCTTGGTCGCTCTTTAATCAGCCTCTAGACTTGGGATCCCTTCTTCATTCTTTCTGCCCCTCCATCTGTTATTTTCAAGTCTCAAGCTTTGCTCATTTTCCTTGGTAATGCAGTTAACTAAGTGGAAAAAATGGCAGGTGGCAGGAACCACACAGGTGAAAGGTCTAACGTGGGAGCCAGCAGTTTCTCAGTTCTCACTTCCATCTCCTGGTTTCCTTGCCAATCAACTCTGTTCTGCACAATTTAGCAATTAATTAAACATTGCCTAATATCATTCTCTGACATCTCATGGACTAACCTTGTCTTCTTAATTAAACTAGAAGCTGGGCTCAAACCTCATAATTATTTTTTCTTTAGGGCACCAAAACACGATGCTAAGGACACAGTGTATTAAAAAGGCTTGGACTGAGGTCTAAGGTTGCATGTCCCGTGGAGCTACTCAGTGTGGGTCTCAATTCAGTGCCACGGGTGGAGGGCACTGCGGGTGGGCACTGGAGTGACTGCAGGTGGAGATGCAACATGGGGCAGACAGTTCCCACTCTCAGAGTGTAGCTGCTCCACTGGGGTGAAGGTGGGGTTCCTCCTTCATGGTCCCTAGGGTACTGTTAGACCTCCCTGTGCAGAGGGGTTATTCCCACTCATGTAACTGTGCTAATCAACAACACGTATGCAGATTCCTGCTGCTTCCTTTCATCCCTTGAATCTCAGGATAAGATTTTATTGACAGCCTTAGTCTTTTTGTAACTCCTCTGCTGAACTCTTGACTCAGTTTTCTTGCAACCTTTTGTTGACTGTAACTCAAGTCATCTGTGACTGATGGAATGACAGGAAGCTCGAGGTTCAGGGGGAGCTTCACAGTGGGCAATGTGCCCACTCCCCTTGTTTGTGAGGACACTTCAGATCCAAATTCAAGGGCTCTCACCTTTGCCTGAGACTGACTCATGAACTAATTAGTCACATTTGCAGCTAATCAAGGGTGAGCTCTGGGAACAACCTGATTTATTTTCTCTTTCAAGAATCTTTTGGCTCTGACCACATAAGGAGCAAGGGATCTGCTCCTGTATCAGCAGCTTGAACTGAAATATTTGTTGAACCACAGACACAGGACATGAGGGCTAAGAATTTACAGTGAAGGGCAAAGGCTTCTGGGGCAAGGCTCCTTTGGTCTTCAAACTCACTTCCAGAGCTTGACAGGCAGGTCTCCGGAGAGCAGGAGATGGCACTTAACTTTTGATCCCCAGGGAGGGGCCAGTTTGGCTCTGCTCTCTTCTGGGTTTCCTGCGGTTCATAGGAGGTCTCTAGGGGCAGAACCAGAGGTAGGAGGAGAAGCAGAAAGCTTCCAACAACCTGACCTAAGGGAAACAGCAGGCAGAGAGGAGAATGTCGGATGTATGGCTGTATTCAGTGCACGTCTTATCAGGCAACAAGAATGTGAGCATTTGGTGGGGCAGTGGTATAGGAGGAACCAGCACTTAGCACTGCCCACTTGTACTCAGAGAGGAATACCTGGCATCAAGCGAGAAGCACTCAGCATCGCACAGTCCCAGCTCAGTACCGGGATGAGGCTTTGATCAGAGGCTGTCCCCCTAGCATGGATACAGCCTTTTGCATCACACCTTTTCAGCACCTTGCCTTTCTCAGCTCTGAGCTCAGACAGCGGACACAGGCTCTGTCTTCGTGTAATGTGTGCATCAGGTAAACACTGCCTAAATTAAAGGGCTCGCTGACAAATGATCTGCTTCTCAGCAGTGCCTCTTATACCTACTGAAAGAGAAAAGCTCCGGAAATGCAAATAAAAGCAGAAGCCTTTTGAAAGTTCCCTTGTCATAACTCTCTTCCAGTTAAGACACTAGTCTTGTGAGCGTGTGTGCACACGTGAGGTAGAGATGAACACAGCGTTGTTTTGAATGTATGTCTTGATTCTGATGATGTGGTTAAGCTAAGCACCACAAATGTGCCCTCTTCCTTCTTCCCACTTTCTCTCTCCCTTCTTCCTCCCCCTCCCGCTTTCCTCCCCCCTCCCCTTTCCTCCCCCTTCCCCCTTTCACCTCCTCCTCTCAGTGGAGCATATTTACAAAGGAGGCATACACCTGGCAGGGTTTGATCCCCAGGGTCTTGAGATCTGGGTTAATTTGGCAATGAAGGACTAGAATGTCTGGTGAAAATGGTGTATCCACCTGAACATCTCTAACTAAAGGTTCCTAATTCATTGTGCTCTTTAACATCTGCCATATGACTGCAGGATTTTGCTGTTAGTGGAATTCTGGGGTCCTTAACTGTTAGTATCTAAAGAGTATATGGCAGCTGGAACAGGAAGCATGGGGTTGATCTGTGTTCTGTGTACTGAGGCTGGCTGGGGTTTAGAAACCCCTCTGCAGCAGGATTGAGTAGCTCACAGCCAGGGGCTGGTCTCCCGGTAGGGAAGAGATGACAGGAAAGTTAGAAAGCTTAGTTGATGGCATCTTTCCTAAAATCAACCCAGATTTGAACATTTGTAGGTGGGTGTGACAGAAAAACAGTGGCAATTGCTTCCTAGACATTCTTCTAATTAATAAACCAGGTAAATCTCTATGCACGTCCCACCAAGGGAGAAAAATACAGCCCTTAAAAGTTTATTTCCCCTAAGTTGGCCCTTATGCAAAACAGTTGCCTCCCCTCTGCTCACCCTAGAGTTTGCTTTCAAAGAAACTTCCAGGGGCCCTAGGTTTGAATTTCAAAGAGCTTTCAGATGGTTCCAAGCCTCTGTAATTCTAGAAACATTCAGAACAGAAGAGAGCATGAAGATGATTATTTTTCTCATCTGTACAAATAATTTCTCCTCTCCACCCCCAGCTTTATAGAGG
Organism: Bison bison bison; assembly: GCF_000754665.1. NCBI lineage: Eukaryota > Metazoa > Chordata > Mammalia > Artiodactyla > Bovidae > Bison > Bison bison. Next base: position 3,001,084 of record NW_011494628.1, read on the forward strand.
AAAAATTGACAAATAAAAGTTGTATATATTTAATGTGTGCAGTGTGATGTTTTGATATACACTGAAATATTCATCACAGTCAAGCTAATTAACATATCCATCAACTCACAGTTACCTTTTTTTTGGTAAGAATAATTAAGATTATTAGCAAATTTCAAGTATAAATACAGTATTGTTAACTATGTGCAAATAATTTTTAAAATCTCCAGTGGGTCAGGGTCATGGCCAAGGTTGGAAAGGAAATACATTCCTGAAATGCAAATGTAGGTTACCTGCAGGAGTGTTGTGCACTTTATACTCTTAAAACTCCTGCTTTCAGAGTCTAGGGAGGAAGATATGGGGATGGGAAGGCAGCCTGGCACTCAGGAGAAAGAGGAGGAGGAAGAGAAAGATGGTGAGTCATGTGTTCACCTACGCCTTCATCATCAGCCATGTTATTACTGAGCATCTTGAATGTACCCAGAGATGTGCTGGGCTCTGTGGGGTATAACAGTCACTGACTCAGTCCCTCCTTCCTGGATTTCAGAGACTGGCTGGGGAGCCCTGTGAGGACATCGATTCTTGAACACAAGACTGTTGTGTTATAATAGAGGTTTTAAAAAGTGTTCTGGGAAACCAGAGGAAGGAAAGATTAATGGTACTGGGGCCAGAAGGGAAGATCTGGCAGAGGAGGAGGAGAGGGAAGGTGAGTTCTTGCAGAAGGTCTTCACCCATGCCTGCTGTCTCCTCTGAGAGGGCCAAGTCCAGGGAAACCTTGAGAAACAGAACTCTTATTGGAATGCACCAAGGGCTTGAAATAAATTCAGGATCCTTTTGGCATTCAGTGATAAACAGAGAGTAGAAAAGATATTCAGAATATTTTCTGAATGTAGAGGAAATACATATACTTTCCCAGCATTGGGACAAGTTCCAATAAACCTGGCAGGATCCAATGAATGATTGCTTCCTTTTCACAGGGAGGCTAATGAGCTTGACAACCTAGGAGGTCTTTCTCAGTCCTCAGAACTCAGCACTCAGAGCTCAGTGCTTGATGCTTAGAACTCAGTGCTCAGAGCTTGGTGCTTGGTTCTCAGTGCTCAGTACTTAGAGCCCAGTGCCTGGTGCTCAGTGCTCAGAACTCAGTGCTTAGAACTCAGTGCTCAGAGCTCAGTGCTCAGCAATCCACATTCACACAGCCATGAAGTGAGCAGAAGCCTCACCAAGGACAGACGCTATTCTGGGATGTCAATCACTCATGGAGTCCACTGGCTTCTCAATAGCCTAAAAATACTTGGAAATGCTTCATTGTGACTCTCTGTGTAGGAAAATCCAAAGAAAACAATTCTCTGGGCTATCAGTTCTTTCTGCATTTTCCAGAAAGAGAAAGCCTAAAATGAAAGAAGCAGATATGGTTCCTGACCCTACTTTCTCTGTGGCCTCAGTGTCTTTGTCTGTACCAGGAAAGGGTGGGGCCGCTGGGGCATGAATGCTCCTCCCTGCTGGACGTCCTCTTAGACTGAGCTTTGTGCAGACTGGCAGCTGTTTGCAGTTCCTTAGGCAGTCAGAGGAAGTTTTCTCCCCACTATGTCTCTCCATGTGCCAAACTAAATTCTTTTCTGGGCAACATCTGTTCACATTTCCCATGCGATATTGTCTCAGCTGACCACAAAAATAATTACATACTTATTCCAGAGTAATCAGTTCATCTGAGTCCTTTTCAACAGGACAGCACACTTCACTGGGAAAAGTGACATCTCAAGAACAGAAGTCCTCCGGTGTGCCACAGATCAGGGAGCTTAGCAATCAGTGCCTTGTCCTTAGGGCAGTCAGGGGAGGCAGAGATGGCTCTGCCACTTGGAGCCACGCTAGGCCTGAAGTGTCAGCCCCTTTTCCTTCCTCACTCTTTCTCCTTTGGAACAGAGCTGTAGGAGTAGACTGTGGGAGGGTTTCTCACAGACTCTGATATGAAGTTTATGGTAGGGTAGAAAAAGAGCAGAGGGTTTTATTACAGCCAAGAGTGACACAGTTAAATGTATTGTTTCCTTTGATATATATGTAAAAGGCATAAAGTAAGCCAGCAGTGAGAAACAAAGGTAAACAGTGTGCTTATGACAAACTCATCTCTTTTTGAGCTGTTGTACATAGCCTGAGTAGGGGGGTTGGGACAGGGGGTGATCATATGAGATGCATAATGATTTGGGGGAAACAAGGTTTATGGAGCAGAAAACCACATTGGAAAGGCCACTTAAGTGTTAGGTCTTGGATGACCTTGAATGACGGGCTGAAGCTTTGGAATACATTTTATGGCAAGTCATGGGAGGGTCACCAACATTCATTTATTAATAATTGGATTTCGCATCTTTCATATCTCAGGCTGTCGTCTGTGAGGACAGGGAGTATGGAGTGCTATCTGTCCCTGGGGTGTAGTGTTCTGAGCTTCACATACTTCCCTCTTCTTCCTCCAGTGGTTATTTTGCATATAACCATCTTGTAGGAAACTGGAAGCGTTTCAGGTTTCTGAGGGGACTACTACACCTTTTAAAGGCAATAATTCTGGAACTGGCCTGTGTTCATTTATTCAGCTAACTAAGGTGTCTGGTAAAGAATCCGCCACCAATGCAGGAGACGCGGGTTCAACTTCTGGGTCGGGAAGATCCCCTGGACAAGGAAATGGCAACCCACTCCAGTATTCTTGTCTGGAGAATCCCATGGACAGAGGAGCCTGGTGGGCTATAGTCCATGGGGTCATGAAGAGTCAGATACAACTTAGCAACTGAACAACAAAAACAAATGTGTCAGATACAGGTTCTGGAGATAACAATGAGTAAATCATGGTGCTAGACTTCAAGGATCTTAAATGGGAAGGGAGACACTAAAATATGCTTTCATTATAATGTAGTCAGACAGAAATAATTACCAGCATCTGTGGGACGACAGAGGTTTCAAGGAAAGGCTTCTTAGAGAAGATGAAATGTGCCCTGCAGAGGTTAATAGATAACTGAGAGTTGAGTAAACAGGTCAAGAAGAGTACAGGGGCATTTGAGGTTGAGGGATTGATTTGGTGTGTGCATTTTGGCATTATTAGAGTGGAGTGCTCTAGACAAGAGAGGAGCAAAAGCCAGATTGTCATAGTTGGGATCTGAATGGAACTGGAGGAAAACCAGGCAGGTAGTGAACACTCCTGTTTCAGTGACCATGCTGGTTCCAGATATGTAGCACTGGGTAATCTCAAATCCGTCTGCAAATATCTAGAAATTCTAGACAAAATATGGCAAAGATCTTTTTGAATGACTAGCTAGCTTTGAGAGAAAGAGGAAACCCCGTAGCTCTAGAAACTTGGATTTTAATGCCCACAAGGCGATAGGCTATGAGGCCATGAGCTGATGAAAAAGAGCTGGAACTGAAGCTGGAACTAAGCTCCTCCCTAAACCCACATGCTCAGATGGTTATACCCTCAGTGACAGAGTGGACTAGGAAAATCTGCATTGGCACAGAAGAGAACAGGAAGCTTGACTATTTTGGGGTGGGAAAAAAGAAATCCCTTCTCCCTCTGTTCTACCAAAATTCATAACCACACTGTATGTTTGACCTGAGTTTTGGGTAGTGAGTTTATACTATCCATATGGTTTGGCCATTGCCAAGCCAAAAATTTTTTTAGTAAAGATTGTCCCCAGACTGAGGATACAAAGAGCTAGGAGTCTTTGTAGGAATGAACGCAAAGATGTTCTGAAAGGGCAGTGTTTTCCCAACTTGGGAGGTAAAAGATTTGTACAGTGGAGACAACAAAAAATCAAGCTAGACCCCTAAGATCTTTAGATAATTGAATGGCAAAATTAATATTTTTATAATGAAAATTAATATTTTGAAAGTGAAGATTCATATTTTGATAATAAAAATTCATATTGTTAATATAAGATGAATATATTTAAGTGACTAAAAATATGAAAGGGTTTAAAACTTATAGAGCAAGATAGCATGAGGAAATAACTGAAATTTGAAAGAATCACATAGAACTTTTAGAAAAATATTGGAAAAAATTTTGTGAATAGTTTGAACAGCAGAATAGACATAGTTGAATACAGAAATAGTCAACTGGAATTTCTGAAGAGAGCTCCAAGAATGCAGAGATAAAGAGATAGAAAAATATGTAAGTGATGCTAAGAAGCACGGATGATGGAATGAAAATATATAAACTATGTCTACCAAGAGTTCTCAGAGGGAAAATGTTATAAAAGGAAAAGAAATATTAGAAGAGCTAATAACTTTGAACTTAGTATTGGTAAAAGATATCAATCCTCAATTTCAAGAAACACAATGATTCCTGAAGAAAATAATAATTCCACTTCCAGACAAATCTTATTGAAGATTCAGGATTTCAAAGGCAAGAAAAATATTCGAAGAAACCAGAGAAAAAAAGATGGATTACCTAAAAAGGAATTAAGGTCTGCAAATATCCTGTTTCTCCACATAGCTTTGCCCATAATGTTTTGCATCTAGAGGCTTTTATTTATTTATGGCTGCTCCCAGACCTTCTCTGGTTGCCGTCCTTGGGCTCAATAGTTGTGGTACATGAGCTTAGTTGTCCCGCGGCATGTGGAATCTTCCCGGACCAGGGATTGAACCCGTGTTCCTGGCATTGGCTAAACCACTGGACCACCAGTGAACTCCCCAGCACCTATAGAAAATTTTTGTTTGGGGAGGGTGGGGGGATCTTCCTGTTTTGACTGGGGTCCATTCAAGGCTTACCCACTCTCCCCAGCCAAGGGGTGAGGAAACAAGCTGTTCTTCCAGGTGGGCTGGGTGAGAGGTCAGTGCAGACAGCCCAGCCCTTTCAGACCTGTGGGGTCTAACAGTGGACCAGAGCCCAGCTGGACGCCAGGATCAGAGTAGCCAAGATGAGAGGGGAGATGTGACCATTGAGGAATTATAAGCTGTTTGCAAATAGGGACTGAGTTTGTCCCCTTCATGGGTGTAACCCTAGGCTTAGCACAGTGCCTGGGCATGGTGATGCTTATTAAGGTTGAATTGTGTCATCCCACCTCCCGCCAATTTATATAATGAATCTTTAAACCCCACCCCCAGTACTTCAGAATGCAACTGTGTTTGGACATAGGGCCTTTAGTGAGGCCAGTAGGGTGGGCCCTAATCTACACGACTGATGTCCTTATGAGAGGAAGTAATTAGAGCACAACAGAGAGATACCAGAGGCTCACGTGCACAGAGGAAAGACCATGTGTGCTCACAGCAGAAAGACAACCATCTGTAATCCAAGGAGAAACAAAACCCTGCTAATATGTTATCTTGGACTTTCAGCTTCTGGGACTGTGAGGAAATAGATCTCTGTTGTGTTCTAATTACTTCCTCTCATAAGGATATCAGTCCTGTAGGATTAGGGCCCACCCTACTGGCCTCATTAAAGGCCCTATGTCCAAACACAGTTGCATTCTAAAGTACTGGGGGTGGGGTTCAGCCCCCTAGTCTTGATGTTTTATTGTGACAGCTGTAGCAAATGCATATGTTGCTTCATAGACATCTTCTGAGTCAGTAAAAGAATGTGAAGTCTACTGGCCTGTGACTCAGAGGTCAAGGGTAGACTTTCTAAAGTAGTGCTTCTCACACACTTGGGCACATGCAGATCACCTAGCCTCTTACAAGACTGCAGATTCTGACTCTTCAGCTCCAGGAAGGGGCCTTAGATTCTTTGCGTCTGACAAACCCCCAAGGCAAGTGGCAAGTCCAAAGACCACACTGTGAGCAGTGATGCTGGGAGTCCTGAGGCTTGCCTTTGAAAATTGGATGATCTTTAATGATTTTAGAGGAAGATAGGGGGCTTAATGAGCTCAATTCAGCAACTTCTCTAAGCACTTTCCAGATGCAAGACCCTGGGCCAGATCGTGGAGCAGACCCCCGGTGGGCCAGCAGGCTCAGCCCCACCGGGAGGAGGACACACAAGCCAGCATGTGTCCAAACTGCCAGGCTCTCCTTTGTCTCTGGGAGAGCCCATTTTATTCCAGCGTCGGTACAGAGGATGAGGCTTCCCCATCAGTCATGCAGGGCCGCTGGAAAGACAACTTTTTCATCAAGGCTTCAGGAAAACCAGATGAGTTTTTGAAAAGAGTGGGAGGCAGCTGAGAGTTATTTGTTGACCTTGTAATTCTAAATGGGATTCTCTTTTGTTTTCCTGCCCTTGGTTCGGGATTCTGCGGGGGCATCATTCTCCTCCTGTGCCTGCTTGAGAAGGCAGCCTGCTCATGATCGTGGACAAAATGTCAAGGGTGCCCCCCGCTCCCCACTCGTCTTTTTAATGCACCTTTCTCTCAGCTGAGCAATCAAGACTCCTTTAGGAGGCAAGGGAAGAACAGTTTCTACTGTTCACATGAATAAATAACCTATTCTTCACGTGGCTCTTTTCCCAGTGCCCTGGGGAAACAATTTGTGATGCAAATTAGGTACAAGCCATCGCTGAGAATTACAGAATGATTGAAGTATTATTATTATTATTAATTTATCAATCTATAAATAGCCTCAAAAATATCCAGGTGGCTCGGCCTGAGAGGGATGAGACAGGGTTCCATTTGATCTCATTATCAAACCCTCACCTGCATACAGAACAGGAGGTGGGGATGGTGCGGGCCAGGCCTGAGAGGGGGCCTGCCTGAGATAGCGCAGGGCAGGGCTCTTTGGGGGCTAGTGTGGGTGGAAGCTAGGATGTCTCTAAGGAATAATTTACAGAGACTGTTGAGGCTTCTCAGGTGGTTCAGTGCAGCATCCACCTGAGATGTGGGTTCAATCCCTGGGTCGGGAAGATCCTCTGGAGAAGGAAGGGGCAACCCACTCCAGTGGTCTTGCCTGGGAAATCCCATGGACAGAGGAGCCTGGCGGGCTACAGTCCATGGGGTAACAAAGAGTCAGACACGACTGAGCATACAGGCACACACATTGGATGGATCCACTGAGTTTTTGTTTGCTTCTTTCAATAGAAAGGATCCACACTCATGACTTTTGCCTTTCTCCTGTTCCTTCTGATGGTGGGAGGATGGGTACCAGTGTCCCAGCACCAGAAGCCTGAATGTGTGCCCTCCTTCTCCACCACTGGCTCTTTGAAGGAGCAGCTCAGGAGCAGAGCCGCAGCCCCTGGGTGTGTGCAGGCTGCTCTCTCTGGAGCCTAAGGGCCCCTAGGAGAGCACCTCTGGCACCAAATGGCATGGAGCTGAAAAGTCCTTGTTGCTTTTGCTATATTTCATTATATTTTATTTTCTAGTTTTACTGGGCTATAATTGGCATATACATTGTATAAGTTCAAGGTATACAGTGGGCCTCAGCAGTAAAGAATCCGCCTGCAATGCAGGAGACATAAGAGATGTAGGTTCGATCTCTGGGTTGGGAAGATCCCCTGGAGGTGGGCATGGTGACCCACTCCAGTATTCTTGCCTGGAGAACCCCATGGACAGAGGAGCCTGGTGGGTTACCGTCCGTGGGATTGCAAGTAGTCAGACACAACTATAGTGACTGGGCATGCAAGGTATACAGTGTGTTGATTTTATACATTTATACAGTGCAAAATGGTCACCACTACAGCATTAGTTAACACCTCCATCCCATCTCATAATTACCACTTCTTGGGACTTTGCTGGTGGTCCAGTGGTTAAGACTTCACCTTCCAATGCAGGGGATATAGGTTCAATCCCTGGTTGGGGAGATAAGGTCCTACATGTCTTGTGGCCAAAAAAACCTGAAACATAAAACAGAAGCAATATTGTAACAAATTCAATAAAGATTTTAAAAATGGTCCACATAAAAAAGTCTTTAAAAAATTACCATTTCTTTTGTTTTTTTGATCGTGAGAGCATTTAAGAACTATGCTGTTAGTGCCTTAAAGTATGTAATACAGCATTATTATGTACCGTACGTTAGATGCCCAGAACTTGTTACTCTTATAACTGGAAGTCTGTACCCTTTGACCAATATCTTTCCATTTCTCCTACCCTCCAGCCCCTGATAACCGCCACTCTACAGGTTTTTAAAAATTCCACATGTATCAATAAGCGACACCATATAGTATTTGTCTTTCTCTGTCTGACTTATTTCTTAAGTGATAGCATAATGCCATCAAGATTCACCCAAATTGTCACAAATGCTAAAGTTTCCTTCTTTCTCATGTCTGAATAATATTACACTGTGTATATGTATATATCTCACATCTTCTTTATCTGTTTATCCTTTGATTGTTGTTTCCATATCTTGGCTATTGTGAATAATTCTGCAGTGAACAAGGAATGTAAATATCTTTTCGAGATCCTGTTTTTTTTTCCTCTGGACACATTGCTGTATTGCTGGGTCGTAGGTCATTCTATTGTTAATGGATTGAGGAATGTCCATACTGTTTTCCATAGCAGCTGTACCAACGTGCACTTCTATCAACAGTGCTCAAGGATTTCCTTTCGTCCACATCTTTATCAACACTGTTAATCTTGTCTTTTTGATGATAGCCATTCTAACAGATATGAAGTGAAGTCTCACTGTGCTTTTGATTTGCATTTCCCTGATTATTAGTGATGTTGAACAACTTTTCACGTAACTATTTGTCTTTTGTATGAAAGAAAAGACTTGTCAGGAAAAATGTCTATTCAGATCCTCTCCCCATTTTTAAATTGTGCTTTTTTTTTTTTTTTTTTGCTATTGAGTTGTATGAGATCTTTATACATTTTGGATGTGAATCCTTTATCGTGTATTCATTCTATATGATTTGCAAATACTTTCTCCCATAGATAGCCTTCTCATTTATTTATTTTTGATAATTTTTTTCTGCTGTGCAGAAACTTTTTAGTTTGATGTAGTCTTATTTATTTTTGCTTTTGTTGCTGTGCTTTCGGTGTCATGTCCAAGAAATTTCTGCTGAGTTCAACACCAAGGAGCTTTTCCCTACTCTTTATTCTAGGAGTTTTATAGTTTGGTCTTTACGGTAGAAGTCTTTGATCCATTTTGAGTTTATTTTTGTGAGTGGTGTAAGCTAGAGGTCAAGACAATATTCTTCCCTAGAACCTTTAGGGAGAGAACAGCCCTGTTGACACCTTGACTTTGGACTTGTAGCTTCCAGGACTGAGAGATATTAAAAATCTGTTTTTTTTTTTTTTTTAATTCTGTTGTTTTAAGCCACTCATTTTGTGTCCTTTTTATGGCATCCCACAGAAACGAGATCACTTGGCTTAGTTCTAAATCTGAATCGTAGATCATTTCATGATCTTCATATGCTAGTCCATTCATCTCTGCCCTTTTCCCAAGTACAAAGGAGAGCCTCCTGCTCCTGGAGTTTGGCGTACTGTACTATACTGTACTTTGCCCCTGGTCCTTTGCTCCACGAAGTCTCCTTCCCTAGCATGCCCATGTCCACCAAACAAACTCCTGCTTTTATCATTTTGGATAGCTTTAGCCTATTGTCTCGCACTCTTCCCCATCTTTCACAGAGTTAGATGTGTTCTTCTCACGAGCTCATATACCTCAGGATACATCTGCCCTGGAACATGTGTAATATTGGATTGGATAGTGATTGTTCACTGGCAGTTTTTCCCCCCACTAGACATTGAGCTCTTTAAGGACAGGGACAACCAGATCTTTTTATCTTTTGTATTCAGAGTAGTGTCTGAAAGATAGGTGCTCAGTGCTTTCGGAGCAAAGATCCTTTGATACCAGGTCACTGGATCATATTTTTGAGACATTGCATTCTAGAATAAGTGACATTTTACACTAAGCTTAGAGGCAGGGAGTGTCAAAATGTGGGATGCCCAGAGTGAAGGCACTGGCAACCCTTGTCTCTGCGCCAACCCTGAAAGAGTGAAGGGAATCAGTGGCTCCCTGATTGAATGCCCCACTGCTTCCAAGGTACTTCTGGATTCCAGAACGTGCTCTGTGCCAGAAGCTCAGGACTGGCCATGCATTACATTATGCAAAGTGTGAGACAGCATTTATACTTTATGGACTGTCCCTGGAGAAAATGGATTTTCCATCCTAGACTCCAATCTGATATTTCCAGGATGGAAGAGAAAAGAATGAACGCCCGGTTGCCAAGAGTTCATTTTAACCCAGAGCAGCAGCTTAGTGACGAGTTCAAGTTCACATGCAGATAGTTTGAATCCAACTGGAAACTGAATATGAATAAAAGAGGTATAAGTATGGGACTTCCCTGGTGGTTCAGTGGTGAGGAATCTGCCTTCTGATGCAGGAGACATGGGTTTAATCCTTGGTTGGGGAATTAAGGGGTTTCCCTGGTGCCATCCCTGAGCCATCCCTGGTGGCTCAGATGGTAAAGAATCTGCCTATAATGCAGGAGATGCTGGTTCAATCCCTGGGTCAGGAAGATCCCTTGGAGAAGGGAATGGCTACCCACTCCAGTATTCTTGCCTGGAGAATTCCATGAACAGAAGAACCTGGCAGGATGCAGTACCTGGGGTCTCAAAGAGTTGGACACAACTGAGCAACTAACACTTCCACTTTGTGTTTCACTGGAGAGCCAAGATCCCTCAGTTACAGGGAGCCCACAAACCTCAACTAGAGAGAAGCCCCCTGCACTGCACCAAAAGATCCCACATGCTGCAACTAAGACCCAATGCAGCCCCAAAATAAAATAAATAGAGGAAGTTAAAAAAAAGAAAGAGAGAGGTGTAAGTTTTGGCATCTTTTGCCTTGAATTTGTAATGCCTTCCCAAGTGTTCTCCATGTTACTAACTTCTCTCCTCTTTAGTCAGTTTTCTGTGCTTCTGTTGCTGTTTTAATCATGCCACTCTCTGCCCCCAAATCACTGAAAACTCCTCATTTCACACTGGACAAAGTCCAAACTCCGCATAGTGTCCAAATATTTCCTTTCTTCAGCTTCTCCCTAGTTTCCAGGCTCACAGCTGGCTCCCCACTCTTTTCTCCTGTTCTTGGGAAAGGACTTCCACTTAAGCTCAGCTCTTGACTTGCTGGTTATTTCTCCAGGTTTCTTTCTCTTTGGGAAGCCTTTTGGTTTCTTGACTAAAGCCATTGCTTCCTTTTTAGGATGTTCATAGAATTTTGTTGTTATAGCCCACTCTACCTCAATACTGATTTCTTTAATGAGAATTTCATCAAGTGTAACTGGAAATGGGGAATAATTTCAGTATAACACAGACATTGTGATGTTTCCTTGTGATTTTTTTCAACATGCTAATTTTTCTAGAAATCAAGGTCATGCTTTCTTGTAGAGAGCACACCTTGGCAATATATGAAGACTTAATGGAAACAGCTAAAAATCTACAGATGAGCCTTGCTTTAGTGCAAATATTGGCTGGAGGAGTGAATGGCCTCAAGCACCACTATCCTTTCCACCATTTGCTGTTTGATGAAGTTGTGCATGTGGGTGAAACTCAAAAGACATTTTTAAAATATATTTATTTACTTATTTTTGTTCATTTATTTGGCTGTGTCAGGTTTTAGTTGCACCATGCAGGATCTTTCAGTACAGTGCATGGACTCCAATTGTGCGCAGGCTCAGTAGTTGCAATGCTCAGGCCCCGTTGCTCCACAGCCTGTGGAATCTCAGTTCCCTGACCACAGATTGAACCTGTGTCCCCTGCATTGCAAGACAGATGCTTAACAACCAGACCACCAGTGAAGTCCCCAATCTGCAAAGACATTTATACCCATGTTAAAATGGGTTGGGGGCTTCCCTAGTAGTCCAGTGGCTAAGACTCTGCACTCCCAACTTGGGGGGGCCTGTGTTCAATTCCTTGTTGGGGAACTGACTGGATCCCACATATTGCAACTAGAGATCCTGAATGTGGCAATGAAGATCGAAGATCTCAAGTACTACAGCTAAGATCAGGCACAGCCAAAATAAATAAATACAAGCAAACAAACAAAAAACCCCCAACCAACCAAGCAACCAAACAAAAAAACTTAATACATTGGTAAAGAAGATCACACTCTAAGTCAGATGTTTGATTCTGATAAAATGATTTCTATTCAAAGCAAATGGCTGAGTGAGTCCAAAAAGGTAGAAATAGTAACACCAACTTCCCTGGATGACCTCCAGATTAAATGAGACAATATATGAGAAAGTACCTAACCTAGGACTTTGTACTTAATCACTCAGTTTCCAGTCACCTACTGACCTCACCCAGTTAAGTTTTCGCTTGAGATATTAGCCTTTTTGTAATTTCTACTTGGCTTTTTAAAGTGGTTTCCAGTCAGACAGCCAGGGTAAATGTGGGGCTCACCTTATGTGGTATTTCCTTTCTCTCAAGGATTACAGTCCTGCTTTACCTCTGTCCAGTTCTTGTAAGTAACTGTTTTGTGTATTTTAAGCAGTTTTATAGTTGTTCATGGTAGGAAGGAAAGTCCAGTGCCAATTACTCTGTTGTGGTCAGAAACAAAAGTCTCCTCTTTTGCATGTACTTAACTTTTAAAATATTTACAGTCATGTGAAATAGACATTATTTTACGTACTTTAAGCGTGAGGAAATTGATTCTGATAAATCACAAATAATATGACCTAGATCACATAACTAATAAGTGGTAGAGTTGTGATTTGAACCCAGATCTTTTTGGTGGTCAAAGTCATGCTTTAACCCCTATATCAGATTTCTAAAAGGGCTTTGGTTAAGAAATTATGTTTATAGGTTCTTTTAGACATTGTGAAGATCTATCTTTATTTTTCGTGCTTAGTTTCTTATGAAGTTTTATTTATATTATTGGCATTTTTAAAAGGAACAGTTTAATAAAGGATCAGGTATAAGTTATTTCATAGGATAAACAATTTTCTGTGGGCCAGGATCATACAACTTCCATGGAGGGAACCTCCAGAGCATTTCTGGCTGATAGATGAACTGTTGAAGTGAGGATGACAGCTGGAGTCCAAAGAATCCAGAATTGAGAGATAACGAGCAGGAAGCAAGTGAAGGTGGGAGCCCTGAAAGTAAACAGACAAAGACAGATGGGACTGGGTGGTCAGAGGAAGACCAGGAGTCTGCTGAGGGAACCGAACGAGAATTCTGCAAGAGCTGGTGAAGCTATGGTCGCTCTAATGAAGCTACAGCAGTAGGTCCAACAGAATCCAAAGTTGAGTGTCCCTGAGAAGGGCCTTAGGTTAGCATCTTTGCACCAAAAGCACCACTACTCCCTCGTGGTGCTGAGACTCCTGTCTGCATCCCCAAATTTAAACCATCTCAAGACTGAATTCATTGTCTCTTCTATGTTACATATAGTGTGCACCCATGGTTTTCAATCCTGGCAGCACATTAGAATAATATAAAGAGCTTTTGAAGGTCTTTAAACATGAACCCTACCCCAGACAGATTAAATCTCTGGGAGTGTAGTCCAGATATTAGTTGCATACTGGAAGACACCTCAATAGAAATTATTTAATCTTAAGAACATGGAGAAAATGGACTTCAAAAAAGACAGTCTCAATGCCCCACATGATGATATTGATTGTTATGATATGCATATCTAACACACATGTAACTGGAGCCCCAGAAGTAGAAAAGAGAGAGATTGGAAGAAAAAATATTTGAAAAAACAATGACTGAAGAGTTCTCAAATCTAGTGAAAAAAATCTGTAGATCCAAGAAGCTCAGTAGAACTGAATCAGGATAAATACATAGAAAACAATCACACTTAAGTACATTAAAGTAAAAAAGCTGAAACCAAAGAGAAAATCTTAAGGTCATCCAGAGAAAATGCATTTCATATAAAGAACGACAGTAAGAAGACTGAGTATCTTCTCCTCAAAAACAATGGAGGCCAGAAGACAGTGCAACTACTGTCTTTAAAGTTCTGGGGAAGACACCACAATAGCAGCTATCAACACAGAATTATATGTCCAAAGAAAACAGCCTTAACTGTCTGTGAAATAAAAATATTTTCAGAGAAACAAAAGCTAAAAGTCATCAGCAGAAGACCTGCAAAAGAAATGTTAAAGGAAACTTTTTCAAACTGAAGTAAAGTGGCTCCAAATAGGAATTGGGAGCTGGAAAATGCAATGTAGAACCCTCAAAGAAGGGGCTCTCTGAGGTGGTCCAGTGGTTAGTGCCTCATGCTTCCATGGCAGGAGACTTGGCTCCAATCTCTGGTCAGGGAACTAAGATCCCACATGCTGCACGGCCAAAAAAAAAGGAAAAGAAATTTCAAATTTTTCTTTGAAAAAGAAATTAGGTAGGTAAATATAAAAGACTTTTTAAAATGTTTTTTAAAAATATTTTTAAATTTCAATTTATTTAAAAGACAACTCAGAGTTTAAAACAAAATATGACATTGTGTTTTGGGGTTTATAACACATGTAGAAGTAAAAACATATGACAACAGTAGCACAAAGAACAGATCTTTAAAGAGATCTTCCTCCCAGTTGTAAGCTTGTAAGATTTATACATTTACCTGAAGTGGTAAAATTTTGCGCCAAAGAATTGATGCTTTTGAACTGTGGTGTTGGAGAAGACTCTTGAGAGTCCCTTGGACTGCAAGGAGATCCAACCAGTCCATTCTGAAGGAGATCAGCCCTGGGATTTCTTTGGAAGGAATGATGCTAAAGCCGAAACTCCAGTACTTTGGGCACCTCATGTGAAGAGTTAACTCATTGGAAAAGACTCTGATGCTGGGAGGGATTAGGGGCAGGAGGAGAAGGGGATGACAGAGGATGAGATGGCTGGATGGCATCACTGACTCGATGGACATGAGTCTGGGTGAACTCCGGGAGTTGGTGATGGACAGGGAGGCCTGGCGTGCTTCGATTCATGGGGTTGCAAAGAGTCGGACACGACTGAGCGACTGATCTGAACTGAATTGAAACTGAACTAAGTTAAGAATAACTATTGTAATCTCAAGAGTGATTACTTAAAAAAGTACATATAAAAAGCCAGTAGTTAAAATTAAATACTAAAAATATGCAACAAACCTAACGACAGTAAAGAGCATCAGAGGAACAAGAAACAGACAGCAAAAATAGGAAACAAATAGCAAGGTGGTGGGCTTAAAACCAGTATTATTAGTAATTGCATGAAATGTTGATAGCTAATTATTTCAATTAAAAGAAGATATTGTCAGGCTATTTGAAAAATAAGATTAAACCAAACATTGTGTGTACAAGATGCACTTTAAATATAAAGATATAGATTGAATGTAAAGGGATGGAAAAAGATAGCATAAAAATAATAATCATAAAAATAATAATCATAAAAATAATTATCATAAAAATGGCCATATTAAAGTCAGACAGTGGTTTGAAGGTAAGGAGTATTATCAAAGATGAAAAGAGTCATTTCATAATTATAAAGGTCAATTTATAATAAATACATAGGTTTATGAATCTATTAAGAGAACTTCAAAATCCATGAGGCAAAAACTAAAGGGTAAAACAGACATTATATTCAGAGAGAGAGGACACAAATTACTGAATTCAGAAATATTAGGAATCAAAGAGGAAATATTTTCTCAGATCCTACAGACATTAGAACAATATAGAGGGCATATTATGAGATTCTTTATGCAAATAAATATAGCAACTTGTAAAGAACTGAGCAAATTTCATGAGAAACATGTGGAATTTATCAAAACTGACACAACAATGTAGAAAATCTGAATGGCCCTATATTTATTAAAGAAATTAATACTCCAGTTCCAGATGGTTTCACTTGTGAATGATATCATACATTTAAGAGATATAATCAATCTTACTCAAATTCCCCTAAAAAATAGAGAAGGGAGTATACCTCAACTTGTTTTATGAGGCCAAAATAGTACTGTTACCAAAAGCTGACCAATAAATGGCAAGCAAAGAAAATGACAAACCGATTCCCTCATGAACACAGATGTAAAAATCCTTGACAAAGCATCAGCTAATTTGAATATAATAAAAGAATTATAGATCATAGCCAGGTAGAATCAATTAAAAGAATGTAAAATTGTTTTAACATTTGAATGTCAATCAAATGTTAATATAAAAGAACATACCACATTACCATCTGGATAAATGCAGAAAAGGTATTTGATAAAATTTAACCCCCGTTCCTGATAAATATTCTCAGAACATTGGAAGTGGAAGGTACCATCTTCACTCTAATAAAGTTCATCCGTAACAAACTCGGCTAACGTTATACTTAACGGTGAAAGACTGAATACTTTCCTCCTACAATTCTGAACAAAGCAAAGGTGTTTCTTTTCATCGGTTCCAACAATGACTATACACACGATTTTTGCTGGGTTACATTTACAATGGCTTTAGCAATGGTAGTATGGATAACTCCTGTCTAAATTGCTTTCAATTCTAGTTTTACTTTTTTTGGCTGTGCTACACTGCATGCAGGATCTTAGTTTCCCAATCAAGGATTGAACCTGCTCTCCCTGCAGTGGAAGCTCCAAGTCTTAGCCACTGGACCACCAAGGGACCTGTGGAAGGAAATGGCAACCCACTGCAGCACTTTTGCCTGCGAAATCGCATGGGCAGAGGAGCCTGGTGGGCTACAGTCCATGGGGTCCCAAAGAGTCAGACACGACTGAGTGACTAAGTACACAGCACCACCAAGGGAAGTCAAGTCTAATTTTCTAAAAATTATAGACCATTTAAAAATATATGAATACATCAAATAATTCACGACAAACTAAATTGCTAATGATAAAGGCATAGTAACTGTAATTCATAATTATAAATAATAATAATAATGATTTAAAAAACCCCAGCAACTGGAAACTCTAACCAACTGACAACAATGCTTACCGTATTCTAGTAGCAGAGGGTGCTTCCAGAAAATTGTGGAAATTACAAATCTCTACCCTTGTGCTTTTTTTTTTTCTTTTTGCTAAAGATTGTGTGGCTGCCGGACTTACTAGGAGAATAATGAATAAGTGGCTTCAGTAAATTCCAGTTAATTCAGTAATTCCATGTTAATTTTGGTTTAATGAACTCTAATTTTGGTTTCTACCCATAAATCTTTTAGTTATTACTACTGAGTAGTGTTAAAAGAGTGGTTGAGTGCCAGTTGGAGGGACCTATAAGAATGGAGGATAGTTCAAATTAGTTTAAGACTCACTTTTGTTTGTTTGTTTTGTTTTTGTTTAATTGCTAAGTCATGTCTGACTCTTTTCGACCCCATGGACTGTAGCCTGCCAAGCTCCTCTGTCCATGGAATTCTCCAAGCAAGAATACTGGAGTGGGTTGCTCATTTGGTAGCCCTAAGGGACTCACTGGAGAAAATATTGCTCTGGGAAAGGAGAGGAGACGGGGTGGAGAGGTGCTGTATCAGAATATCCAAGGGGAAATATGTAATTTGAAAACAATGATATATAATTTCTTTTGAATTTAAAATAATATGTTAAAGAAGTGCATGAAATTGTTTTTATGCAAACACAGAATGTATTAAAAGCTATCAAAGCACTGAGCATAAATGAAATTTGTGTAAGAGGAGTGGTGTATTCTTTCCCAAATTTATTTACTTAACTGAATCTGGTTGAAATAGAATGTATGCTCTTGGTTGAGTCTCTTGTCTCAGGTCCATAACCTGTATGTTGTCACCCTGCTTATTTAACTTATATGCAGAGTACATCATGCAAAATGCTGGGCTGGATGAAGCACAAATTGGAATCAAGATTGCCAGGAGAAATATCAATAACCTCAGATATGCAGATGACACCACCCTTATGGCAGAAAGTGAAGAGGAACTAAAAAGCCTCTTGATGAAAGTGAAAGAGGAGAGTGAACAAGCTGGCTTAAAACTCAGCATTCAAAAAGCTAAGACCATGGCATCCAGTCCCATCACTTTATGGCAAATAAATGGCAAAATAATGGTAACAGTGATTTTTTTCAGACTTTATTTTTGGGGGCTCCAAAATCACTGCAGATGGTGACTGCAGCCATGAAATTAAAAGACACTTGCTCCTTGGAAGAAAAGCTATGACCAACCCAGACAGCATTTTAAAAGCCGAGACATTACTTTGCCGACAAAGGTCCATCTAGTCAAAGCTATGGTTTTTCCAGTAGTCGTGTATGGATGTGAGAGTTGGACTATAAAGAAAGCTGAGCGCCGAAGAATTGATGCTTTTGAACTGGGGTGTTGGAGAAGACTCTTGAGAGTCCCTTGGACTGCAAGGAGATCCAACCAGTCAATCCAAAGGAAATCAGTCCTGAATATTCATTGGAAGGACTGATGCTAAAGCTGAAACTCCAGTCCTTTGGCCATCTGATGTGAAGAACTGACTCATTGGAAAAGACCCTGATGCTGGGAAAGACTGAAGGCAGGAGGAGAAGGGGACCACAGAGGATGAGATGGTTGGATGGTATCACTAACTCAATGGACATGACTTTGAGTAGACTCTGGGAATTGGTGATGGACAGGGAGGCCTAGCAGGCTGCAGTCCATGGGGTTGCAAAGAGTGGGACATGACTGAATGACTGAACTGAGCTGAACTGAACTTTGGCCACACTGGCATTTTTATTGCTCTTCAAACACCAAGACATGCTCCTGTCTTATCTTGGGGCCTTTGCACTGGCTGCTCTCTCGGCCTGGAATGCCCTTCACTTAAGTTTCATCAAGGTTCACTTCCTCATTTAACCTCTCTTTGTCCAAAAACTCGTTTTCATAATGAACTCTACCATGATCATCTTATTTAATGTGCAAACTGCCCTGCACTCCTTTCCCTTAACTATGGAATGCCCCTATCTTGCTGTTTTTTTTTTTCCTTTTTAATAGCATTTTCTTTCTTTCTCTCTCTCTCCCTTTCATTCTTTTTTAAGGTTTAACAAACATTTAATAAGCATCTATGTAGTCAGGTGCCTGTGGTTAGGCACCATGAAGGGCAAATGTGTTTAAGACTAGCTCTTGAAGAACTGTAATATAAGTGGAGGAAGAGGCTATCAAACAAATAATTAGTAGCTGCAATATAATATCTTAGCTTGCTTGGGCTACTATAAGAAGGTTCTATAGACTGGATGGCTTAAACAACAGACATTTATTTCTGACAGTTCTGGAGACAGAGAAGTCCAAGATCAAGGTGCTGGCAGATTCAGGTACTGGTGAGAATCTGCTTATTGGATTTTAGACAGAGAGATACACCTTCTATCCTGTGCTCATGTGACCTCTCCCTAAGCACTTATCTTTTTACCATAAACTCTAAAATAAATAATTACTTGTTTGTGTTATTTATTGAGACATGAACCTGTAGAGTGAGGTTTTGAAACTCAGGTCTGTAATAATATTTGGAACGTCTGTTTCCTCTCTGTTTTATACAAGGAAGATAATTTTGAACATTGTAGACCTTTTGGATTGAGCGTAACTAATGTTCCTCCATATTTAATTCGAACTGTTCAAAAAAAACACAAATTAAATAAAACTTCTCAAGACTTCTTCTGTTAGTGTTGCTTATAGACAGCTCTGGTCCAGTTGGCATTAGGGTTGCAGATTTGTTTGCTTTTTCACTTCTCCTGGTCCCAGTGGAGGGTGCTGTGGTACACCACCCAGATGTCCTCTTCAGTGTAGAGACACTCATTTTCTCAGCTGCTTGGAGTATTAGCTGCAGATAGCTCTCTGGGTCTTGCCTTTAGCCTAAGGGAACCATCTCACCCAGAGGTATACCTCTCTCTAAGCATCCTACATTCACTGACAGGATGAAATGCGGTGCAAAATCATCCTCGGCTCATCTGAGGACAGTCCTGAAGGGCCAGAGCTAAGACCTTCATTGCATCTCCATGATAATTCAGTTTCTCTCTCTGCCTAATCTGATTTTTTCTGAAACTCCCTTTCAGTTGTTCTTACAACATTCTCCAACAAAAAACATCTCCATCTCATAGTTCGTTTCCTAAGGAACTCAATCTAAGATATTTAGGACCAGAAGTAGGATTTTGGAACTGGGTTTCTTATTGGATGACTGGCAACGAGGAGCCCATCACTGGTAGATGAGGAGTTTGGAGAGTTTTTGGCAGGCTGTAGCAGGACAATTGGAGAAGGCAATGGCACCCCACTCCAGTACTCTTGCCTGGAAAATCCCATGGGTGGAGGAGCCTGGTAGGCTGCAGTCCATGGGGTCACTAAGAGTCAGACATGACTGAGCGACTTCACTTTCACTTTTCACTTTCATGCATTGGAGAAAGAAATGGCAACCCACTCCAGTGTTCTTGCCTGGAGAATCCCAGGGACGGGGGAGCCTGGTGGGCTGCCGTCTATGGGGTCGCACAGAGTCGGACACGACTGAAGTGACTTAGCAGCAGCAGGAGCAGCAGCAGGACAATTAAACTTGTTAACCTTTCACTTATGAATTAGAATAGGATACTGCAATACCACTGATAGAAGAGAGTGCACTGGTGGGAGCAACAATGATAACAATGAGAGAATAAAATTCTGAGTAATAGAGTCTAGGTGGCACAGCGTTCTTTATGAGTAACAGAGTTGAATGGATGCCTTGGGACATGACGTGTTGAGAGCCATGGAGATGAGTAATGAAACATGTCTGAAGGGCAAGATAGATGCTTTGACAAGAATATTGTTCAAATAAAGCAAGTAAAAGAGATCAAGGATAGATTATCAGGAGGCTGAAGGCATCTCAGTAAAAAGTCAGGTCCTTGCCCTGTTTCTTCATCTAATCTGGTTTTTAAGCTCAGGGCCCACTGGCTGAAGGAGAAGGAAGGTTCCTGGGAGGAGGAATCCTGCAACCCTACAGCAAGTCCATACGGTAATGAGTCTCCTAGTCCTTTTCCAAAGCAACCTCCAGCAATTTGCTTGGGTAATTTTACTCTGGGGAGAGGAAAATAACCAGACATTTCAAATACTGTTGGGCACAGAGTTCTGTAATCACTGATGGTGTGACTAAAGCATTGTTATGGCCCCCTTGGTAGAATTGAGGCATGTGCATGCATGCTGAGTCACTTCAGTCGTGTCTAACTCTTTGTGACTCCATGGACTGTAGCCTACTAGGCTCCTCTTTCCATGGGATTCTCCAGGCAAGAATACTGGAGTGAGTTGCAATTTCCTTCTCCATGAGATCTTCTTGACCCAGGGATAGAACCCGAAACTCTTACATCTTCTGCATCGGCAGGTGGGTTCTTTACCATTAGCACCACTGCTGAGATATAGAAGCCAGATAATAAATGGAGTCCTGGTCAGACTCTGTTTCACCATGGTTCCACTGGCCTGAAGACCTACTTTGCAATTATTTCCCAGATTCCTGAACACATATTTGAACTGGACATACTTGGTAGTTGGAAGAATTCCCATATCTGAGCCTAGGAATATGCAGCAAGAGCTTAATATAGTGGAGAAGCTCAGTGGAAACCTCTGAATCTGCATCCTTGCCCCAAAGGTGGTAAAACACAAATCATATTGTATCCTGGGGATAGCAGTATAGATGAGTGTCATGCCCCTTGCAGGTTTCTGCAGCTGCATTGTTGGTGTTTGGGTTTTCATCTAACCTCTCTTGAGAACATCTCCTTCAGCTTCTGATTCTCATGCCCAAATTCCCTGATAGCCCTGGTCAAACGAAAACATTCACATCCTCCCAAGAGTAAACAGGAGGTTTCCTGCATAAAGGTATCTCAAGTCAGTCTTAAAACTTAAAATGAAAAAAGTCTCTCTAAAGGAAAATACATGTGTAGGGTGAAAAGTATATTTTATATATAGACAGTATTTTTCATGATGACACAGAGGATTTCATTCCTAAGACCACAACAGTGTCTCAAAAGTCTCTTTCTCCAATTACGATCTTCCTCTACTTATGATCAAGTTCAATTCAGTTCAGTTGCTCAGTCATGGCCGACTCTTTGGAACCCCATGAACTGCAGCACGCCAGGCCTCCCTGTCCATCACCAACTCCCGGAGTTCACCCAAACTCATGTCCATCGAGTCGGTGATGCCATCCAGCCATCTCATCCTCTGTCGTCCCCTTCTCCTCCTGCCCCCAATCCTTCCCAGCATCAGAGTCTTTTCCAATGAGTCAACTCTTTGCATGAGGTGGCCAAAGTATTGGAGTTTCAGCTTTAGCATCAGTCCTTCCAATGAACACCCAGGGCTGATCTCCTTTAGAATGGATTGGTTAGATCTCCTTGCAGTCTAAGAGACTCTCAAGAGTCTTCTCCAACACCACAGTACAAAAGCATCAATTCTTCAGTGCTCAGCTTTGTTCACAGTCCAACTCTCACATCCATACATGACCACTGGAAAAACCATAACCTTGACTAGACAAAACTTTGTTGGCAAAGTAATGTCTCTGCTTTTGAATATGCTATCTAGGTTGGTCATAACTTTCCTTCCAAGGAGTAAGCATCTTTTAATTTCATGGCTGCAGTCACCATCTGCAGTGATTTTGGAGCCCAAAAAAATAAAGTCTGACACTGTTTCCACTGTTTCCCCATCTATTTCCCATGAAGTGATGGGACCGGATGCCATGATCTTTGTTTTCTGAATGTTGAGCTTTAAACCAACTTTTTCAGTCTCCATCTTCACTTTCATCAAGAGGCTTTTTAGTTCCTCTTCACTTTCTGCCATAAGGGTGGTGTCATCTGCATATCTGAGGTTACTGATATTTCTCCCGGCAATCTTGATTCCAGCTTGTGCTTCATCCAGCCCAGCATTTTGCATGATGT
Source organism: Bison bison bison (assembly GCF_000754665.1). Classification (NCBI taxonomy): domain Eukaryota; kingdom Metazoa; phylum Chordata; class Mammalia; order Artiodactyla; family Bovidae; genus Bison; species Bison bison. The sequence continues at coordinate 3,023,636 of NW_011494628.1, forward strand.
ACTCTGCATATAAGTTAAATAAGAAGGGGGACAATATACAGCTTTGACATACTCCTTTTCCTATTTGGAACCAGTCTGTTGGTCCATGTCCAGTTCTAACTGTTGCTTCCTGACCTGCATACAGGTTTCTCAAGAGGCAGATCAGGTGGTCTGGTATTCCCATCTCTTTCAGAATTTTCCCCAGTTTATTATAATCCACATAGTCAAAGGCTTTGGCATAGTCAATAAAGCACAAATAGATGTTTTTCTGGAACTCTCTTCCTTTTTTCATGATCCAGCGGATGTTGGCAATTTGATCTCTGGTTCCTCTGCCTTTTCTAAAACCAGCTTGAACATCTGGAAGTTCACGGTTCACATATTGCTGAAGCCTGGCTTGGAGAATTTTGAGCATTACTTTATAGGCGTGTGAGATGAGTGCAATTGTGCGGTAGTTTGAGCATTCTTTGGCATTGCCTTTCTTTGGAATCGGAATGAAAACTGACCTTTTCCAGTCCTGTGGCCACTGCTGAGTTTTCCAAATTTGCTGGCATATTGAGTTCAGCACTTTCACAGCATCATCTTCCAGAATTTGAAATAGCTCACCTGGAATTCCATCACCTCCACTAGCTTTGTTCATAGTGATGCTTTCTAAGGCCCACTTGCCTTCACATTCCAGGATGTCTGGCTCTAGGTGAGTGATCGCACCATCGTGATTATCTTGGTCGTGAAGCTCTTTTTTTGTACAGTTCCTCTGTGTATTCTTGCCACCTCTTCTTAATAGCTTCTGCTTCTGTTAGGTCCATACCATTTCTGTACTTTATCGAGTCCATCTTTTAAGTTATGTCCCAATAAATCCATCCTAAGTTGAAAATATCATAAGGCAAAAATGCATTTAATACCCCTAATCTACTGAACATCACAGCTTAGCCCAGCCTATCTTCAGCATGCTCAGAACATTTACTTTAGTCTACAGTTAGGCAAAACTATCTAACACAAAGTCTATTTTATAGTAAAGTGTTGAATATCCCACACCATTTATTGAACACTGTGCTGAACATGAAAAACAGAACAGCTGTGTGAGTCTAGCATGGTTTTAAGTGTGTTGGCTGTTTCCCCTTGTGGTCTTGTGGCTGGTTGGGATTTGTGGCTCACTGCCACTGCCCAGCATCATGAGAGATGATGGGATAGTATATTGTTAGCTGGGAAAAGATCCAAATTCAAAATTCAACGAGTGGTTTCTACTGAATAAGTATCATTTTCCCACGTTGAAAAATCATTAAGTCGAACCATTGGAGGTCAGGGAGCACGTGAAAAGTTTCAGCTTTATATTTACCTACTCAAATGGCCTATTTGAGTGGTTTTTCTAGAACAAAGGGTCTTCTGAAGGTACATTCAAGCTGTTATCTCTTTACAAACCAAATTACTTTGAAGTGGCAATACTTTTCTTTCAGCACCACTTTCACCTCACACAGACTTCTTACATTCCTATTATGTTTTCAGAATCTTAGGGTCATGTTTTAAGGGACCAGTGCTATCTGCAAGAGAACAGGTCTCAAGCAAGTGGCCTCAGAATGGAATATCTCTCCTTTAGCATAGGCAAGAGAATGTCCTGTAGCCTCCTGGACGGACCTGAACATGAGTGCTGACCACTCCAGAGCCATAGTTTGGGTCTTTCACCATGTTTGTGCCAGTTCGAGGTCAGCTTATAAACTCAGGGTCATGTTAGCCTCCTGTCTCAGGCTAATGACAAGCAGTCTTTCTGGCTGAAAGTAGAAGACTGTTTCTGATGCCTCTTAGAAAAGAGGTTGGGATTTTTGAGGATATCGGGGACCTCTCCAAGAGGGTCCTGAGGAGGCCAGCTCTGGATAGCTGTGGCCAACCACCCAGACAGGAAAGTGACCATCATAAACTCTCATTTTGAAGAGGCTGGATTGTGTGAAGACAGCTGGGCAAAAGCCCACTCTTCAATGTGAGTTTTAAAGCCTTCAGGAGTCCCTCTCCCACTCCAGACTCTGCTAATAGAGGGGGAAACTTGGGAAAGCTGACTCATCCTGGTTAGCTCGGCTTTGCTCTGCCTCCCACTCACTCATAAATTGCTGCACAGACTGTGCTGGATAAATTGACATTAAAAGTTATTAAAGGAACAAATCGACAGTTTAGAAGATGTGCATTCATGGCAGGCATCTGCAGAACTCTGGGAGAGCTGGGGCAGGGCAGAGTGATGTGGTGAGTCATAGAGCTGGGGCCTCACAGCTCTGAAAGCTGGAAGAAATCCCAGTGCTCACAGAGGCCCAGCATGTCCCCTTAAGGAGACCACCTGAAGGAAACCCAGAGGTGACTCAGTATAGCCTTGTCTGTGGTCCTGGGTCTCACTGTGGGTTTATGTGATTATTTGGGTTTTACACAGATGTTTGCTTATTTATATCTTTTAAAAAATAATATTGCTCTTATTTTGGGCAGCCCAGTGGTAATTAATCTTGGTAGGGGTGGGATCCGTCCTGTCTATATGTGGGCATATAGATGTCTAGCTTCCTGTCTGCTCTGGTTCCAAGGGTCCCACACGTCCAGGAGGGGCACTTGCTTCACTTTCTCTTGGGTCACATCCAGCCTGGTGCTTCTCAGCATTCATCTGTTTAACTCTCTTGTTCCCACCTAAGTGTATGGTTTGCTTTTCTTCCCAGATAGGGAACTCCTGCTGTAGGTGAATATTTGGCCTTCCCCACTGTTTTGGGGAATAGGAACTTCCCAGGTGACTTGGTGGTAAAGAATCTGCCTGTCAATGCAGAGGGGACAGGTTTGATCCCTGGGTCAGGAAGATCCCCTGGAGGAGGAAATGGCAATCAACTCCAACATTCTTGCATGTAAAATCCCATGGACAGAGGAACCTGGTAGACTACAGCCCATGGGGTCACAAAGAGTCGGACACACACTGCAGGGAATGAACACATGCACTCCCCAAAGATATATTTTTAAAACCTCATTTTTTAAATTTATTATCTTTGGCTGTGCTGAGTCTTTGTTGATGCACTGGGGCTGCTCTCTAGTTGCAGTATGCAGGCTTCTCATAGCAGTGGCTTCTCTTGTTCTGGAGCATGGGCTCTAGAGCGTGGGCTCAGTGGCTGTGGCACACAGGCTTAGTTCCTCCATAGGATATGGAATCTTCCCAGACTAGGAATTGAACCCATGTCCCCTGTATTGACGGGCAGATTCTTAACCACTGGATCATCAGGGAAGTCCTCCCCAAAAACATTTTGAATGAGTGACTATGAAGCTGTTTCAAGGGCTGACAACTGGAGGAAGACATTGACTGTTACTCATAATTTGCTGTATGGTGGGAGCAAGATACATGTTAGCATTTAAAAGTCAGCTGATACATGCCTATGACTCAGGTGGTAGGTTGACTCAGGTGGTAGTGCCCAGGTCTTGTAGAAGGCTTCCTTGGGCATTTTTCCAAATAACAGTGGTTGCCAGAGAAATGACCTCTGATAGTATCCATTAACATTTAATTACACATTTGCTGTATGCCAGACAATGTTCCACGGGCTCTGTGTGCATTAGCTTATTTAATCTCTATAACAAGAGTTTGAGCTAAGTTCTCTTATGATTTTACACATGAGGAAACTAAGGCACATAATAGATATTATGTACCTTGCCCAAGATCACACAGCTAGCAAGTTATGGAACTGGGATTTAAACTCGGACATTCTGGCTCCAAATGGCAACCCACTCCAGTATTCTTGCCTGAAGAATCCCACGGGCAGAGGAGCCTGGTGGACTGCAGTCCATGGGGTTGCAAAGAGTTGGGCATGACTGAGCGACTAACACTACTGGTTCCAAGAACTGTGCTGTTTAGCAGGACACTGCAGTGCCTCTCAGGAAGGTTTAAACACATGACACCCCACCCCTTCCTCTTACCTATCCACCAAAACTTTAAGTCCCCTTTGAAATAAGTGGCTTACATATAATGACTAGGTCTATGAGACATCCAGCAAATCTTTTCCATCTTTCTTCCCAAGCTCCTTTTTGGCTCTCAGACTTGGTAGAAGACATCCACAGTGAATAAAACTTCTGTCTAGGATTTTGAAAGCAATACTGAGCACTGGAACTGATGACAGTAATTTGGAGTCCACCGAGTTTATTCTGGAGAAATCAAGATAGGGACTGGTTGGAAATGACTTGTGATATGTATGAAAAATCCTAGGAATTATTTTGGTTTGCAGCACTCGTATTAGGTAATGTTCAGGGTGAGCCCTCCCAAGTTTTTCCCACTATGTTTCAAATGTCAGTTTGTATTTTTATGTTCTATTCCCCCAAGAGCTCTGAAGGATGTTTATTGTTTATGGGTTTAAAAGAGTATCTGCCTCTCCTACTGTGAAACCTCTGGATGATTTGAATATTAACCTTTGGTTTACCTGTACCACCGCTGGCTGCTTAAAGTGAGAAAGGGGACCACCTGGATCCAGATCTGGTAACCCGGGAAACTGCTAATCGCGTTGGGACTCAATTTCCTCACCTGTAAGGTGAAGGGAATGAATGAGATGACCTCCAAGGTCCATCCATGGTTCTGAGTACTTTTAGACATGTTTCTGGAAGGCTAAGCTCTCTACACATTTTTCTTACAAGTGTATCAAAACTTTTTATCTTTGGCACTGGGTTCTGGCATAACACCATCTTCAGACAAGCCTTCCAATCTTGGAAAATAGCATTCAGAAAAAGAAGTGATTTAAATTTTCACTCTAGACAAGTTAAAAAAAATTTTTTTTTCCTAGTCTTACAAGTCATTTTCTTATTACTCCTTTCTGTAATTATTAAGTAGGCAGGGTGCCCAGGAATCAAGTAACTTTTAACTTTAGAGGACTATCCTATAGCTTCATCACATTTCCTGGAACTGCCAATTAGCTTGATTAGATTCAGGTTAATTTTTAAATTCTTAGCAACAGTACTTTTGCTACAGTATTGCACCATCAGTTCAGTTCAGTTCAGTTCAGTCCCTCTGTTGTGTCCGACTCTTTGCGACCCCATGAATCGCAGCACAGCAGTACACATATACCATTTGCCTGTCTTACTTTCAGGGTTCATACAGTAGATAGAGGGTTTCCCAGGTGGCTCAGTGAAAAAGAATCCGGCTGCCAGTGCAGGAGACTTGGGTTCAATCCCTAGGTCAGGAAGATCCCCTGGAGAAGGAAATGGCAACCTACCCCAGTATTCTTGCCTGGGAAATCCCGTTGACAGAGGAGCCTGATGGGCTACAGTTCATGGGGTTGCAAAGAGTCAGACACAACTTAGCGACTAAACAACAATGTTGATGGAAGAGTTCAGATGGTCGCTGTCAGTGCTTTCCATATAAAGTTCCCCATTGACAGGGTGATGAGAGTAGTTTTCCTTGGTCAATCTCATTTTATGGTTGTTCTGCTTGTGTGATGACAAGTTTATTGTTTGTTCTAGATTTTTAATTTCTAAACAAACTGTTGTTATTAGCAATTGCATTAAAACAAGCTGAGGTGGTCTTCGTAGACCTCTACTACATATATCTAGCTTCTACCATACTCTTATGTAAAAGTTTGTGATGCAGTGAACACAATTCTTACATGAAAATGTGGTTAATCTGAAAAGTGATGAGAAAAAACCAATTTCCTGATGCAATCTAAGTAGCAGTTTCCTTTCAAGGACAGCATGCAGGATGTTTGTTGATAAAACGTTTACTCAAGATATGGCAGGCTGGGGACAGATGACCCTGTCCAGTTTCAGATGGTAGTGGGAGATGTATTCAGTGTTGCTGCCCTCATCAGGCACTTGGTTTGCTGGACAGTTGCACAGTGGCCTGTACTGTGGTCTGCAAGATGTGTGAAGCCATACTTACACTCAAGATGTGTGCAGTCAGTCACTGGGAAATATAGGAAATTATGTGATAGGTACACATAAATGTGTGTGGGAAGTAGAGGCTATCTTGCCATGGATAATGCAGGCAGTAGTCTGAATGAGCTTGCATTATCTCTTATTGTATTGTTGAATGACTACAACTATTAATTAAAATTAATTAATTTGGCTGTGCCAGGTTGCAGCACACCAGACCTTCTACCTTCACTGTGGCATGTGAGTTCCTTTAGATTCAGCATGTGGGATCTTTAGTTTTGATATTCAAACTCTTAGTTGTTGTATGTGGGATCTAGTTCTCTTACCAGGGATTGAATCCAGCCCCTCTGCTTTGGGAGCAAGGAGTCTTAGCTACTGAACTACCAGGGAAGTCCCTTAGTTTGTTTTTGATTCACTTGCCTGCTGGCAAAAATCTAAAAAACCGGCAGTCCACGTTTAATGGGAAATTAAGTAATAATTGTCTACTTAAGAAAGTTGATGATGAATATATAACTTTACCCAAAATATTTGTCAATATTTACCATCCACTCTGGGACCCATAGTGTTATTATCAACCGCATGAAAACCAGAAGATACAAATTTCACGAAGAAACATCACATCTGCTTCAAAAGCTAGTGGTTATTTTAAGAAGCCCTTGCCTGGAGAAAACCATAATTTGAAAGGATACATGCACCCCAATGTTTGTTGCAGCACTATTTACAACATCAAGGACATGGAAGTGACCTAAATGTCCATCAACAGAGGAATGGATTTTATATATATATATATAAGGTGGGCATCCCAGGTGGCTCAGTGGTAAAGAATATGCCTGCCAATGCAGGAGACACATTAATCTTAATCTTAATGATTAATCTTAATCTCTGAGTCATGAAAATCCCCTGGAGAAGGAAATGGCAACGCACTCCAGTATTCTTGGCTGGTAAATCCCACGGACAGAGGAGCCTGGCAGGCTGCAGTCCATGGGGTTGCAAAGAGTTGGACACAACTTATCGACTAAACAGTGACAACAACAAATATATAAAAGATAACTAGCAAGAACCTATTGTATAGCACAGGGAATTCTATTTAGTGCTCTGTAGTGACCTATATACCCACTCCAGTACTCTTGCCTGGAGAATCCCATGGACAGAGGAGCCTGGTAGGCTGCAGTCCATGGGGTCGCTAAGAGTCGGACATGACTGAGCGACTTCACTTTCACTTTTCATTTTCACACATTGGAGAAGGAAATGGCAACCCACTCCAGTGTTCTTGCCTGGAGAATCCCAGGAATGGGGGAGCCTGGTGGGCTGCTGTCTATGGCACTGCACAGAGTCGGACACAACTGAAGTGACTTAGCAGCAGCAGTGACCTATATGGGAATGGAGTCTAGAAAAGAGTGGCTGTATGTATATGAATGGCTGACTCACTTTGCTGTGTAGCAGGAGCTAACACAACATTGTAAATCACCTAAACTCTAATAAACAATTGATTAAAAAAAGAAGACCACTGAAGATGATGAGCTAACATCAGCAGCTGTAGGTGGTGCTTCTACACATCACTCTGCCAATCAGGACTTATCATTTAGATCAAATAACTATTATTCTAAATGAATTTTGCTCATTTTCAATTTCAAATTTTCTTCTTTATTTATGGATAGTGAAATAATAGCTGTTGATATCTTCGGCCAGTATTGGAGGAAATTCATAAACAGTTAAGTAAAGATGGATTCATATTAATGGCATGAGAGTCCTCAAACAAGTCACTTCCAATAGTGTGTGTGTTTTTTCATCTGCTCCATGGTATTAAAATGAAGCTTTTAGAAGTTCATTCTGTTGAAGGGAACATGATTGTTAATGCTATTATAAATTCAGATGTATGTTTAACATTAGAGAAAAATGCTTTATTTTTATGGTGTTAATGACAAATACAAATTGTGGTGGGGCCAAGTAATGTAAGAACAATGCTTTTAGTAAATTAAGATGCTTATGGAGCATAAACATATTTGTGATTGATTGTGATGCACATATATTTTATAATTTCATCCAAATAAGCTATAATATCTTACTAATCAAAACAGAAGATTTAGTTGTCAAAATTTACAAATATTTATACATTATCAGAGTTGTTGTAATTGAGTGACAAAATTTTTGTGGTAAAGTATTTTTGTGTGTGTGTTCATCAAAAAATGATGCATTTGATGAATATGAAACAATATTTTAGATGATCAAACATGCTTTCTCTCTCGGCTGCCAGCTATAAGCCATAGTTCATGTTTGCTCGAACCTTTGAAAACCAACCTGTGTGTTGTACAATGGTATTGAACTTTCTGCAAAAGATTCTGATAAATTTTGTTTGTATTTTGTTCGAAATAAAGTTGAAAGTTTTAAATTACTGTATTCAAAGGTTATGAAATACCAAAAACTTCAGCTTTTGAAAGCTTTTGGTAAAATTTAATTACTGAGGTAGAAAAAAGCTTGTGAATAGGAAGGCATTAAAAATTATCTCTATAAAAGGCAAGAGAAAAACAGAACAGATGAAACAATGAGATCGAAAACTATATTTAAAATTTAATTTTGAATTACTGTAATTGCATCTTGGAATATATTGAACTGTGGGAAGAATCTCTTGATGGAACCTTTACTTTAATTAAACATTTATGTTCGGTTTTAGAATGGAATGATTTTAGAAGGTCTTTGATTTTGCAGCGTCTTCATTTGGTGAAACCTTGAACATAATCATAAATAGAGACCATGTATTTAAGGAGGTTTTTCTTGTAGAAATATTTGTTAAAAATAGAGGCAAAAGATGATTCTTTTCAAAATACTTGAGCTAAAATATTTATATGCTTCAAGGTAAAGAATATTAGAGGATGAATTAAGCATTCTGCATGTCTGAGAAAGAGAGGCTAGCAGAAATGCTGAGAGGGAAGGCAAAGCCATACCCTGCTGCTGCTGCTAAGTCACGTCAGTTGTGTCTGACTGTGCGACCCCATAGACAGCAGCCCACCAGGCTCCCCCGTCCCTGGGATTCTCCAGGCAAGAACACTGGAGTGGGTTGCCATTGCCTTCTCCAATGCATGAAAGTGAAAAGTGAAAGTGAAGTCCGACTCTTAGTGACCCCATAGACTGCAGCCTACCAGGCTCCTCTGCCCATGGGGTTTTCCAGGCAAGAGTACTGGAGTGGGTCGCCAGTACCTTCTCCGATCCATACCCTGAATTGGAGTCTATTCACATGAGGACTGATATTATCCCTTCCATGGTGCTGACTGCTGCCTTCAGGTAATGATGCCATTTTGGCCTCTCAGCTTTGACCTCTGTTTCTGACAGCTCAGGTACTGAGGAGTGGTGGCAGCCAGGTTAGATTTATTGAAGACAAAACTATGTTGTGTAACCTCTTTGGATCAAGCCCTAGGGTGGCTGACTGACATGCAAAGAATGGGTTATCTTTTTTACCTGATTATTGAGAACCTTCTCTATCATGAACGTCTCTGGCAGACATGGACCTGGGCCATTAACATCTTCATGCTCTGTAATTATTCTGAAAGATCCACCCACGTATCTTAACCTAAGACTTCCCTGTCACCAGTTTTGCAAGTCTCCGAGCAAGCAGCCAATCATCAGGCGTGGCTTATGAATAATTATAGATTTACATCCTAGGCCATTTCTCCTTCCACACAAAGTAGATGACCAGATGTGTCACTTGAAGTTTTGCCCACCAGGATTATTTAATTTATCACTGCTTTCCAGGGCCATCTCTGAGCGTGGTGTGGTGGTGTAGGCTCCACTCTTGCTGGTCCCAGCATATCACATCAATTCATCTGTAGACAAGGCATGTGCTTTACCTTCTTCTGATAATTGGACATGATGGACTCACCCTGAGGCCATGGGGGTGTGGGAGGTGGTGAAGCCGGGAAGTCAGAGCCAGCTGTTGGTATAGTTTGCTTGAACTTTCTGAACCTGCTTAGTTCTGGTTTCATATATATTAATACCACTTTCAGTTAAGAATGGAAAGTTGCCACACATGTCCAATTTGATGGTTTGGTGGATTTAATTCTTGATGGATAATTAAAACATGATGGACACAGCATATGACTGACAATTGAGTTGCACAGTCAACTTGGTATCCCTTGTGTGTGCTAAGTCTCTTCGGTCATGTCCAACTCTTTGTGACCCCATGGACTGTAGCCCACCAGGCTCCTCTGTCCATGGGGATTCTCCAGGCAAGAATACTGGAGTGGGTTGCCATGCCTTCCTCCAGGGGATTTTCCCGATCCAGGGATCAAACCCAAGTCTCCCACATTACAGGCTGACTCTACTGTCTGAGTTACCAAGGAAGCCCTTGGTGAGTGTAAATCCTCTACCAGATGGTAGTAGCCAGCCATAGGCTGCTTTAATAGTGAAAAGTAGTTGTCAGCTGAGGAGGGCTTGCCAGCTATTCTAATGGAGCTCCACTGACACTTTCCATACTGTTGGTTAAAGCTGCAGAACAACTTGCACCACAACCTGAAAATGCTGCTTGTGCTTATTTTTTAAATAACGTTTCTTCCCTTTAAAAAAATTATTAAAATAGAGTTGACTTACAATGCTTCAGATGTATAGAAAAGTGATTCAGGCATAGTGCTGCTATGAACATTGGGATGCATTTATCTTTTCAAATTAGAGTTTTCATCTTTCTTAGATATATGCCTGGGAGTGGGATTGCTTGATCATATGGTAAGTCTATTGTTACTTTTTAAAGAAAACTTCATAGTGCCTGCACCAATTTCCATTCCCAACAGAAGTGTGGGAGGGTTCCCTTTTCTCCACACCCTCTCCAGCACTTTTATATGTAGACGTATTAATAATGGCCATTCTGACTGGTGTGAGGTGATATCTCATTGTAGTTTTGATTTGCATTACTCTAATAGTTAGCGATGTTGAGCATTTTTCATGTGCCTGTTGGCCATCTGTGTGTCTTCTTTGGAGAAATATCTGTTTAGGTCTTCTACCCACTTTTTGATTTGGTTGTTTGTTTTGATATTAAGCTGTATGAGTTGTTTGTATATTTTGGAAATTAAGCCCTTGTCGGTCACATCATTTGCAAATATTTTCTCCCACTCTGTAGGTTGTCTTTTCATTTTGTTTATGGTTTCCTTTGTTGTGAAAAAGCTTTTAAGTTTAACTAGGTCTCAATTGTTTATTTTTTACTTTTGTTTTCATTACTCTAGGAGACAGATCCAAAAAGATGTTGCTGTGATTTATGTAAAAGAGTGTTCTATGTTTTCCTCTAGGAGTTTCATAGTATCTGGTCTTACATTTATAGGTCTTTAGTCTATTTTGAGCTTTTTTTGTGTGTGTATGGTATTAGAGAATGTTCTAAACTCCATTCTTTTACATTCAGCTGTCCAGTTTTCTTAGCACCACTTATTGAAGAAAGTGGTTTTTTTCCTGCATTGTGTATTCTTGCCTGCTTTGTGCTAGAATAGTTGACTGTAAGTGCATGGGTTTATTTCTGGGCACTCTATCCTGTTCCATTGCTCTGTGTGTCTGTTTTTGTGCCAGTACCATACTGTTTTGATTACTGTAACATTGTACAGGACACTTTTTTGATTTCTGCTCCACTCAACATTAGCAGCCTGTAGGTTCCTTGGTAAATGAGCTATAGCAGCACATATCTATATATAGTATATATTGCTTCTCCAAACAAGGGAGGACCACCAAACATTGTATTTTTCTTTTTAGTAGCTGGGACAGGTGCAGTGACTTGGTTCTTACTGTAGAGGGAAATCCACCCCCTTAACTTCATTTCACTCCACTGAACCCGTGTAGACTTTGCTATCGCAGGCCCATTTAAGTTTTCATGGGGATTATCTTCTGATCTCTGGCATGAAGATGTCTTATTTGGGCATCTAGGGTACTTGACCAGAGAAGGCAATGGCACCCCACTCCACTCCCCACTCTTGCCTGGAAAATCCCACGGGCAGAGGAGCCTGGTAGGCTGCAGTCCATGGGGTCGCTAAGAGTCGGACACAACTGAGCGACTTCACTTTCACTTTTCACTTTCATGCATTGGAGAAGGAAATGGGAACCCACTCCAGTGTTCTTGCCTGAAGAATCCCAGGGACGGGAGCCTGGTGGGCTGCCGTCTATGGGGTTGCACAGAGTCGGACACGACTGAAGCGACTTAGCAGCAGCAGCAGCAGCAGGGTACTTGACATGACCTGTTCACAAGATTAGGTCGTCAGTATAATGAACCAGGATGATGTTCTGTGAGACATCAAGATGATCATAATCCTTTCAGTATCTTTTGGATTCTTCTATATACATATATATAGTTGATATAGTTCTGGTGGGTAAGCAGTAAAGGAAGGACTGATGCTGAAGCTGAAACTCCAATATTTTGGCCACCTGATGTGAAGAAATGACTCATTGGAGAAGACCCTGATGCTGGGAAAGATTGAAGGCAGGAGGAAGAAGGGGCGACAGACAATGAGATGGTTGGATGGCATCATCAACTTGATGGATGAGTTTGAACAAGCTCCAGGAATTGTAAGACCCTGAATCTTACGTCAAAGAACTGTGGCCGTGGCTCACCCACGGACAGGTCTGCCATGAAGGAAGAGGGTGATGTTCATTTTCTGACTAACACTTAAGAACTTGGGCATGATGTCTGAATACATAATTAAAGTTAATCTTGTTGCCATTATCTTATTCATTATAGTGATTTTCTGGTTGCTTTTATGGATCATTGTAAAACTAGTTTTGAATGAGATATGTCTTTTTCAATCTTAATTTTTAAGAGTGCCTATATTCTTCAGTTGCTAAGTAACAAGCCTATAATGTGTTATCACAGTGGTTCTAGCTGAATAATTTCTATAATCACTTAGGAGATTGCCTTAATAGTATAACATCTTAAATGGTGAGAGATGACTAATTCTAGGCTGTTTGGAGAAAACTGACAAGTATTTCCTCAAAGGCAGGAGGTTCATCAGCCAACCAACATAAATTCAGAGCATGCGATGTCTTCCTCACCCACCGCAGCTCTCCTTCACAAGGTTACCACTGCCTTCAGTGTCTCCAGATGGAACAGGCACTCACTAGGAACTTTCTCAAGTTTCAGAGAGCCAAGGAATCCAGAAGGGGAGATTTTTTAAAAAGGAATATTTTTCTCCAGTGACTTGCAAAATTGCATTTATCATAAATGAAGCATGACACAAAGTAAGGCAGTGTTGCTCTAGGTCTGTCAGGGCAGAAGCACAAGCAGAGCTGAGATATGGGCAGACCATAACTGTCCTAATCAAGGGAGCCCTTGATTGGAGGCCCATCGGTGTGACTCCAGATGACCCTCTGTAGCCACACTGGAACAGGTTGCCAGGAGCTCAGAAATCTGTTCACCCGAGTTTGGAACCAACAGGGTGAATGCTGTGAATCTGAGCCTCCAAACACTGGCCGGGTTTGTGTAGTTCTCATGGGCAGAACCTACTCCAGCCCTGACTATCTTACAGAGGCCATGACTCAGGTCAGTGTGAATAAGCTGCACAAGACATGTTTGGGTCTCTCCTCATCAGAAGAAATGTTTATCTTAACCTTTCCTTCCCTTCTGTGACTGACCGATTTCCTTCCTTCACCACTAGACTTTTAGGAAGACCTGTGTTTCTTTCGCTGTCTACAGTGTCTCACCCTCCTTTTCTCTTCATCCCATTGCAGTCTGGGTCCCGACCTTCCTCCCTGAATAATCACTAAACTGCTCTTCCTGTGGTCATTCCTGATGCCCTTAGTGCCAGACTCCCTGTCCTATTTCAGTGCTCAGCCTGAGGGATATGCCTGCACGTTTGGCATGGGGCACAGTCTCCTCCTTGAAGTTTGCTTCTCCAGAGGCCCTCGGCTTCTCTCTCTCTTGATCCTTAGCCCTTTCTTCTCTTACCTCTTTCCTGTCCACCTCTTCCCTCCTTCCTCCCACCAAATCCAGAGTCATCAAGTCCATTCTACTTTGTTCTAGGCACTATGCTAGAGCTTCCCAGGAGGTGCTAGTGGTAAAGAACCTGCCTGCCAATGCAAGAGAGGTAAGAGAGGCAGGTTTGACCCCACTCCAGTACTCTTGCCTGGAAAATCCCACGGACTGAGGAGCCTGGTAGGCCGTAGTCCATGGGGTCTCGAAGAGTCAGACACCACTGATTGACTTCACTTTCACTTTTCACTTTCACACATTGGAGAAGGAAATGGCAACCCACTCCAGTGTTCTTGCCTGGAGAATCCCAGGGACGGGGAAGCCTGGTGGGCTGCCGTCTATGGGGTCACACAGAGTCGGACATGACTGAAGCGACTTAGCAGCAGCAGGAAGATCCCTGGAAGAGGGCATAGCAACCCACTCCAGTATTCTTGCCTGTCCATGGAGACTCCCATTCTCCATGGAGAATCCCATGGACAGAGGAGCCTGGTGGGCTACAGTCCATGGGGTTGCAAAGAGGTGGACATTGCTAAGTGACTTAGCACAGCACACACACGCTAGAGCTGGAAATACAGAGATAAGTAAGACCTAATCCCTAATGCACTGCATATGCTAGAATCTAGAGGCAGCAACACATGAGTAAATGTTAGTATACCAACGGGCAGGTTTGGACAGGGGCATGGTGGGGGCAAGAGTCAGTTCTACATGATGGGGAGGTACAGTAGCCTCTGGAATACTTACAGTGTTGCATGTTCATTAGATGTGAAGGGCTGTCAGAGCTAAGTCATGGCTTTCCAGAAGAAAGTGTGTGTGTGTGTGTGCGTGTGGTGTGTGTGTGTGTGTGTGTGTGCGTGTTATATGCACGTGTGCCCAGAAGCCTTGAGCAGTGGAGGAGCTGTGTGGAGAGAACCTAAACTCTTTCCAAGAAGGAGACCTTATCTTAGTGCTTCAGCTGTAAGTTACCAGGAGACTAGTTAGGGAATCTGGTTTTGCTCCAACCTGCAGATGAGTCATTAATTCTTTGTAGTCCTCCTTTGAACTTTATGTTCAGGCTACCAAATTATTCTTCTGTCTCCAAGGGTGATTTTAAAAATATTTAACAAAGATATCAACACAGGTCAGTCAGAATAAATGATCGAACGTGATTCTGGAGGTCTCTTTCTGTGCCATAAGGTAAATCCTTTAGTTCCTGATCATAGAGATGTGTGTGAGTGTCTGTATGTGTGTACATGTGTGATGGGGGTGTCCTGAGGGAGGGGCTAGGGCAGTTGATAAAGAGAGGAGGAAACCTTTGGGAGTCTTGGGACAGTGCAGTTTCCCAAGGATATGAAAGTACTTCAATATTTTAACACCCTGAATACAGGGACATTACTGACTTCCTCCTGAGACTGCAAATTCTCTGAGGACAGGCCACATCTTAATTAATTCTGTGACCCTAACTCTGAGTGTAGCACTCTGCTTACAGTGAGTGATAAATTCTTACTGATTAGACAGAGGGGAATTAATGATTTAGTTTAGTAGGGCTTCCCTGGTGGCTCAGATGGTAAAGAATCTGCCTGCAATGCAGGAGACCCGGGTTTGATCCCTGGATCGGGAAGATCCCCTGGAGAAGGGAAAAGCTACCTCCTCCAGTATTGCCTGGAGAATTCCATCAATAGAGGAGTCTGGCCGGCTACAGTCCATGGGGTTGCAAAGAGTTGGACTAGCACTTTCACTTTCAATGGTTTAGTAAAATTTGGTGAACGAGTCATGCAGACCAGGTTTTGCCATGACAACAAACAGCCTCCAAATCATAGTGGCTTATTACATAAAGGTTCATTTCTTGTGTATATGACTTGTCTGTTGCAGGTCTCTGGGGCTCCTGCTGCATGTCTTCTCCCTCTGGGACCAGGTTCCTGGGAAACGGGGGTCCCTGCAACAGAGGGCAAAAGGAGAAAGTGACAAAGTGTGTTCTGACTCACTTTCTTAATGAATGAATGAATGAATGGATTTATGTTTATTTTTGGCTGCACTGGGTCTTCTTTGCTCTGTGTGGGCTTTCTCCAGCTATAATGAGTAGGGGGCTACTCTCCCCTGTGGTGCACGGGCTTCTCATTGCAGTGCTTTCTCTTGTTGCAAAGCATGGGCTCTAGGGCGCAGGCTCAGAAGTTGTGACACACCCACTTAATTGCTCTGTGGCATGTGGGATATTCGTGGACCAGGGATCAAACCCTTGTCCCCAGTATGGTCAGGTGGATTTTCAACCACTGGACCACCAGGAAATCCCTGCCCTGAGTCTTAAAGCTCAAGCCAGAAGCTTATGACATGTCACTTCTTCTTGCATTTCATTGGCCAAAGCAAGCCTTATTTGTTGACAATCATTTTATTTAAAATGAAAGACAATGTCATAGGTGTAACATAATTGCTAATTCTGGACCCCAAGATGTGTCAGGGAAACAAAAGGAGATAACCTACAGTCCCTGCTCTGGAGAGGATCGCACTCTGGTAGGAAAATAGGTATGTAAACTGACAGTACAGGAGGAGCAGGCTTTAATGGTCTGGGAAGAGAGGCCTTCTGTAAACTCCATGAGTGGTTTAAGTTCCCTGCCAGCCTGTGCATGTCTGTATCCAATGAGTATTTTTATAGTCACAGTTATCAAGCTTTTCTGGGATTATTTGTTATGCTCTGTGTCTCCTCCCACCCTCCCACTGGGGAGCAAAGATGTTAAGCCAAACACACAATTCTGTTAGGAAGGAATTAGTCTTACTGGTCTGTCTCCTCAGCGTTAGGCTCTTTGTTGTTGTTGTTCCATCACTAAGTCGTGTCTGACTCTTTGTGACCTCATGGACTGCAGCACGCAAGGCTTCCCTATCCTTCACTATCTCCTGGAGTTTGCTCAAATTCACGTCCATTGAGTTGGTGATGCCATTCAACCATCTCATCCTCTGTTGTCCCCTTCTCCTCTTGCCCTCAATCTTTCTCGGCATCAGGGTCTTTTCCAGTAAGTTGGCTTTTCACATCAGGTGGCCAAAGTATTGGAGCTTCAGCTTCAGCATCAGTCCTTCCAATGGACATTCAGGGTTGAGTTCCTTTAGGATTGACTGGTTTGATCTCCTTACTGTCCAAGGGACTCTCAAGAATCTTCTCTAGCACCACAGTTCAGAAGTATCAATTCTTCTGTGTGCAGCCTTCTGTATGGTCCAACTCTCACACCTGTACATGACTACTTGAAAAATCATAGCTTTGGCACAAAATAAATGAATGAGGGGATGAATGAATGAATGAAATAAGACTTCTTAGCTTCTTGAGTCTGGTCTTACTCAGGAGCCTTATCATAATCTTTAGCTCCAGGGTACACTTGCTGCAGTTGGCCACCCATTTCGTTGACTGCTGTTCTACTTTTCCTCTGCTTCTCTTCCTCGCACATGGCTCCTGGGAAGTGGGGATATGCTAACCCATGTTATATCAGCCTTTGTCTGTGTTGCAGGGTTTCTCCACCTCCCATGTTGTCTTGCCTTCCCTCAGTTGAGGCGATTCACACTATAGAGTTTATTCTAAGAAGCATGTGGCAGCTGTAAAATCTGTGTAGCTTTTGTTGTTGTTGTTGTTTATACTGGATTCAATAGTGTCTCCCCCAAATTAAAATCCACCAAGAAACTCAGAATGTGACCTTTTAGGAAATATATCCTTTAAAGATGTAATTAGTTAAATTAAGATGAGGTCATACTATATTAGAGTGGGCCCTAATCCATGAACTTGTGCCCTGAGAAGAAAGAGAAACAGAGACACTGAGACACACACAAGGTGTGTGTGTCCACACACCTTTCCTGGTGGTCCAGTGGTTGAGAATCCACCTGACCATACTGGGGACAAGGGTTTGATCCCTGGTCCACGAATATCCCACATACCACAGAGCAATTAAGTGGGTGTGTCACATCTTCCGAGCCTGCGCCCTAGAGCCCATGCTCTGCAACAAGAGAAAGCACTGCAATGAGAAGCCCATGCACCACAGGGGAGAGTAGCCCCCTACTCATCATAGCTGGAGAAAGCCCACACAGAGCAAAGAAGACCCAGTGCAGCCAAGACACACACACCGTGACAACAGGGCAGAGGTTGGAGTGACATGTCTGCATGCCAAGGAGGGCTGTCGATTGCCTGCAACCCCCAGGAGCTAGGAAGAGGTAAGGAAATATCCTCCCTTTGAGCAGTCATGGACAGCATGACTCTGCCGACTCGATTTTGGACTTCTGTTTCCCGAAGTGTGAGAGAGTAAATTGCCACTGTTTTAAGTCAGGCAGGTTGCAGTGATTTGTTAAGGCTGTGCTCTCGGTACTCATACATGACGAGGGTGCTTCTCTTCCTTGTGGTTCTTCACACTTCTGCACCTGGACGGTGTTCCAGCCTCCTTTGCTCTGGAAAAGAGAGGAGTGAGGCACAGTTTTACAGTAGTCTTCCACCCAAATGTCCATCCCCTGCTGGCTGTGCTTGCCCAGGATGGCTGTCTTTGTTGCGCTTAGGGCATTTCAGGTCAGGCTGGAGCCAATAAAGAGACAATAAAGAAATCTTCTTAAGTCTCTAGTGGTGAGGCCAGGGGAATGAAGGGTCAAGGGGGAATTCTCTCTTCCAGCCCTGCTCTCTGGAGCCTGTGTAGGTGGTCATGAAATGGTCACGAATATAATAGATGATCTTCTCCAACAAGTCTGGTCATTCTTATAGCTCACCTCTCCTCTCTGCTCTACATCATGCCCACCCCACTCCCAGCTACCATAGCTCCTCAACTACAGAATTGGATCACTCCCCTAATAATGGCACTAGCTCCCGTTTATTCAGAAGTATTGTGTGCCATGCAATCTATTTAATGATTTACATAACTTCTTAAATCCACACAACAGCCTTGTGAAGTAGGTAATATTGCCCTCATCTTACAGATGAGGAAATCAAAATCCAGAGAAGTTAAATAACTCACCCAGTATCACATAGCCAGCAAGTTGCAGAGATAAGATTTGAACTTAGATGATGGAATTCCAAAGCCTGTGCTCTTAAGCACCACTTGTAACATAAAGAGCACCATTCAGTCCAATTCAACACACATTCCATAGAGTTACCATAAACAATTTCCAACGTATGGCTATTTTTGAAATACAAAAGGGCAATTTCATATGGTTCAGAAACTAATATATGCCAAGAACACTGGACTAGGTGCTGTGTGTAATCCGTGCAAGGTGCCTGGGACATGTAATTCATTTTTTTTCCCCTTAGGCACCATGCATAGCATCCTTACACATTAGGTGTCCTGTGATGAGAATTAGTTCTGGAGTAAGACAGACTTTTATGTGAATCTAGGCCCTGCCACTTGCTGACCATGTGCTTTTATGTAAAAATTATTTCTTTTCTTTGAATGTCATTTAAACTTCCATCCCCTTTTCCATAAGATAGAGGATGTGGGTACATGCTTAGTTGTTTCAGTTGTGTCCAACTCTTTGCGACTCCATGGACTGTAGACCACAAGGCTCCTCTGTTCATGAGAGTTCCCAGGCATGAATACTGGAAAGGGGTGCCATTTCCTTCTCCAGGGGATCTTCCCAACCCAGGGATTGAACCTGTATCTCTTGTGTCTCCTGCATTGGTAGGGGGCTTCTTTACCATTGAGCCACCTGGGAAGCCTGAGAATTGAAGACCTTTTCCTAATTAGCTGTGTAACCTTGAGTAATTCACTTACTTCTTCATGCTGCAATTCCCTCTCCTGAGAGAAGGCATTTAACTAGATGATCTCTAGGGCTTTAGCAGTTCTAACATTGACTCTGAACATACAGTCAAGTTTCTGTCTGCCTCAGCTAGGCAAATATTCACAGAGGATTTTGGAGAACTGCTAATTATGTCCTAGGAAAAAATTGAGAAAAGTTGTTCTTTAGCAAATGTTTAGCTCTGGGCTTGTGAATCATGAGTTTCTTTTTCATTGCTGAGTTTGTGTCTAATAGAAGTTTTACCTGCTCTAGGGGACTTATATCTGATGTTTGTTAGGTGTCTCATTTATAAAAAAATGATTTGCAGGCGAGGAACAAATGCTTCCTTTTCAGGAGCAGATGTTGTGGGATGAGGCAAAACATGCTGGCTAACGCCTTGTCATCCAAATTCACAGACATCTCTGGGACTCTGGGCAGCTCTGACACCATTCTAGGGAGGGAACTAAGAGGACACAGCTTCTCAATAAATTAGTCTGTTTATTCAGTTTCTGGTTCTGCAGAATAGAGCTTTGGCCAAATCACAGAGAGGCATCAGCAGGGAGGGGAAAAAAATCACGTTATTTTCTGCTTTAACCAATAGCATTTTCCTTCCCAGGCTCTGCAAAATGGACATGATTTGCTTTGCAGGCTCTTCCAGCTGTTTTGGTTTCTCTCTGGCCTTCTGGTTTCACATGTTCCTGGTTCAGTCAGACTGCTTCAGTTCTGTTTTTTTCCCCCGCCAATCGTTTTTCTTTAATTTCTCCTTGCTCTTTACTGCAGTGATATCCAGTAAGCTTTTCCCTTTTTTTCCCATGTCCTCCCACTTTCTAGTATCTCTATCACCCTCTCTTCCTTTCTCTTTCTTCTGCTATGTTCCAAAAGGCTTCTTTGAATTTTGAATATTGATGTCCCTAAAATCAAATGAGAATTTTGGGAGTCATGATCATCTGAGGTAACCACACATAAGGATTTTGCCAGCTACTATTTGCTGTTCCAAGAGAATTTTGTAGCTACGGTCCTGCTCTGTTTTCCTTATGGTATTATGCAGTCTGACTTTTAACTCTGTAAACATGTTGGGTAAAAGTGGATTTTGGGAAGAAGGGCAAATTCTAGGGCATAACTGAGGTAGAGCAGTTATGAGACCACTCGAGCCTGTGAATGTCATTTGTTTATTGTTGCTTACTCTCTAAGTTATGTCTGACTCTTTGTGACCCCGTGGACTGTAGCATGCCAGGCTTCCCTGTCCTTCACTATCTCCTGGAGTTTGCTCAGGCTCATGTCCATTGAGTTGATGATGATGCCATCCAATCATCTCATCCTCTGTCATCCCCCTTCTCTTGCCCTCAATCTTTCTCAGCATAGGATCTTTTCCAATGAGCTGGCTCTTCGCATCAGGTGGTCAAAGTAATGGAGCTTCAGCATCAGACCTTCTAATGAATATTCAGGGTTAATTTCTTTTAGGATCTATTGGTTTGATCTTCTTGATGTCCAAGGGACTCTAAAGAGTCTTCTCCAGCACCAAAGTTTGAAAGCATCAGTTCTTCAATGCTCAGCTTTCTTTGTGGTCCAATTCTCACATCCATGCATGACTACTGGAAGAACCATAATTTTGACTGTATGGACCTTTGTCAGTGAAGTGATGTCTCTGCTTTTTAATAAGCTGTCTAGGTTTGTCATTGCTTGCCTTCCAAGGAGCAAGCATCTTTAATTTTGTGGCTGCAGTCACTGTCATTTATTTACTACACATTTTACCAACCTCCATTGAAGATGCATGTGAAATTTTAAAGCACTGAGCTAAGACTATAAAGGGAGATACATTACCTTATACACAAAGGTGTCATATGTGGAGCTTTTATAGAGGAGCAGGCAGGAGCAGTAAAAGGAAAAATATCCACTTACAGCAAGACATGCCCAAGGAGATATCAAGATTAAAGGTTATGCTTCATCATAACTGATTTTAACCAGCTGAAGTAGACCCAAACCCCAAACCTCTACTGGACCCATGTAAAGACTGGACATTAGAAATGGATTTGTGTGAACCCAGCAGGGACAGACCTTTAGATTAATTTCCAGAGTGATTAATTTCCAGAGTGCTGGTTTTCAAGCTTTAATCTCTGTGAACTCCACTTTCTAGATTTATCCCTGACTTTCCGTCTCTCAACTCACTGTTCAGTGAATTTCTTACCTTGTGTGTGCTTCTTTTTGCCTGGCAAGTCAATAAACTGGGCTTTATGGGTTTTATTTTGTTATTTATAGATCTGGTAGTCTTCATTTTATTATTTTCCAGAATATAGGCTGCAGGGAAGCCAACTAATGCTTAACATCTGGCAGCAGCACGCACAAAATTCTGAACAGCAAGAACAACTAAAAGGAAAACAACCAAAGCAAACAATAAACCAACAACAGCAGCAGTAGCATAATTATGGCAAATCTCACTCATTGGACAGGGCCTTGCTGGAAATGAGACCCACAGTAACTTCCCAGCTCGGGTAATTTCTAACTAGGCGTTGGTTTCAACTGGACTAAGCCAGTTTCATCTGTGAAACTGTTCAAAAGCTAGACCTGAGTATTGCTTCTGGGTGTTTGTGTGGCCTCTTTGGTTTCACATTCAAAGTTTCACAGACTGATAAGGAACAAAGGCCATTATTTTTTTTTTTAAAGGCCATCATTTTCACAAAAATTACTTGCCTGCTACTTTTTAATGACTCAGCAGGTATTGCTGCAAGATTTGTTTGTTTGGGTTGTGCATCTTTGACTCTTGTGTACTGATACTTGTTTTTTCTCAGAAGAATCCAGAGCCTGAGTTCATTTTGTTTTGCCGTTTTCTTTAAGAAACTCGGGAGATTTCTAGTTGCAAGTGGTGATCTGCAGCACAACTTTCAAACTCTGAAAATTATTGAAGTCCTGTACATCATTCTTCATGGAAAGAAACAGCTGGCCTTTCCCCCATAAGTGTACTTTCCTCCTACATCAAGATGCTATTATGATTTGTTTTACCCCTTATGGAATATTACTAATGTACTACATATTTTTGAAGGGAATTTATTGAAAATGTAGCAGAATCTATTTGATGTACTCCTTGCTGTAGCCTTAAAGTGGTAGTTTAGTCGCTAAGTCATGTCCCACTCTTTGTGACCCCATGGACTGTAGGTCACTGGGCTCCTCTGTCCATAAGATTTTCTAGGCAAGAATACTGGAGTGGGTTGACATTTCCTCCTCCAGGAGATCTTCCCCAGATCTGGAATAGAACCTGGATCTCCTGCATTGCAGGCAGATTCTTTACCAATCAAGCCACCAGGGAACCCAGTTGGTTTTCTGCCTCTGGCTGTGCCTGTCTTTTAGAGGGTTTGGTCTGTAATATAAAGTATTATATAGTGCTTTGCTTGTCCTAAATAAGATGAGCACCCAGTGTCTTTTATGATGACCTTCCTGGTTCCTCCCTTACTATTATCTTAAAATGTTAGTAAGTGTTTATATATGCCTACCACCTAGGGCTTTATCCTGGGCATGTATGAAATGTTTGAGTGCATTCCTTCTGACTTCTGGCCATATTCCTCCCTCCCTTCCTTAAACATTTGTTAGCAGGCAGGAGAATGAATGTCAAAGGATCCTTGGAAAATTCAGGACTCAAGTCAAAGCAAAGGCCCCACTCAAGAGTGAATACTAGTGTCATGTTTCCAGAATACAGAGAGCAGGACAGTGTAAGCAGAGTGGTAGGAGTAGGTCATAGGAAGGAGGGGAAACAATAGTGATTTCTCTTCCTTTTAGAGAAACTTTCCCACGAGACATGGTTTTTTGGAGGATCTGTTATCATCAAATATAATTACTACCCCAAACTTTGTGGCTTAAGACAGCAATGATTTATTAGCTCTCAAAATTCTTAGGGCTGGAAATCTGGACAGTTCTCTTGCTTGTCTTGCAGTAAGAATTGAAATAGGCACAAGCACAGAAATTGAAACTGTAATCAGAAATCTTCCAGCAAACAAAAGCCCAGGTCCAGACGGCTTCACAGCTGAATTCTACCAAAAATTTAGAGAAGAGCTAACACCTATCCTACTCAAACTCTTCCAGAAAATTGCAGAGGAAGGTAAACTTCCAAACTCATTCTATGAGGCCACCATCACCCTAATACCAAAACCTGACAAAGATGCCACAAAAAAAGAAAACTACAGGCCAATATCACTGAGGAACATAGATGCAAAAATCCTTAACAAAATTCTAGCAATCAGAATCCAACAACACATTAAAAAGATCATATACCATGACCAAGTGGGCTTTATCCCAGGGATGCAAGGATTCTTCAATATCCACAAATCAATCAATATAATACACCACATTAACAAATTGAAAAATAAAAACCATATGATTATCTCAATAGATGCAGAGAAAACCTTTGACAAAATTCAACATCCATTTATGATAAAAACTCACCAGAAAGCAGGAATAGAAGGAACATACCTCAACATAATAAAAGCTATATATGACAAACCCACAGCAAACATTATCCTCAATGGTGAAAAATTGAAAGCATTTCCTCTAAAGTCAGGAACAAGACAAGGGTGCCCACTCTCACCATTACTATTCAACATAGTTTTGGAAGTTTTGGCCACAGCAGTCAGAGCAGAAAAAGAAATAAAAGGAATCCAAATTAAAAAAAAGAAGAAGTAAAACTCTCACTATTTGCAGATGACATGATCCTCTACATAGAAAACCCTAAAGACTCCACCAGAAAATTACTAGAACTAATCAACGACTATAGTAAAGTTGCAGGATATAAAATCAACACACAGAAATCCCTTGCATTCCTATACACTAATAATGAGAAAACAGAAAGAGAAATTAAGGAAACAATTGCATTCACCATTGCAACGGAAAGAATAAAATACTTAGGAATATATCTACCTAAAGAAACTAAAGACCTATATATAGAAAACTATAAAACACTGGTGAAAGAAATCAAAGAGGACACTAATAGATGGAGAAATATACCATGTTCATGGATTGGAAGAATCAATATAGTGAAAATGAGTATACTACCCAAAGCAATTTATAGATTCAATGCAATCCCTATCAAGCTACCAACGGTATTCTTCACAGAGCTAGAACAAATAATTTCACGATTTGTATGGAAATACAAAAAACCTCGAATAGCCAAAGCTATCTTGAGAAAGAAGAATGGAATTGGAGGAATCAACCTGCCTGACTTCAGGCTCTACTACAAAGCCACAGTCATCAACACAGTATGGTACTGGCACAAAGACAGAAATATTGATCAATGGAACAAAATAGAAAGCCCAGAGATAAATCCACGCACATATGGACACCTTATCTTTGACAAAGGAGGCAAGAATATACAATGGATTAAAGACAATCTCTTTAACAAGTGGTGCTGGGAAATCTGGTCAACCACTTGTAAAAGAATGAAACTAGAATACTTTCTAACACCATACACAAAAATAAACTCAAAATGGATTAAAGATCTAAACCTAAGACCAGAAACTATAAAACTCCTAGAGGAGAACATAGGCAAAACACTCTCCAACATACATCACAGCAGGATCCTCTATGACCCACCTCCCAGAGTAATGGAAATAAAAGCAAAAATAAACAAATGGGACCTAATTAAACTTAAAAGCTTCTGCACAACAAAGGAAACTATAAGCAAGGTGAAAAGACAGCCTTCAGAATGGGAGAAAATAATAGCAAATGAAGCAACAGACAAACAACTAATCTCAAAAATATACAAGCAACTCCTACAGCTCAATTCCAGAAAAGTAAATGACCCAATCAAAAAATGGGCCAAAGAACTAAATAGACATTTCTCCAAGGAAGACATACAGATGGCTAACAGACACATGAAAAGATGCTCAACATCACTCATTATCAGAGAAATGCAAATCAAAACCACTATGAGGTACCATTTCATGCCAGTCAGAATGGCTGCGATCCAAAAGTCTACAAACAATAAATGCTGGAGAGGGTGTGGAGAAAAGGAAACCCTCTTATACTGTTGGTGGGAATGCAAACTAGTACAGCCACTATGGAGAACAGTGTGGAGATTCCTTAGAAAACTGAAAATAGAACTGCCTTATGATCCAGCAATCCTACTGCTGGGCATACACACTGAGGAAACCAGAAGGGAAAGAGACACGTGTACCCCAATGTTCATCGCAGCACTGTTTATAATAGCCAGGACATGGAAGCAACCTAGATGTCCATCAGCAGATGAATGGATAAGAAAGCTGTGGTACATATACACAATGGAGTATTACTCAGCCA
>NW_011494628.1:3049476-3093279 GCF_000754665.1 Bison bison bison
CAGCATTTGAATCAGTTCTAATGAGGTGGGTGAAACTGGAGCCTATTATACAGAGTGAAGTAAGCCAGAAGGAAAAACACCAATACAGTATACTAACGCATATATATGGAATTTAGAAAGATGGTAACAATAACCCTGTATACGAGACAGCAAAAGAGACACTGATGTATAGAACAGTCTTTTGGACTCTGTGGGAGAGGGAGAGGGTGGGATGATTTGGGAGAATGGCATTGAAATATGTATAATATCATATATGAAACGAGTTGCCAGTCCAGGTTCGATGCACGGTACTGGATGCTTGGGGCTGGTGCACTGGGACGACCCAGAGGGATGGTATGGGGAGGGAGGAGGGAGGAGGGTTCAGGATGGGGAACACATGTATACCTGTGGCAGATTCATTTTGATATATGGCGAAACCAATACAATATTGTAAAGTTAAATTAAATAAAATTTAAAAAAGAAAAAAAAAAAAGAATTGAAATAGGGCCTGGAGAGTCCAAGGTGGCCTCACTCACCATCAGGAGTTGAAGCTGACTCTATGCTGAAATTCTATGCTGGCTCTATTCTCTTTCCCATGACCTCTTGTCCTCCACTAGATTAGAAGAGGCTTGTTCACAGGACAGTGGTCTCACTAGGCTCTGAAATTTGTACAATGTCACTGTCTACTGGTCCAAGCAGGTCCCAAGAACATTCCAGATTCAAGGCCTGGAAAAATAGGTTCCACCTTTTAATGGGAAGACCAAAGGGATATAGACCCAGGGAGACATGATTCATTGGGAACCTTTATTAAAACAACCTATCACTGCAGAAGTGGGTCAAAAGAGTGGGGATGAGGGTGGGACTAGGAAGTAGGAGGAGGACAAGTTAAGAATTAAAGATGAAGGGCTCCTCTGGTGGCTCAGTGATAAAGAATCACTGAGATAAAGACCCCCCTGCCAATACAGGAGGCATGGGTTCATTCCCCTGCCTCGGAAGATACCACATGCTGCAGAGCAACGAAGCCCATGTATCACAATTGTTGAGTCTGTGCTCCAGAGCCTGGGAACTCAACTACTGAGCCTGCGTACTGTAACTGCAGTAGCCTGTGTGCCCTAGAATCCATGTTCTACAACAAGAGGAGCCATTTCAACGAGAAGCTCTTGCATGGCAACTAGCGAGTAGCCCTGGCTCCCCACAACTAGAGAAAAGCCCTCACAGCAACAAAGACCCAGAATAGCCAGGGGGAAAAAAGTTAAGACTTGAAGATGAAGTCTTCCTCGGAATCTTTGTTTTTGTCTTCAGTTATGGAATTATGTGTGTCAGCAAAGGGTAAATTGTCCCCCATGGTTTGTTTCTGAGGATATAGACTTAAAGCCACGTATTAGTGAAGGAAAACATGATAGATGCCTGAAATGAAAATTTGGCATTTAGGGGATAATGTATATATATATATATATATATATATATATATACATACACATATATATAAGCAGAAACAATTAGCATGTCAAAGATATGAGGGGAAACACAAGAGTTTATCAAGCAGTTACATTCACATTCGAGGTTATACATACATATTCAAACATATGAAATGCTTTCTGTTGTCAGATAACTTTAATTCTATGGTTGAAAGTTTTAAAGATGGTTTTCTTTTCTATAACCCTGTGATTTAGGTAGGCTTTCACCAAGTTATGGGTGTGTGCTTTAACTGGGAGCCATGTGGGTTCTTTAAGTCAAGTCTCTTAGAGTTTTACGAATTTCTTATATATAATCAGGAAACATGCAAATCTTTATTAAAGGAATTGAACCTCAAAGCCAGTTTTAGCTGATTTTTTTAAGTTGAATTTTAGAAGTAATTCTTGTAGTACAATTTTTATCCTTTTCATCAGTCTTCAACATTCCCTTTTATCGATTTGCTCTGAAACTAATTTCCATAGTCTTTCCGAATAGTTCCTCTTTTAGTAGATACTGTTATCTTTCTGTTGGAGCCATAGGAACACTGAAGAGGTTGTTGGACTCAAAGACTGGCTTCAGTTTACCTTTTCACATTGCGTGTCTGTTTTCTTTATCTACATGCAAAGTGGGAGAAAGTAAAATGAAGCATGGAAATAAGATGCCACAGAGATCATAGCTGTGTCTTCATTTGCTGCTAGTTTACCCTGAGTTTTTGTTTTTGCATTACTTCCTCATCTTTCTCTTCTCTTAACTTCTTGAGCTGGAATCAGCACGGCCTACATGAAATATAAGCAGCTTAGTCTTTCCTTCCATTGTAGTCAACAACCACATCCTTATAAATTGCTGTAGCTTTAGGTTTTTATAGAAAATTTCTTGGTACACCTATAATCATTTTTAAATTAAAATTTAAAAATTTAAATTTTTATTGAAATGTGATTGAGACCAACAACATTTTTTGACAGTTTGAAAACTAATCTTCAAAGATTTGCATAGTGACTTACACCACATTTAACATATAAACACCATTTTTATTTCTTGAACCAAGACAGCTCAGATAAACGAACAAACACATGAAAAACGAGAAAATAAAAATCACTTACTTAGAGATGATCACTCTTAGCTATGTCCCAAGCTGAGTTATCCTTTTGAGAAGTATTCTTTGTTATTGTTGTTGTTCAGTTGCTAAATTGTGTCTGGCTCTTTGTGACCCCAAGGACTGCAGCTCGCCGGGCTCCTCTGTCCTTCACCGTCTCTTGGAGTTTGCTCAGATTCATGTCCATTGAGTCAGTGATGCTATCCAACCATCTCATCCTTTGCTGCCCCCTTCTCCTTTTGCCTTCAGTCTTTCCCAGCATCAGGATCTTTTCCAATGAGTAGGCTCTTCTTATCAGGTAGCCAAAGCATTAGAGAACTATTCTAGTATGGTTCTAGATTAGCCTACCTGATCCTTTTCCGCTTACAGTCCCTTCAAATTACTCAGACAGTTGCCCTCTTTACCTTTTAACCAAAGGCAGCAGTGGCTGTTCATCTTGAGTTGCCTTCTCATTCTGCATTGGCAAGGTTTTTTTCTCCAGCTCCCTCTGTGTGGGTGTGGATGATGCTTCTCATCTCCCACTTCTCCAGAGGGAGTCTTGGGTGTAGTCAGCCTCAGCTGAATCTCAGTAAGAGGGTACAAGATCAAAACCCCAAATTGGCCCAATGCTGAAATACTGAAGTTGCCTGAGAGTGAAGTTATTACTGGGTGCAGCATCTGGTCTTTGAGTCCCAAGGCCACAAGCAGAATGTTACAGTCTCAGAAGCGTAACAATTTCAGCATTTCATGTAGTAGCTTAAGTTTTCCAGCCTGAACTCAATTAATCTCTAGTCCACTGGGGAGATCACCATGGAAATGCCACAAGTTTCTGCAATGGAGGCAGTATCCTGCCAGTGCAGGAGATGTAAGAGACAGAGGTTTAATCCCTAGGTCGGGAAGTTTCCCTGAGGAGGAAAGCATGGCAACCCATTCCAGTTCTCTTGCCTGGAGAATCCCATGGACAGAAGAGCCTGGTGGGCTGCTGTCTGAAGTGTTGCAAAGAGTTGGACTTGACTGAAGTAACTTGGCATACATGCTCGCACCCTGTACCTGGGTCAACTTCCACAAACTGTGTCTGTGGGACTAGGAGTTAAGGCTGGGGGGCTGGTAGCAGTTCTGGCCTCTTATCCTGAGCCTCCCTTGAGGGGCCCCACAGTCCAGAGCCTGGGAAGTCAGCCTAGCATTTCCTGTCTGCAATACTCTTCAGCCTAGGGTATGCAGAGGAAAAACTCTGGAAGGGAGAAAGGCAGCCCTAGCTTTTCAAGGGAGTTAGGAAATCTCACCAAGGCTCTGTCCCACAGAAAAAACAATCTCAAAAAACAAGGGTGCTTGATAGTTTTTAGTTCTGATTTCTATCTCAGTCATTAGAAATCAAGCTTTAAAAATAAGACCCTATCCACCATGTTTTAATAATCATCACTGGGGCTTAAAGTGATTAATAACAGAAGGCTTTTGTTTAAATATTAAACATTAATGGTTTTGTTCTGCTCTTGAGAACTGGAGGCAGACAGTTGGAAGTGAGTTCACAAAAGGCTCTGCCCCTGGGGTCCGGGTTGATGACAAAGGTGACCTTTGAGAGATGGTGCCTGTAATCAGAGGACCCTTCCAGCCCACCGTGGTCCTGGGCAGCACCTTCACCAGGGAAGCATGTGACTTCACAAAAGCCTTTTGCAAGTTTTGTTTCCCAAATGACTGATGAGTCTATCGGAGAGGAATTTTATTGTCACTTGCTTCTTTCGTATGATGTCACATGGCTACACTGAGGCTCAAAAAGCCAAATCCCTTATCTTAATAAGAATAGCTATCAACTGGCACTGAGCTGACATTTTATATGCATTATTCTATTTGAAGTTGATAGTATCCCAAGGGGTATGTAATATTATTCCTATCCTCAATAACCATGAGGATATTGAGTCTTGAAATGTTGAATAACTTTCCAAGTATACCCAGCTTGTAAGAAAGATTTGGAAACCATCCTTGGGTGCGTGCTAACTCTCTTCAGTTGGGTCCGGCTCTTTGCAACCCTATGGACTGCAGCCTGCCAGGCTCCTCTATCCATCGGATTCTCCAGGCAAAAATACTGGAGTGGGTTGCCACGCCCTTTTCCAGGGAATCTTCCTGATCCAGGGATCAAACCCATGTCTCTTGCATCTCCTGCATTGGCAGGCATGTTCTTTACCACTAGCACCACCTGGGAAGCCCCGGAAAGAATCCTTATCTGATTCCAAATAACAGTCTTTTGCTTGCTGTAGCTCACCTAAGTTAATACTATTAAATATCTAGTGCAGCTCTCTTGAGACATGACTGCCTCCCAGACCTTAGACCGTCTTCTTTTCATTTTTGAGTGATCTGTGTGTCAGGATGACTTCAGAGCATGGAAGTAGAGGCATGAATATAATAGAAGACACTGGCACTGGCTTTTACTGAGTGCTGGACACTGTTCTGAGTACTTTGTGAACATTAAGTTGTTAAAGCTTCACAACAACCCATCAGGTATCCCTGCGCTCAACACCTGAGTCACGGAGATGGTCAGATAACCAGCACGCGGGGGAGCAAGGACCAGGTGGCTGGCACCAGAGTAACCTGTGCTATTACTCATAGGTGTAGGGCCGCCTGGACTAAAATGGGGAGCGGGGAGACTTCAGAGCAGGATGAGGGCCGGTGGCTATCAAGAGTTCTGCTTGAGCATGTTGTATTTTAGGTGGAGTGTTAGGTGTCTGAATGGAGCTGTCGAGAGGGCATTTGGATATTAATGCAGCAAACAGGTGGTGTGTAAAACCCCAGGTAAGATGAAATCACCTCTAGAAAATGTACAGGTGAGAGAAGAGGCCCACGGCCCCTTCCACATCCCAAGGGTGGGCAGAAGAGACAGGGTTGGCAAGGGACCCAAGGACCCCTCTGTTTCTCTTACACCTCACATCCCAGCCCGCAGTGGGACCTGTGGATCCCTGCCACCCCTTTCTGTGCCCTAGAATGAGTCAACAGCAGGGCTCTCTCCTATAGTCTAGAGTCCCAGCTGACAGGATGCTCTGGTCGCCCCACCCCCCTCCAGCCTTCTTGTTTTGGGGTGCAGGCAGGCTCCCCTCAGGGCCTCTGCACAGCTGTTCCCCTGCAGGCAGTGCAATTCCCTAGATGGTCCCAGAGCCCATCCACTGTTTTGTCCACTTCTTGCTCAAATGCTACCTCCTCATAGGGGTCTTTCCTGACCATCTTATCCAAAAGCACACACCCCCTCCTTCCCTACGACCTCCTTTAGTTTCCTTCATAGTCCTCTTTACTACCTACATTATATTACATGCTCACTGACGACCTCTTCTCCGTGATGGTCAATTCTGTGACACTCTGTTAATTCTCTGCTGTGTTCCCAATGCCCAGAAGAGTGCCTGGCCCCATGGGAAACACAACAGATATCTGTGAATGAATGAATGATTGAAAAAAAAAATTAAGAGGCAGTGGTTGAGGAACACAAGGAGAAATGTGCTGTCACTGAAGGAACTGGAGAAAGTGTTTCAAGAAGCAGAATGTCCATCCATATCTGATGGTGATGATAGTCAAAGGGATGCAGTACTGACCTTGGATTTGGGTGCTGGTGGTCCTCCCATTTCACTTTTATTGGTGTGACAGACTCCTCTGCAAGGATGGCCATTGTAGCCTTGAGAGTAACAGCAAAACATTGACACAAACGAGGATGGATAGGCCTCATTAACTTAATGGTTGAATACATTATTTTTTTCGTTTTTTCTTCCAGGTTTATTGAGATATAATTGACATATGGCATTGTGTAAGTTTAGGGTATACAGCATAATGATTTAATTTACATATATCATGGAGTGATTATCACAGTAAGTTTAGCAAATATCTATCATCTCATGTAGCTATAAATTTAAAGAAATAGAAAAAAAATTTTTTTCTTGTGATGAGAACACTTAAGATTTACTCTTTTAGTAGCTTTCATATGTAAATTACAGCACTGTTAGTTATATTTATCATGTTGTACATCACATCCCTAGTACTTATTTACCTGACAAGGTTGAATATATTATGATATTCTTACTATGGAATATTATGCAGCCATCCAAAAAGAGGGAAATGAAAGTGAAAGTTGCTCAGCCATGTCCAACTCTTTACAGCCCCGTGGACTGTATAGTCTATGGGATTTTCCAGGTCAGAATACTGGAGTGGTTAGCTGTTCCTTTCTCCAGGGGATCTTCCCAACCCAGGGATTGAACCCAGGTCTCCCACATTGCAGGCAGATTCTTTACCAGCTGAGCCACCAGGGAAGCATAAAACAGGGAGCTCTATAGCATTTTCTGGAAAGATATCCAGATACATAAAATGCATAAAGTAGTTGGAATTCAGTTTGTAGTATGAAAAACTATTTGTTAGGAAAGATATATATTTACTAAGAAAAAATTGGGATGGATAAACAACAAATTATTTCAGAAATTTTCTCTGTGGGGTTTGATACCTAGGGAGATTTTCACATCTTATTTATACAGCTGTTTTTTAAGTGGTAGGATTATGGGAATTTTTTTTTCTCTTTGCAATTTGCACAGGTTTCCCAGGTAATTTTAAAGAAAAGAAATCCATAGGCTGATTTTATATCTATTTAAATAAATAGATGAAAAAGAAGTGGAGGGTGAAGGTTGGAGACTCTGGGCCAGACAAGAGCCAGACGTCCCAGAAAGAGAGCTCCAGACATGAGTAGAAAGCTTTCTGCCCATTTGCCCCTGCTCTGAATACTTGAGACACCTCATACAGCTGGGCTGCTGGACAGCAGTTGTCATGAAGTGTGCTGGTCCTGAGCTCGTCACCGTGCCTCTCCCATAGGGAGAAGTCTGTGGTATGTGCCAGTCAAGAGGCCTATGGAGAGTTTGCCTAGCTTATGCCGAAACTTCATCACTGGCACTGTCACTTATTTTACTTAAACTTTTTTTCTCCCCAAGACACCTAGAGTCTGTGAAGTGCACTGGTGAGAACAGGGCATGCAGATCCAGTTCTCCCTTCTTCAGGGCGCATCATACATCCGGCTTGCTTTGACCGCTGAGCAGAGGGAGGTACTTGGCTTTCTTCCTAGAGATGTCAAAGCAGAGCAAAATCCACGCTATTTCAATAGGTAAGTGAGAGTCAAGGTCATCCTCTAAAACAGAGTTTCTTGGAAACTAGAAACTAGTAAATGACTCCATGGATTATATGTATATGTATATTTTATAATTTTATTTATTTATTTATTTACTTTTGGCTGCTGGCCTCTCTCCAGCTGCAGTGAACTGGGGCTCCTCTCTGCTAATAGTTGTGGTGCATGGGGTTCCCACTGCAGTGGCCTCTCCTGCTGTGGAGCACAGGCTCCAGGGCTCAGGCTCAGTGGCTGTGGTACGTGGGCTCTGCTGTTGTGGTGGATGGGCTTTGTTGCTCTGTGGCATGTGGGATCCTCCTGGACCAGGGATCAAACCCGCATCCCCTGCATTGGCAGCAGGATTCCCCACCACTGAGCCAAATTAAACTCTACTTGACTAATGGGAATTGATGAAGGATGTTGATGCTTTTCTGTCTTCACTTTGTTCCGGGGTCTGGATGGAAGCCAGCTGTGTGTGTTAGAGACTCAGCAAGATCTCTATCTCTTTTGCAGTCAGAATTCTTCAGAGAGGTGCCCGTATTCTCATCCCTCCCTCACTTCTCCATCTTCCTCAGCTCCCTGTATTATGACTTTCTTCCCCTGGCTTCTTACTGCCTGTCTCCATCAGCTCCCTTTCCTTGGTCACCCACATGCCAGGAGACTGTCTTGTGTCTTCAGAGCCCAGCCGGGCCCTCCCTGTACAACATGCCCCAGGGCCCTAAGCTCTCACTCACCCTCTGCCTTCACCTGGGTTGTTCCCTTTGCCTGGCTCACCTTTCCCTCATTTCTCTACCTTTTGTGACAAACTCCACTGTCTCTTCCTTGGAGATTCTTCACTGGCCGCTTCCTCCCACCCTTGAGGACACCGGGGTCTTCCCCAGTCTATGTCCCCACAAGTGTGAGCAGACTGCAGGTACAGAGCTCCCTGTGCAGTGTCATCGTGAAGCTCATGTCCGCCTCTTCCGTTGGACTGTGTGCTTCTTCATCCTTAGCTCCTAATACAGTCCTTGGGGTAGGGTAGGTACTCTGCTCGTGGTGGCTGAATAAATGAATGATTCCCATGGGAATATGAAAGGCAAGCCCTGCGATTTTTCTGGGGATTCACTGTCCTGAGGATAAGCATACTAAAGAGCCACATGTGCACAATTCCCCCATCCAGGTACCATCTTGACTCCCCTTCTTCCAAGTTCACACAGAAGGTGGCCCAGGAGTTTTAAATCCCATTCCCAATTCTGTTTCTGACTCACTCTAGCCCTTTAAATTACTCACTTCCTGTCTGTGATGGCATTTGCTCATTTGTAAAACAAGGTGACCTTTGACAAGTAACCACTGAGAGCTTAAAAAAGATTTCAGAGCACCATGAGCTATGTGAATGCTAGATGCTGTGATGAATCAGTGAAGTGAGTGAGTGAACTGCTAAGCTCCCCATTGCATTGCTAAGTACCTTATTTGTCAAATTAAAAAGTACTAGAACCACCCCAACAGGAGGAGAGTCTTGATAGTCACTCTTCCTCATGAATAATTTCTTATAAGGAACAGCAAAAATGACACGAAGCCAGGATTCTGGATGAAGGGGAGTTGGGTGGGAGGGGCTCTGTCCCTCTCATTCTAATTCCCACTCTCGGTGTATTTAAGTGTTTGCCTGCGAAGAGAAGGATGCTCAAATTATTATTGCCCGAAGGCGGTGCCTATGAAAGGAAGAGAGTTCATAAACGTTGCTGTGACATTTCCTTCCTAGGGGTGCCGAGTGGATCCAAGGTCGTCTTGGATGTTTACCCCTGATTTCCCCTGCGGGGAGAAGTGTCCACTCCAGTGTCATTTATCGGCATCTTTGCAATCCCCCAGGGTGGAGGAGGGCCTTCCCTCTCTCATCCAGTCAGGCCGGGGTGAGCAGTGAGTGCTGCTGCATCCTTGACCTCCCTCCTGAGTACCTTACAGGTCAGAAATAATTAGCTGATTCAATCCATGGCCAGAGGAGTGAGGCAATGCCAAATGCCAATTAGCCTGGCATATAAACACGTCACTTCCCAGCAGTCAGGTCTAATGTTGAGACAAGCACTAAAAAATGACAGGCGGTCGGAGGACGAAGGTTCCTTTTTTAGATCGTGATTGGCTTCAGGCCTAAAAGTGAGGACCTT
The DNA here is from genome assembly GCF_000754665.1 of Bison bison bison. NCBI lineage: Eukaryota > Metazoa > Chordata > Mammalia > Artiodactyla > Bovidae > Bison > Bison bison. The sequence goes on from NW_011494628.1 coordinate 3,059,237, forward strand.
GCTATGTTGGCTTTTCTCTTGTGTTTTCATAATAATATATGGCATGTTGCCCGATATTATGGATTTGAGTTAAGCTTTTTATCTTTCTGGTTGTAGGGGGAAATGGTCGAGTGGGGGTGGGACACTCTTGTCCCTGTCCCCCTTAAAGATGAAGATGGTGGTCTTCTTCCGGTCACCCTGTTGGGTGTTCAGGGGTCCCCTTTGCCCTTACAAGTGTCCTGAAGGCCCTGCGGGTGGAGCGCACGCTGGTGGCAGGGCAGGGTGGGCCAACAACTCACCCTGCAGGGCTTGGTGGGGATGAGGGAGGAACAGCACAGCGTGTGAAGACTGGATGGCCCATGGCTGCAGGTCTGGGTCTGGACCATGTGCAGTTCTCATTCAGGGAAAAGGTTTTCATTCTCTCCTGGGAAGGGCCGGGTGGGCTAAGTGTCTCCTTCCAGTGTTGAAAAAGACCAAAAAGCTGTAAAGCTGTATTCAGACATTTATAAAAAGCTCAAATATTCATATGTAACCAAATATATAAAATATGTATACATAGTGTATAACTGTTTACAGTATGTCTATATGTGTGTGTTGGTGTTATATTTTGTTGTTGTTTAGCTGCTCAGTCATGTCGGACTCTTTTGTGACCCCGTGGACGGTAGCCCTCCAGGCTCCTCTTTCCATGGGATTTCCAGGAAAGAATACTGGGATGGGTAGCCATGCCCTCCCCTCCATGGGATCTTCCCAACCCAGGGACTGAACCTGTGTCTCCTGCATCCCCTGCATCAGCAGGCGGCTTCTTTACCACTGAGCCACCAGGGAAGTACACACACTTACAAGTATTTATACATATTATACATATATTTATATATGTGTGTATATTCTCAAGATAATACCATATCTTGAGGAGCTCTTTCTCTAACCACAGTTTTCCTGGGCACTATGGAAATCACCTCCTTAGTATCTGCTATCAAAGACTATCACATAGGAGAAAAGCAATTCTTTCCAGCTAACGGTAGCCTACATGAAATTAAAACTGGAATAGGCCACTTGAGATTTTTATTCGATTTATATTTCTTTTTAAAAGTTAATTTTTATTAGAGTACATTTGCTTTACAACATTGTGTTAGTTTCTGCTGTACGTCAAAGTGAATCAGCTGTCGGGCTTCCCTGGTGGCTCAACCGTGAAGAAGCTGCCTGCAATGCAGGAAACACAGGAAACTTGGGTTTGACCCTGGGTCAGGAAGATCCCCAGGAGGAGGGCATGGCAACCCACTCCAGTATTCTTGCTTGGAGAATCCCATGAACAGAGAAGCCTGGTGGGCTGCGGTCCATTGGGTCACAAAGGGTCCGACCCGACTGAAACGACTGAGCACCCATGCACCCATACATAGCTCCCCTCCTTTTTGGATTTCCTTCCCATTCAGGTCACCACAGAGCATTGAGTAGAGTTCCCTGTGCTATACAGTAGGTTCTCACTGGTTATCTATTTTATATGTAGTGATCCCAGGGACGGTGGAGCCTGGTGGACTGCCGTCTGTGGGTTCGCACAGAGTCGGACACGACTGAAGTGACTTAGCAGCAGCAGCAGCAGCAATAGTGTATATATGTCAATTCCAATCTCCCAATTCAGCACTCCTCCCCTTACTCCCTTGGTATCCACAGGTTTGTTCTCTACTTCTGTGTCTCTGTTTCTGCTTTGCAAATAAGATTGATTTATATTTCATTTTGAAGCTTGTATTATATTAATATCTTGGAAAAGCACTTTCAGTACACTGAATGGCAAGAGCCTGCGTTTGGTCCTCTGGCTTGGTGCTGTGATTACACCTTGGGATGTGTCTACTGACGTATGAAGTGGGTCGGGGGCTAATTAACTCCAAGAGACTACCACCCTCCTCTCATATCCAGTCCAGGCTAAGTGTCTGTATGTTTGTACATTCCACCTTTATGACTACACCCCAGAACACATTGCTGAGTCTGCCACCCCTCCCCTGACAAATATCATACGCTTAAACAACCACAACATACTGAAGCTCCATTAAGCACTAGGGGAAGATGTCAGATCTTCAGAATGTTTAGGGACCTCTGTGATTGGTGACCTTAAAACACTGCCCGTTTATTTACCTTTTGCATTCTATAGGCACAATCCCAGAAGGTTAGTCCCCAAATGTAATCTGTCCCCATATTTAAAGGGCAACTCTTGGCTCTGACAAAATTATCAGCCTCTTAACTTCTTGGATATTCTATCTAAAATTATAATTGTTTCCTAAACTTCAAGTCTGAGCTTCTCAGGTTAATATTTTACATAGCAAGTAAGATCCTTGGACATGGCTATCATATGCTCAAGCACATTATACATTGAATAACTTTGTGAACAAATATGTTAGGAATTGCATATAACTATGGTAGTTTTCGACTATATCCTAGAGTCTATAGATAGTAATCGGTTATGAGATGGGCTGCAGAGCTCAGGAGAAATCCCTGGTGGTTGAATATAGTGAATATATTTCTATATAAACTGTTTCTAAGTTCTTTTGACAGGTAAAGCAACAATTTTTAAGGTGACACAGAGATGTACTCTCACCACCCTCTAAATTTATAGTTTAATGACTTGAAAACACACACACACACACACCAGGGATAGCAAATAGGTGTCATTCTTTTTTATTTTTTTGGCCTCACAGAGCAGCATGCAGATCTTAGTCCCCCGACCAGGGATTGAACCTGTGCCCCCTGCAATGGAAGCACGGTCTTAACCACTGGACTTCCAGGGAAGTCCCAGTAGGTGTCATTTAGGAATGCCAACTGACTGGTGGAGACCACTTTGAATGCTATATTCCATAGACTTGTGAAGTGGTTAATGGAAAAACATGATAATTGATTACACATCCACTAAGGGCATGGTACAGAGAAGGCAATGGCACCCCACTCCAGTACTCTTGCTTGGAAAATCCCATAGACTGAGGAGCCTGATGGGCTGCAGTCCATGGGGTCGCTAAGAGTCGAACACGACTGAGTGACTTCACTTTCACTTTTCACTTTCATGCACTGGAGAAGGAAATGGCAACCCACTCCAGTGTTCTTGCCTGGAGAATCCCAGGGACGGGGGAGCCTGGTGGGCTGCCGTCTATGGGGTCGCACAGAGTCGGACACGACTGAAGCGACTTAGCACTAACACTTAGCAAGGGCATGGTAAGTGGCAGGGGCTGAGGGTAATTTTCTGTATAAATACGAGAGCTCTTTTTGTGGGGAGAAGCTAATGTAGATGAAGAATCAAATATCACGTTGACTTGGTGTTGAATCTTTCAGTTGCATTTTTTATTTATTTATTTTACTTTTGGCTGTGCTGGGTCTTTTTTGCTGCATGGGCTTTTCTCTAGTAGTGAGCGGGGGCTACTCTCTAGTCGCAGTGCACAGGCTTTTCACTGAGGTGGCTTCTCTTGTTGCAAAGCACAGGCTCTAGGGTGCAAGGGCTCAGTAGTTGTGGCTTCTGGGCTTTAGAGCACAGCCTCACCAGTTGTGGCACACGGGCTTAGTTGCTCTGTGTCGTATGGGATCTTCCCAGATCAGGATAGAACTCATGTTCCCTGCATTGGCAGGCAGATTCTTTGCCACTACGCCACCAGGGAAGCCCTTGTCGGATGTATTTTTATTTCATCCGAGCTTGTTAAAACAACTGCAGCAGCTTCAGTACATAGTAATAGCCACCTCAAAACATCAAAAGTTCAACTAGAATTTGTGTAGTGAGTGTAAAACAAGTGACTCAGTTTAAGGCAGGAAATGGGAAAGAAAATTGGTAAGTTCATCATAAGCTAGTTATATATGAAACAATTAAGTTAAATTCATATGCTATCCTTAAACTCACATTTGCCATGTTTCATGATTCCTACTATTAACCAAAACATGTTTCACAAACCTTAACCTTCACAAACACAGAAACTATGCATTTTAATTGGGTAAAGATATGCTTTGTAGTAAAATAATTTTATAAGAGGGCCCTTATCTCTTTGCATTGGATAGCAGGGAAGAAATCTGTGACCTGCGAAGGAAAAGAGAGAAGAGCCAAATATATATTCCTTGAGACCTTTGCCTCAATCTGATTAGTTTGCAAATAGTTTCCTTTTAATTGTTTAGTTCACTAGGCCATAAATTCAGCTTCCTTATCAGCACAGAGCAAGGCATTTTCTAGCACAGCATCCAGAATAAACAAAAGCTCTCTAAACCCAAGTGATTTGCTTCATAGTTTCCCTGTGAGAGAGACTGATAATTAAAGTTGACTCTCTTCTGATTTCCTAGTTCCCCCTTTTCAAGAAGGGCTTGTATTTTTCTATTCCTCCATAGGAAAAGAAAACAAATAACAAGATGCTTTTGGGCAGTGATTCTAAATGCATTTAGAAATTGCATTTGGCTGCTGGTCACACAGGCCTGACTATAGTGACTTAAGCAGATTAGATTATTTTCTCTGTCTTTAAAGAAGGATGGACGTTGGCATGTGCGCAGTGGCTCTGTGCACTGTCAGGGACCTGGGCTCCTCTTGACTCCGTGCTCTTCCATCTTTGGTATGCAGCTTTCCTCTCAAACTTGACTCATGGTGCAAGATACAAAGAGCTTCAACAGCCATTGCGTCTCCATTCCAGGCAGGAAGTAGGAGGAAGAGGGTCTGAGTGTTTTTCTAGAAACCTCCTGAGAAGTTGTAACTAACAGCTTACTGAATTCCAGATGACTCTCCACCTCACCCGTCTCCATGACCCTCGGCCACTGGATCAACTCTGCATTAGCCTGGACACAGTGTGCCAGTGACTCACCCCCCGCCTATCCGCAGTGGCTCTGGTCCCCAAGCTTCATCACTGCCACCCCGGCCCGAGGAGCGGTGAGGCAGCCTGGCACCCGTGCTTGTGTGATTGCGAGGAGGGAAGGGTTAGTTTCCACGGGCGAGGCTTGACTAGGGGAGCGAGAGCTGTCAGATCAACTGGTCTTAGAAGATCTTGGCTGCTGCTCTTGCGAAGTGACTCAGGAGACTGCAGAGCTGGGACTGGAGCCCATTTCCCCAAAGCACTCAGCCTTGTGGAGGAGCCTGGTTACCTGATGAAACTCACCTTTTCTGAGCCTCAGTTCTTTTGTAAACTTCACGGATTGGTTGTGATGAATAAATAATGCAATGAGCATGAGATGTCAACCATACAGTGAACGTGCTGTAAGTGGTCTTAAGAGTATTTTCCATTCCTGGACTTTGATTCTAGAACATGAATTGCTTCTGCCATGGATGAAAGACTGAGCACAGAGGGAGAAGGACAGCTGCAGTGCCTCTGCTGTTGGGAAAGATGCTCTTTCTGTGTTCGGTGCTAAAGCTCTCGTCCTGGCTCCTTTGTCAAAGCTGCAATCAGCCCATCTTCCTGCAAGGATTCAAGGATATTTCACCACACCAGCATTGTAATTCTCTTTTTGTCAGCCTTGCTACAACAGATGATACCTAGGCTGCAGAATTTAGACAGTAAATTAATGGAGGATTAAACATGCAGACTCTGGGATCTCAATTACTACGACTGCAGGGCTCCATGAGCTGGCCTGGCAGATAAAGCTTTCAGCATAGACCCTTGGGGACAGGCCTGCAGCTACCCAATGACTACCCTGTTACCACCTTTGGCTTCTCCAGGTCAGGACATAGAGTGGCCTGGCTAGTGAAGAAGGGTTTTTAGAGTGAGATAATCCAATCTGCATTTGAACACTGGCTCAGTCACTTGCTAGCTGTGTGGCCCTGCGGAAGTCACTGAATACCTCTTCAGCTTAGTTGACTTATTTTTCATCTGGAAAGAAAGTGCTATGGCCCAGCTGTCATGGAACATACATTCAGTAAGCCATAACTACTATTATTATTAAACAGGGTTCATCTTTGCTATACTATCTGTATCTATATCTATCTATCTATCTATCTATCTATATAAAAGTAGCTTTATTGAGGTTTAATTTCTATACAATAAAAATTAATTCATTTTAAGAGTATGGTTTGAGGAGTTTTGGCAAATGTATATGCATGTAATTGCCACCACAATCAAGACACAGAACCTTTTTATCATCACCCCCCGCCCCCTCACTAAACTTTCTTTATAGTCAATTCCTGACTCCTATCCCTGGCCTCAGACAATCAGTGGTTTGCTATCATTATAGCTCTTGCCTTTTTGAGATTACATAAAATGGAATCACATAGTATGGTCTTTTGTGTTGGGCTTATTTCTCCTTGAATAATGTTTTTAAAGTTAATTAGTTATTTATTTGGCAGTACTGGGTCTTTGTTGCCACACGTGGGCTTTTTCTAGTTGCGGTGATGGGAGCTACACTCTAGTTGCATTGTGAGGGCTTCTCACTGTAGTGGCTTATTTTGTTGCGGAGCCTGGGCTCTAAAGTATGCAGGCTTCAGTAGCTGTGGCTAGCGGGCTCAGTAGTTGTGGCTCAAGGGCTCTAGTTGTGGTTCATGGGCTTAGTTGCTGCACGACATGTGGAATCTTCCCAAGTCAGGGATCCAACCTGTGTCCCCTGCATTGACAGGTGGATTCTTAACCACCAGGCAAATCCTTTGAATAACGTTTTTAAGATTTATCAATATGGATATGTTAGTAGTTTTTATTGCTAAATAGAATTTCATTAAACAGTTAATGGACTTTTGGGATAGTTTCAGTTCAGTTCAGTTCAGTCGCTCAGTCATGTCCGAATCTTTGCCACCCCATGGACTGCAGCACGCCAGGCCTCCCTGTCGATCACCAACTCCCAGAGTTTACTCAAACTCATGTCCATTGAGTCCGTGATGCCATCCAACAATCTCATCCTCTGTCGTCCCCTTCTCCTCCCGCCTTCAATCTTTCCCAGCCTCAGGGTATTTTCCAATGAGTCAGTTCTTTGCATCAGGTGGCCAAAGTATGGAGTTTCAGCTTCAGCATCAGTCCTTCCAATGAATAATCAGGACTGATTGCTTTTAGGATGGACTGGTTGGATCTCCTTGCAGTCCAAGGGACTCTCAAGACTCTTCTGCAACACCACAGTTCAAAACCATCAATTCTTCAGTGTTTCTTTATAGTCCAACTCTCACATCCATACATGACTACTGGAAAAACCATAGCCTTGGCTAGATGGACCTTTATTGGCCAAGTAATGCTTTTTAATATGCTGTCTAGGGTGGTCACAACTTCTCTTCCAAGGAGTAAGTGTCTTTTAATTTCATGGCTGCAGTGACCATCTGCAGTGATTTTAGAGCCCCCAAAATAAAGTCTGTCACTGCTTCCACTGTTTCCCCATCTATTTGCCATGAAGTGATGGGACCAGATACCATGATCTTAGTTTTCTGAATGTTGATGGGGATATCTCATTGTTGTTTTAATTTTTTATTTCTCTGATAACTAGTGATGCCTGAATATCTTTTCATATACTCATTGGCCATTAGTATATATTCTTTCACGAAATGCCCAATTTTGGAGGTCCATTTAAAAACTGGATCCTTTGTCTCCTTATTGTCCTGCTATCATGGGTCTATTTCTGGACTCTCTCTGTTTCTCCATTCTTCTATATGCCTGTGCCTATGCCAGTGTGATACCTACTTAGGTTTATCACAAGTATGAGGTCAGATAGTGTAAGTATCCTGTTTTTTCTCAAAGTATTTTGGTATTTTTAGGTCCTTTGTATTCACAAATAAATTTTAGGACCAGTTTATGATTTTCTACACAATGTCTGCTGGGATTTTGATTAAGATTGAATTGAGTGGATAGGTTAATTTGAAGAGAAATGGCATCTTAATGAGATTGAATCTTCCAATTCACAACATGATATATTTACCCTTTTATTTAGATCTTCTTTAATGTTCCTGGTAATGTTTTATAGTTTTCAATATAAAGATACCATGCAAGTTTGATTAAATGTATTCCTAAGTGGTTTTTTTTTTTTTGATGTTTTGATGTTTGATGGGGCTTCCCAGGTGGCACTAATGGTAAAGAACCCGCCTGCCAATGCAGGAGACCTAAGAGATGCAGGTTCAATCCCTGGGTCAGGAAGATCCCCTGGAGAAGGGCATGGCAACCCACTCCAGTATTCTTGCCTGGAGAATCCCATGGACAGAGGAGCCTGGTGGGCTACAGGCCATGGAGTTGCAAAGAGCTGGAAATAACTGAAGCAACTAAGCATGCATACATAGATTTTCCCCCTAAATTTCATTTCTAGTTATTACTTGCTGGTATATAGAAATGCAATTGATCTTTTCATGTTGACCTCAATGCTTGTGAACTTATTAAATTCACTTTTTAGTTCTAGTAGCAGTTTTGCAGATTCTTTGGGATTTTACATATACATGATATGATTATCTTAAAAATATAGATGATCTAATTTCTTTCCAAACCATGTGCTTTTGTTTGCTTTTCTTATCTACTGCATTGACTAGGACTTCCAGTAAGTCACTGAATAGAAGTAAGGGCAGCAGAAAGTTTGCCTTGTTACTGCTCTTAAGCAGAAAGCATTCAATCCTTCATCATTAAGAACAATGTCAGTTGTAGGACTCTCATAAATTCTCTTCCTCAGGTTGAGAAAATTTCCTTCTATTTCTAGTTTGCTTAGAACTTTTATCGTGGATGTGTGTGTGTAATTTTGTCAAATAGATTCTGTGCATCTGTTAAGATAGTCATAAGGTTTTCCTACTTTACTGGATTAATATGGTGAATTATATTAATGATTTTCAGTTATTAAACTAATATTGCATTCCTAAAATAAAACTTACTTGATTTTAATGCATTATTCTTTGTATATATTGAAGAATTCAGTTTGCTAATGTATTTTAGAGCATTTTTGTTTTTATATTCTTGAGTAATATTCTTTTCTTCTCCAAGCCAAGCTTCAACAGTATGTGAACTGAGAACTTCCAGATGTTCAAGCTGGATTTAGAAAAGGCAGAGGAACCAGAGGTCAAATTGCCAACATCCACTGGATCATCAAAAAAGCAAGAGAGTTCCAGAAAAACATCTACTTCTGCTTTATTGACTATGCTAAAGCCTTTGACTGTGTGGATCACCACAACTGTGGAAAATTCTTAAAGAAATGGGAATACCAGACCACCTGACCTGCCTCCTGAGAAATCTGGAGGTATGCAGGTCAAGAAGCAACAGTTAGAACTGAACATGGAACCACAGACTGGTTCCAAATGGGGAAAGGAATACCTCAAGGCTGTATATTGTCACCCTGCTTATTTAACTTATATGCAGAGTCCATCATGAAAAATGCTGGGCCGGATGAAGCACAAGCTGGAATTAAGATTGCTGACAGAAATATCAATAACTTCAGATATGCGGATGACACAACCCTTATGGCAGAAATTGAAGAACTAAAGAGCCTCTTGATGAAAGTGAACGAAGAGAGTGAAAAAGTTGGCTTAAAACTCAACATTCGGAAAACTAAGATCATGGCATCCTGCCCCATCACTTCATGGCAAATAGATTGGGAAACAGTGGAAGCAGTGACAGACTTTATTTTGGGGGAGCTCTAAAATCACTGCAGATGGTGACTGCAGCCATGAAATTAAAAGACGCTTACTCCTTGGAAGATAAGTTGTGACCACCCTAGACAGCATATTAAAAAGCAGAGACATTACTTTGCCAACAAAGGTCCATCTAGCCAAGGCTATGGTTTTTCCAGTAGTCATGTATGGATGTGAGAGTTGGACTATTAAAGAAATGCTGCAGAATTGATGGTTTTGAACTGTGGTGTTGCAGAAGAGTCTTGAGAGTCCCTTGGACTGCAAGGAGATCCAACCAGTCCATCCTAAAGGCTGCCAGTCCTGGGTGTTCATTGGAAGGACTGATGCTGAAGCTGGAACTCCATACTTTGGCCACCTGATGCAAAGAGCTGACTCATTGGAAAAGACCCTGATGCTGGGAAAGATTGAAGGCGGGAGGAGAAGGGGACGACAGAGGATGAGATTGTTGGATGGCATCATGGACTTAATGGACATGAGTTTGAGTAAACTCTGGGAGTTGGTGATGGACAGAGAGGCCTGTCGTGCTGCAGTCCATGGGGTGGCAAAGAGACAGATATGACTGAGAGACTGAACTGAACTGTTTTTTTTGTAATAGTAATATAGGTTAATAAAATAAGTTAGGGAGTATGGTAAGTTAAATAAAGTCCTCATGGACTATATCCTGCCAGGATCCTCGTCCATGGAATTCTCCAGGCAAGAATAATGGAATGAGTTGCTGTTCCCTTCTCCAGGGGATCTTCCTAACCCAGGGATCAAACCTGCATTGCCGGGTCTCCTGCATTGCAGGTGGATTCTTTACTGTTTGAGCCACCAGGGAATTCCAAATAAGGTCCTCAAAGATGTGCTAATCCCCAGAATCTCTGATTGTCATCTTAAATATAAGTAGAATTTTGCTAATATGATTAAGTTGATGGAATGAGGAAATTGTCTTGAAATGGGGAAATTGTCTCAGATTATCAAGATTGTCTGTAAATGCAATCATTTAATGTCCTTACAAGTAAGAGGCAGAGGGAGATTTTACACAGATGGAAAGGGAGAAGAGAAGGAGGCAGTGAGACCATAGAGGCATAGACTGGAGTAACAGGGTCACATGCCAAGGAATGCTGAAAGCCACTGGAAGCTGAAGGAGTCCAGGAAAGGGTTCTACATAGAGCCTCTGAGGGAAGCATAGTCCAACTGACACCTTAATTTTGGCCCAGTCACCCTATTTGGATTTCTGGCACCCAGAACAGCGAGGAAATAAATTTCTGTTGTTTTAAGCCAGCAAATTTATGTAAAATTGTTGCACCAACCTCAAGACAATGAATACAGGAAGTATTCCCTTCTATATATTCAAAAAGATTTTGTGTAGGATGGGTACTATTTCTTCTTTAAATGTTTATTAGAATTTACCTGTGAAGTTCTCCAGACATACATTTTTTTTTAAAGCAAAGAGTATAAATTATAATTTGAATTTTAAAGAATTAATGTAGAACTATTTAGATTCTCTGTTTTATCCTGAATTAGTTTTTGCTGTTTGTGTATTTGAAACACTTTGTCAACTTCATCTATATAGTTGGGTTTGTTGACATAAAGTTATCAGTAATATTTCCCATCATCCTTTTAATTTCTATGAGATATGTGGTGAAGTCCTCTCTTTCATTCCTGATATTGTTAATTTATTTCTTGTCTTTTTGGTTCTTGTTCAGTGTAGGTAGATGTATATCAATTTCATGAATTTTTTCAAAGAACTTGGTTTTAGTTTTATTGATTTTCTCTATTGTTTAATTTTTATTTTTAAACTTACTATTTCTTTTCTTTTCCTTATTTTGGGCTTTACTTATTCTTCTTTTAGCTCTTAAAATGGGAATTTTAGATAATTGATTTTAGGCTTTCCTTCATTTCTGTTATTAACATTTGAAACTATATTTTCCTTTAAGCATTTCTTTCACTAAATTCTGTAAGTTTTAATTTCTTATGTTTTCAGTTAAATTTAGCTCTGAATATATTCTAATTTGTTTTGTGATTTATTTCTCTGATCCTTCAATTACTTAGAAATATATTGCTTAATTTCCAAATATATGGATATACCCAGGTGCATTTCTGTTATTAAGTTCTAATTTTATTCTTTTGTGAGCCATAAAACACATGCTATGTGAGTTCAGTCCTTTTATATTTACTGAGATTATTTTTTTTGCCTGGCATATGGTCTATCTTGATGAATGTTTCACAAGCACTTGAAAATACTGCTGTTGTTAGGTGGAACTTCAATAAATGTCAATTTAGTCATGTTGGTTGATAGTTTTGTTCAAATTTTTCATATTTTTACTGATTTTATGTCTACCTGTTCTATCAATTACTGAGAGGAGTGTAAAAATCTTGGCTCAGATTGTTGTCTATTTCAGTTTAGACAGCTCTTGCTTTATGTATCATGCAGTTCTTTTAGTAGGTGTTGTACATGTATGACGGAGAAGGCAATGGTACCCCACTCCAGTACTCTTGCCTGGAAAATCCCATGGACGGAGGAGCCTGGTGGGCTGCAGTCCATGGGGTCGCAAAGAGTCGGACACGACTGAGCGACTTCACTTTCACTTTTCACTTTCATGTATTGGAGGAGGAAATGGCAACCCACTCCAGTGTTCTTGCCTGGAGAATCCCAGGGACGGCAGGGCCTGGTGGGCAGCCGTCTATGGGGTCGCACAGAGTCGGACACGACTGAAGCGACTTAGCAGCAGCAGCAGCAGCAGTACATGTATGATTGTTATATCTTAACTTTTTTTTTTCTTTGTCTCTGAAAAGTTTCCTTGTCTTCAAGTCTTTCTTATCTGATATTAATAGAGTCTCTATCTTCCTTATGCTTAGTGTTTGCATGATATGTCATTTTTATTTTACTTTCAATCTATTTGTACCTTTGTATTTTAAATGCTTCTGTGATAGAGCACATACAGCTAAGTGTTGCTTTTTATATGATATAAATATTTCTATCTTTTAATCAGAGTATTTAGTCTATTACATTCAAAGTGATTAATCATGTGGTTGAATTAAGGTCCACTATTTTGTCATTTGTTTTCAATTTGCATCATCTCTTTTTGTTCCTCTGTATCTTCTTGCCTGTCTTCTTTCTTTGTACATGAAATGTTTTTAGTAACATTTTGGTTTAATCTACTGGCTCTTTAGGTATATTTATTTGCATTTAAGGGGGCTTCCCTGATAACTCAGTTGGTAAAGAATCCTCCTGCAATGCAGGAGACCCCAGTTTAATTCCTGGGTCGGGAAGATCTGCTGGAGAAGGGAAAGGCTACCCTGTCCAGTATTCTGGCCTGGAGAATTCCATGGACTGTATTTGCATTTAGCACTTGCTCTAGGGATTAAACATGGATCTTTTATTGATCACAGCTTATTTAAATTACAATAGGAAACTTGCCTCAGTACATGGATCCACACACATTTGTGGTTTAATATTCTTTTTGGTTTTTATTTGACGGAATGCTGTTTTGTTTTGTTTTGTTTTTTTGATAGCTGCTAGTTACATAACCAGTGGTTGACCTCTTTTAAACATGAACTTACTGAGGCATCTGCCGAGAGAAAGTCTGAGGAGGAAATTAGAACGAGGGGTCAAGTGGTGTGACATCGTACATGTAGATTATAAAAGGCAGAGGGGCTTCAGAGAGGTTGTGGCTGATGGAGAATGGGAGAGAGGAATATTGTTGCAGAAGGTAGGACAGATCTGAGGTTCAGCCATGCGTGAGCTATGGCTTCTGAAAGATAAGGAAAGTTGGAGAGTGGGTGAGTGGGTAATATTTGGAAACTCAGTTGAGGCATTTACTTCTTTTTAAGATTTTTTTATGCAGACCATAAAGACTTTTTAACAGTCTTTACTGAATTTGCTACAATACTGCTTCTGTTTTATGTTTTGACTTTTTTGGTGGTGAGGCATATGGGATCTTATCTCCCCAAACAGAAATCGAACTCACAACTCTCTGCATTGGAAGGCAAAGTCTTAACCACTGAACTGCCAGGGAAGTCCCCGAGACACTTTTAAATTAAGAGATTAAATTAACAAAAAATGTGTTAATATGGAAAAGTATATTTTACTAGCACCTTGACTATATACCTGAGAGTAAGCTGAGCTAGGAAAACCAGTGAAAATTCTTGAAGACATTTTTAGAAAAAAAAAAATAGAAAGAAATGAAATTAAAAAAGAATGAATGGAACTTGAATGCTTCCCATATTTAGAAATCTATTTATTAGCCTTTCTTTAAAGGTGAGAAAAATGACTCTTCATGTTTTTTCATAGTATGTAAATTTAGGGTAAATTGACAAATTCTTTTTCTTGTTATATATATTAAAGAAATTTCCCTGCAAAACACTATCAAGTGAATTGTACTCTACCCTGTTTTTTTTTTTTTATGTTTGTCTCTTCCTGAGGAAATCTTAACTATTGCACCTGTTCTGATTCTCAAAAAAGCATCTTTAATCACCCAACAGATGCGCCAGTGGCAAAGGAAAACATGAGGTCTTGAGCAGCTCATTAGATGAACCCTAGGATAGGATTGGTTACGTTTAATTCCCAAAGCTCTCATATTATATTTCTCTTTAAGGGCTGTTGCAATATAGTTTTTATGAGCTGGAAAGTTGTCATATCTTGGGAAATTTTAATGTTTCATCTTGTCCTTTAATGTGCCTGCCAACGTATTTAAAGAGTTGAGTAAGAATTATATGTATTAGGATGATGAAAATGTTTTAACCACTTTAAATGATTTAAATCATTTTCCATTGGAAATAAATTCAGAAAGATAAAATTAATAAAGAGGCCCAGATATGCTGCCACATGGTATTGACATGGTTGAAATTGGACATGGTGATACTCCAGCATTTAATGGTTGACAGTTGAGTGTAATCAGCTGCCTCACGCAGATTTCCAAGACTCATCAGCCAGTGACACTCAGGGGCTTCATCTCAATATTTCATCATCTGTTGTTCTCACCTGCTGACAGAGGACCTCCTACCCTTGCAAATTCTTCCCAAAGTATGTTAGGGTGTTTCTGGGGGGTTTGTGGTGTGTTCCTGAAGAGCTTCTCCTAAGTTTGCCATGCCTCCTTCTCTTCTATGTCAAAGCCTGACATACAGGGAGGGAAGGGGGAGTGCCGTCTTTCCGCCCATAGCACACTCTGTGTCTTAGTGGAACACTGGGCTCATTGTGCTCTCTGTGTTTTTCAGAGGCTGCAGGGAAGCAGTACTTTTATATTCCTTGCAGTGCTCTCTCTTTCTGGGATGCAGTCCAGGAAGATGAACATGGGATAGTCTGTAGGACAAATACTGCTGTACTCTAAATAGCTGTTCTCAGTTTCTAAGGATTGATTACTTGGCCAAGTGGGATGTTTTCTTGCTTCTTGGCCTTCTAAGGGGGATTTCTACAGAGTTAGGTTCTCTGTTCTGGGAAGGCAGAGACCATACCTGACTTATTCCTCTCTTTGTTGCCACAAAGTAGGCAAATAATAAAAACTTGTTCTCTCTCTGCCTGGGGCTCTTAGGTCTTTCAGCAAAGAGAATTCTTTGGGGGCTGACCCCGCAAGTTTTTCAGAGTTGCCCAAATTTTATCTTACATACAAGCTAGAACCTTCACTAGTTTTAAAATATCTCATAAAGTATCTTATTGTAGTTACTGGGCTAAATTGCCTTCTTCTTAAACAGCTTGGAAATTTTGACAAAATTTCATTGCCCATATTGATATCACTTCAACTCAGGTGTCTATTTATTTCCCTTATTTTGTTTTTGGTTAAAGTATAGACTAATGTGGACGTTTCAATGATGGATCATGATGAAATGATTTCCTTTTGCCTCACTGCTAACAAAATCTATTGGTCTAGAGTTGCCAGAGAAAACACAAAATACTCAGCTAAATTTTAATTTCTAGTAAATATAATGAACAATTTTTTAGTATTATTAAATCTCATACATTTTGGCATCAAATTTAGTCTCAAATTTACCCTAGAGTTTATTTATTGTTTATCTGAAATTCAATTTTAATTCAGTTCAGTTCAGTTGCTCAGTTGTGTCTGACCCCATGGATTGCAGCATGCCAGGCCTCCCTGTCCATCACCTACTTTCAGAACTTACTCAAACTCATGTCCATTGAATTGGTGATACCATCCAGCCATCTCATCCTCCGTCGTCCCCTTCTCCTCCTGCCTTCAATCTTTCCCAGCATCAGGGTCTTCTCCAATGAGTTGGTTCTTTGCATCAGGTGGCCAAAGTATTGGAGTTTTAGCTTCAACATCAGTCCTGCCAATGAATATTCAGGACTGATTTCTTTAGGATTGACTGATTTGATCTCCTTGCAGTCCAAGGGACTCTCAAGACTCTTCTGCAACACCATAGTTCAAAAGCATCACTTCTTTGGTGCTCAGCTTTCTTTATAGTCCAACTCTCACATCCATACATGACTATTGGAAAAACCATAGCTTTGACTAGATGGACCTTTGTTGGCAAAGTAATGTCTCTGCTTTTTAATATGCTGTCTAGGTTGGTCCTTAACATTTCTTCCAAGGGGCAAGCATCTTTTAACTTCACGGCTGCAGTCACCATCTGCAGTGATTTTAGAGCCCCCCAAAATAAAGACTGTCACTGTTTCCACTGTTTTCCCATCTATTTGCCATGAAGTGATGGGATCAGATGCCATGATCTTAGTTTTCTGAATGTTGAGTTTTATGCCAACTTTTTCACTCTCCTCTTTCACTCTCATCAAGAGGCTTTTTAGTTCTTCTTCACTTTCTGCCATAAGGGTGGTGTCATCTGCATATCTGAGGTTATTGGTATTTCTCCCAGTAATCTTGATTCCAGCTTGTGCTTCATCCAGCCCAGCATTTTTCATGATGTACTCTGCATATAAGTTAAATAAACAGGGTGACAATATACAGCCTTGAGGTACTCCTTTCTCCATTTGGAACCAGTCTGTAGTTCCATGTCCAGTTCTTCTTCTTTTTTTAAAAATTTATTTTAATTGGAGGCTAATTACTCTACAGTATTGTAGTAGTTTTTCCCATACATTCACATGAGTCAGCCATGGGTGGACATGTGTTCCCCATCCTGAACCCCTCTCCCACTTCCCTCCTCATCCCATCCCTCAGGGTCATCCCAGTGCACCAGTCCTGAGCACCCTGTCTCATGCATCGAACCTGGACTGGCAATCTGTTTCAAATATAATAATATACATGTTTCAGTGCTATTCTCTCAAATCATCCCACCCTTACCTTCTCCCACAGAATCCAAAAGACTGTTTTATACATCTGTGTCTCTTTTGCTGTCTTTCATACAGGGTTATCATTACCATCTTTCTAAATTCCATATATATGCGTTAGTATACTGTATTGGTGTTTTTCTTTCTGGCTTACTTCACTCTGTATAATAGGCT
This sequence comes from Bison bison bison, assembly GCF_000754665.1. NCBI lineage: Eukaryota > Metazoa > Chordata > Mammalia > Artiodactyla > Bovidae > Bison > Bison bison. The sequence continues at coordinate 3,076,117 of NW_011494628.1, forward strand.
CCAGTTTCATCCACCTCATTAGAACTGATTCAAATGTATTCTTTTTAATGGCTGATATTCCATTGTCTATATGTACCACAACTTTCTTATCCATTCATTTGCAGATGGACATCTAGGTTGCTTCCATGTCCTGGCTATTATAAACAGTGCTGCGATGAGCATTGGGGTACACATGTCTCTTTCAATTCCGGTTTCCTCAGTGTGTATGCTCAGCAGTGGGATTGCTGTGTCATGTGGCAGTTCTATTTCTAGTTTTTAAAGGCATCTCCACACTGTTCTCCATAGTGGCTGTACTAGTTTGCATTCCCACCAACAGTGTAAGAGGGTCCCTTTTCTCCACACCCTCTTCAGCATTCATTGTTTGTAGACTTTTGGATAGCAGCCATTCTGACCATTATGAGATGGTACCTCATTGTGGTTTTGATTTGCATTTCTCTGATAATGAGTGATATTAAGCATCTTTTCATGTGTTTGTTAGCCATCTGTATGTCTTCTTTCGAGAAATGTCTGTTTAGTTCTTTGGCCCATTTTTTGATTGGGTCATTTATTTTTCTGGAATTGAGCTGCATGAGCTGCTTGTATATTTTTGAGATTAATTCTTTGTCAGTTGCTTCATTTGCTATGATTTTCTCCCATTCTGAAGGCTGTCTTTTCGCCTTGCTTATAGTTTCTGTTGTGCAAAAGCTTTTAAGTTTAATTAGGTCCCATTTGTTTATTTTTGCTTTTATTTCCATTACTCTGGGAGGTGGGTCATAGAGGATCCTGCTGTGATGTATGTCGGAGCGTGTTTTGCCTATGTTTTCCTCTAGGAGTTTTATAGTTTCTGGTCTTATGTTTAGATCTTTAATCCATTTTGAGTTTATTTTTGTGTATGGTGTTAGAAAGTATTCTAGTTTCATTCTTTTACAAGTGGTTGACCAGTTTCCCCAGTTCCACTTGTTAAAGAGATTGTCTTTTCTCCATTGTATACTCTTGCCTCCTTTGTCAAAGATAAGGTGTCCATAGGTGTGTGGATTTATCTCTGGGCTTTCTATTTTGTTCTATTGATCTATATTTCTGTCTTTGTGCCAGTACCATACTGTCTTGATAACTGTGGCTTTGTAGTAGAGCCTGAAGTCAGGCAGGTTGATTCCTCCAATTCCAGTTTTCTTCCTCAAGATTGCTTTGGCTATTCGAGGTTTTTTGTATTTCCATACAAATTGTGAAATTATTTGCTCTAGTTCTCTGAAAAATACCAGTGGTATCTTGATAGGGATTGCATTGAATCTATAGATTGCTTTGGGTACTATACTCATTTTCACTATATTGATTCTTCTGATCCATGAACATGGTATATTTCTCCATCTATTTGTGCCATCTTTGATTTCTTTCTATAAAACATCAGTGTTTTATAGTTTTCTATGTATAGGTCTTTTGTTTCTTTAGGTAGATTTATTCCTAAGTATTTTATTCTTTTTGTTGTGATGGTGAATGGAATTGTTTCCTTAATTTCTCTTTCTGTTTTCTCATTGTTAGTGTATAGGAATGCAAGGGATTTCTGTGTGTTAATTTTATATCCTGCAACTTCACTATATTCATTGATTAGCTCCAGTAATTTTCTAGTGGAGTCTTTAGGGTTTTCTATGTAGAGGATTATGTCATCTGCAAACAGTGAGAGTTTTACTTCTTCTTTTCCAGTCTGGATTTCTTTTATTTCTTTTTCTTCTCTGATTGCTGTGGCTATAACTTCCAAAACTATGTTGAATAGGAGTAGTGAGAGTGGGCACCCTTGTCTTGTTCCTGACTTTAGGGGAAATGCTTTCAATTTTTCACTATTGAGGATAATGTTTGCTGAAGGTTTGTCAAATGTAGCTTTTATTATGTTGAGGTATGTTGCTTCTATTCCTGCTTTCTGGAGGGTTTTTTTTTTTTTTATCATAAATGGGTGTTGAATTTTGCCAAAGGCTTTCTCTGCATCTACTGAGATAATCATATGGTTTTTATGTTTCAGTTTGTTAATGTGGTGTATTAAATTGATCGATTTGTGGATATTAAAGAATCCTTGAATCCCTGGGATAAAGCCCACTTAGTCAAGATGTATGATCTTTTTAATATGTTGTTGGATTCTGTTTGCTAGCATTTTGTTAAGGGTTTTTGCATCTATGTTCATCAGTGATATTAGTCTGTAGTTTTCTCTTTTTTTGTAGCGTCTTTGTCTGGTTTTGATACTAGGGTGATGGTGGCCTCATAGAATGAGTTTGGCAGTTTACCTTCCTCTGCAATTTTCCGGAAGAGTTTGAGTAGGATAGGTGTTAGCTCTTCTCTAAATTTTTGGTAGAATTCAGCTGTGAAGCTGTCTGGTCCTGGGCTTTTGTTTGCTGAAAGATTTCTGATTACAGGTTCGATTTCCGTGCTTGTTATGGGTCTGTTAAGATTTTCTATGTCTTCCTGGTTCAGTTTTGGAAAGTTATACTTTTCTAAGAATTTGTCCATTTCTTCCAAGTTATCCATTTTATTTGGAGAAGGCAATGGCAACCCACTCCAGTATTCTTGCCTGGAGAATCCCAGGGATGGGGGAGGCTGGTGGGCTGCCGTCTATGGGATCGCACAGAGTTGGACACGACTGAAGCGACTTAGCAGCAGCAGCAGCAGCATCCATTTTATTGGTATATAGTTGCTGATAGTAGTCTCTTATGATCCTTTGTATTTCTGTGTTGTCTGTTGTGATTTCTCCATTTTCATTTCTAATTTTGTTGATTTGATTCTTCTCCCTTTGTTTCTCCATGTCCAGTTCTAACTGTTGCTTCCTGACCTGCATACAAATTTCTCAATTTTAATTGGTTGTCCTATTTTTCTTTTTTTGGAACAAATCATTTCTCTTTTTTGTGTTTCCACTTCTTCATCTATAAAATGGAATATCAACCTGTGTACCTCCTTAAACTAAAGCTTAGAGAACATTAAGTACATTAATATTCTTTGATAAGTAATAACTTGCCATAAAAATGAGACTTTCCCAGATGTTCATTCAACAAATGTCTGTTGTGTATCTGCTATTTGCTCTGGCTGATGTTAGTGCACATTTGCTAATAGTGGATTCAAAACAAGTGGAAGACAGGTTTTGCTTTTAAGGAGTTTTCTATCTAGAAAAAAAGCTCTATGGTCTTTTCTTTTAAATACTACAGAATAGGAATAAGTTAGTAAAATGTAGTGAGGACTGTGGCATAGCATCCTAGAGGATGCTGAGAACAGAGTCATGAGTTGGATCCAAGGACCTAATGGCTTCTTGCTGAGAGTGGATACCTTGCTGGGATACTCAGCAGGCCTGTGAGTGCTCCTGTAGAATGCCAGTAACAAAGGAGGCATTTGGAAGTTCATAAGAAAGACTTTAAAACAAGGAGGAAATTTCTCCTGTAGCATAATTTCAGATTCAGGTTTCAAGTTGAAATATGAGTTAATATGTTCCCATTTTTAATTTGAATTTGAGCTTAAATAATATCTGGATGTGAGAGTTGGACTATAAAGAAAGCTGAGCACTGAAGAATTGATGCTTTTGAACTTTGGTGTTGAAGAAGACTCTTGAGAGTCCCTTGGACTGCAAGGAGATCCAACCAGTCCATCCTAAAGGAGATCAGTCCTGAGTATTCATTGGAAGGACTGATGCTGAAGCTGAAGCTCCAACCCTTTGGCCACCTGATATGAAGAACTGACTCATTGGAAAAGACCCTGATGCTGGGAAAGATTGAAGGCAGGAGGAGAAGGAGACAATAGAGGATGAGATGATTGGGTGGCATCACCGACTTGATGAACATGAGTTTGAGTAAGCTCTGGAAGTTGGTAATGGACAGGGAAGCCTGGCATGCTGTAGTCCATGGGGTTGCAAAGAGCCAGACACAACTGAGCAACTGAACTGAACTGAGTATCTGGAAAACACACTAATGTAATTTTATTTTCAAATGAGAAAGCCCTCTAGTATTCCATACAATCCATCTTCTAAGTACATATTCAGTGTGGAAGATTATTGTTTTTTCATTATTTTCTTATTCACTCAATAAGCACATATCAAGCATGTACTATGTAAAATAGACAGTGTGCTAGGAATATAGAGTAGGGATTAAAAAAAAGGAATAATCTCATTGAGATGCTCACTTTACATGCTGCTATAAATGAACTCTGAGATCTTGTTAGAGGTTCTAGTAGGACAGATAAGCTTTGAGTGTGCCCTTGACCTAGGAACCATCTTTCTTGCTGAGAGAAATATCTTTTCCCAGTGAACATGATGTTTGGGTAGGATCACATGATCCAGATGAGTTGACCAACTCTGGTCTCCAAGAAAGTGAGTGATATTATAGACAGACAACCCTTCTTTCTTTCTTATTATTAATTATTTGTGCGGGATCTTTGATCTTTGTTGTGGCACGTGGGATCTTTAGTTGTGGCCTATGAACTCTTAGTTGCTGCATGTGGGATCTAGTTCCCTGACCAGGGATCGAATCCGGGCCTCTTTGCATTGGGAGTGTGGCAACTTAGCTACTGGACCTCCAGGGAAATCTCTGATGAACTTTATTTTTTAAAACAAATCAAAATCTAGTGGGGAAGACATACATGTAATGCACAGAGTTAATCATTTCATGAGGGGCATATGTAAGGTGCTGCAGAAGCAGAGGAGAAAGTGGCAGAGAAGGATTTCTGGTTGGCTCCTTAGAGTAGGCGGCCCTGGGCTTTAGAAGAGCTGGGAGCTCACCAGGGTGTAAACGTGGGCGAGCATTGCTGGCAGGATGAACATCTTGTGCCTCTGAATAGCATTTATCACTTTCTTCCTTATGGCTTCTGCTTTCCTGCCTCAAACTGTGGGCTCCTCCAGGCCTGATGGGGCTGTGTCTTAATTGTCTTTGCAGCCCATCAACTAGCTGTGTGTTTTTCAAATTGCTATTTTAGCTTGATGGACTAAAGTTGCACCGAAAATGTTTTCAAGTAGACTCTAATGGTAAGAATGGAATATGCAGAATATTCCCTCCTCAATTGGGAAGTGGGAAGTCAAAGACTTTTGGTTCAAACCCTGGTTTATCCCTCATTGGCTTGTATAATCTGGAGTATGACACCCTCGAGGAAACTTTTCCATATAAGAAAAACGTTATCTACTTTATATGTTGGTTTGAAGACTGAAAGAGATAATGTGTATGGTGTGATTAGCACAATCACATATTCACATATTAATTCCCCACACCCACTTATAACATGCTTCTTAAGCTGATTTTGAATTTAGTTGCTACTTTCGTTGGAAGAAAAATTTAAGGGCCTGGCATATAGTCCACCAAAAAGAATAAAAATTCTACTAGTGTGAAAAACAATCATGTTTATAGCCTCATACACTTTCATACATAATGCTACGTATCCACATATTGCAAATAGATTGTGTTTAGATGATTCTTTCAGGGAAGATGCTTTAATTGGCTGATGGTTGTATGTGAGTCCCAGATGTGCTCTGGTGAGATGGCATCTGGAAAATCAGGAGGCTATTTGCAGGATGCCATCAGCATTTTAAATGTTAAATTTAAAAATTCTGAATATACATTTTGCTGCAGAATCCTTACAGATAAATAATAACCCAGGAAAAGTGTTTAAGAAAAAAAGTTTTTTGAGAAAAACACCTAAATATTCTCTCCATGAATCTCTGTGAATTAGGAAGCACAGGCTGTTGTTTGATTTCAGGAATGTGGTGTGCACCCCTATTCCTTGGCAGCAGGGTTTGACTACCTCTGGTCTGTTAGACTGAGCAATTTCAGTGCAAACCAGTTCTAAATTATTATAAATATTTCTTAAACTGATATCACTCTAAATATAGACCCAGCCTTGAGAGAGGTGGATCATTTGGGGGAACAGTCAATTTCTGGAATAATAATAGAAGACTTAGCTTAAGCACTCAGCGTGCATGCGTGAATGCTAAGTCATGTCAGTTGTGTCTGACTCTTTGCTCTGTAGTCCACCTATCTCTTCTGTCCATGAGATTCTCCAGGCAAGAATAATGGAGTGAGTTGCCATGCCCTCCTGCAGGGGATCTTCCCTACCCAGGGATCGAATCCACATCTCTTACATCTCCTGCATTGGCAGGCGGGTTCTTTACCATTATTTTTGTTGTTGTTCATTCGCTCAGTCATGTCCGACTCTTTGCTACCCCATGGACTGGAGCATGCCGGGCTTTCCTGTCCTTCACCATCTCCCGGAGCTTGCTCAAACTCGTCCATTGAGTCAGTGATGCCATCCAACCATCTCATCCTCTGTCATTCCCTTCTCCTCCTGCCTTCAATCTTTCCCTTTTATGTGTTTCTCTTGATTAAAACACCCAGGACAGAGGGTTTTTTTAAGTATTTATTTATTTAGCATTGGAAGCTCAGAGTCTTAACCACTGGACCACCAGGGAAGTCCCTGGGCAGAGGATTTAAGTGGCTTGATCTGTATGAGAGAGTTAACATTCCTGGGAAAAATTCCCATGTAAGAAGGGGTGGGTGGATCCTTTGGGACAGAAGAAGTCATTTTCTTTTGAAGAATGTTACAGCATAACTTCCAATTCTGTCCTCTTCTCCAGCCATATTTTCTGGTACAGCTCCTTTCTCCAAATACATTCTGTGATGCAGACATGTTGAGCTGTTAGTGATGGATTTAGGAGGAATTCACAGAGCTGCAAAAGAGAAATATGTTGCAACATATTTTGTCTTAGCACATGCTATTGCTTTTGCCTGGAATGTCCTTCACCCTGGTGTCTGCAGTAAAGCTTTTATTCATCCTTTAAGATTCTCCTTAAGTGATACCTGTTCACTGAAGTTTGCTTCAACATCCCAAAGCAGTTAGTTGATTTTTTTTTCCTCTGGGCTCTACTTGGCATATTTAATATCTCAGTCTTAGCACTTACCACACTATTTTGTAATTTACCTGCTTATTTTTCTGTCTCCTTGGGACACACTCTCTTAGCTGTCTACCAAAATCTTTACCCCATCTCTTCTCTTTCTTACTGATAGAGTCTTAATGTTGTTCAGATATCCAGCTTTAAGGAAAACTGGGCTTCCTCCTCAGCCTCTGGGAGTCAATTTTGATTAGCCTAAGCCTATAATGGTAATTGTAACCTGCCTGCCAGTAACTGGTTTTAGTTTGAGTATGTGATGCAATGCTGACCAAGGATGGGAAATCAGCGGTGGAGATATTTCTGAAGCTTGATTGCACATGTAAATCGCCTGGGATTTTTCTACAAGGTAGATTTTGAGTCTGTCGGTCTGGGGTGGAGCTGAGGAGCTACCTAATAAGTCCCTAGGGGAGGTAGATCCACATGCTTCCAGTCTGAGGACCACACTGAGTAAGTAGTAAGCTAAGGGGGGTTCTAGGTTAAGTTTCTTTACTTAAAAAAAATTTTATCAGTATTTTTTTAATTGAAGTATAGTTGATTTGCAATGTATTAATTTCTGAAGTACAGCAAAGTGATTCATATGTATATATATATATATATATAAAACATAGATAATGGGCTTCCCTGCTAGCTCAGCTGGTAAAGAATCCACATACAATGCAGGAAACCCTGGTTCGATTGCTGGGTTGGGAAGACCTGCTGGAGAAGGGATAGGCTACCCACTCCAGTATTCTTGGGTTTCCCTGGTTATGTATATCAATTCTTTAAAAAATATTCTTTTCCATTCTGGTTTATCATGGGATACTGAATATAGTTGTCTGTGCTATACTATAGGACGTTGTTTATCCATTCTATGTAAGAGCTTACATTTGCTAACCTCAACCTCCTGCTCCATCCCTTCCCCAACCCCTCCTTCTTGGCAACCACAAGTCTGTTTTCTGTATCTGTGATTCTTTCTGTTTCATAACTATTTTCACAGGTAATTTGTGTCATATTTTAGATTCCACATACAAATGATATCATATTGTATTTGTTTTTCTCTTTTTTATTTACTTTATTTAGTATGACAATCTCTAGTTGTATCAGTGTTGCTGCAAATGGCATCATTTTGTTGTTTTTTATGGCTGAGTAGTGCTCCATTACATATATGCATTACATATTTTTTACCTATTTATCTGTTGATGGACATTTAGGTTGTTTCCAGGTCTTGGCTGTTGTGAGCAGTGCTGCTGTGAACACATAGGAGCATGTATCTTTTGCATTATACTTTTGTCTGGCTATATGGCCAGGAGTGAGATTATTGGATCATACAGTAATTCTATGTTTAGTTCTCTGAGGAACCTCCACAGTGTTTTCCATGGTAGCTGTACCAGCTTATATTCCTACTAACAGTGTAGGAGGGTTCCGTTTTCTCCACACCCTCTCCAGCCATCATTAAAAAAGTCTACAAAGTCTCTTTACTTCTAAAAAAAAGACCTGAGAGAAAAACAGGTGCTTTGATATCTCTGAAATCAGCTTGTGAAGTGTTTTCTGGAGCAGGTGTATTGTGATGTCAAGGAAGTAGCCAGCATACTGAGGATGACAGAATGAAAAGATGGGGATGGGACTTCCCTGGTGGGCCAGTGGTTTAAGACTCCAGGTTTCCATAGCACAGGACATGTGTTCGTTTTCTGGTTGGGGAACTAAGATCCATCTGCTGCCCAATGCAGCCAAAAAAATATTAAAAAAAAGGTAAAGAAAAACTCAGTTCTTTCTTTTTCTTTCTGTAAATTAATTAGTTATTATGCTGTGCTATACTTAGTCGCTCAGTCAGGTCCAACTCTTTGCGACCCCATGCAATGTAGCCCACCAGGCTCCTCTGTCCGTGGGGAAATACTGGAGTGGGTTGCCATGCCCTCCTCCAGGGGATTTTCCCAACCCAGGGATCGAACCTGGATTGCCTGCATCACAGGCAGATTCTTTACCGTCTGAGCCACTAGGGAAGCCCAAATTAGTTATCAGGTATAAAATATACACTATTTTTCTTGGTCATAGATTTTTTTTAATTTAATTTTTTTTAACACCAAAAACATTTTGTTTGGGGCATAGCTGATTAACAATGTTGTAATAGTTTCAGGTGAACAGGGAAGGGACTCACTCAGCCATACATATACCTGTATCCATTCTCCCTCAAACTCTCTTCCCAAACCCAGTTCTAGAGCTAATGTTGTAAAGCCTGGAACTGCGCAACCACAACACATTTTATTGTTTATGTTCCAGGAGGAGTTATTTTATAAAATGTTTATTTCAATCATGCATATGTATATAGTGTATGTATGGAGTCATGATGTAAAATGTCTTCTAATTCTGGGTCATGGTCATAAATGTTTGAAAACACTAGCCTGGTGAAAGGGCCACTTTTCCCTCTGGGGAACAAAGCATGTACTCTGCATTCCTGCAGGAGGCAAAGCTGTTCCCCCAGCCCCACCTACCAACCAGGCTTCTGTGACATCTCCTACCCATTCTGTCTCCCTGCAGTCACCAAGCCCCATGCTCAGAAACCCAGCCTAGAGCTGTCTCCTTTCCAAACTTTCCTGACTCTCTGAGGGAACAGCACTCACTGGTTGTTCAGAGGTAAAAGAATCTGCCTACCAGTGCAAGAGATGTGGGGGTTTGGTCCCTGAGTCAGGAAGATCCCAAGGAGAAGGGCATGGCAACCTGCTCCAGTGTTCTTACCGGGAAAAATCACATGGACAGAGGAGCCTGGTGGGGCTACAGGCCATGGGGTCACAAAGAGTCGGACACGATGGAGTGACTGAGCCCTGTGATCTCCTCGTTCAGCTGCTGCCTGTACTTGGCACCGTGGCTTCTCTGAGCACCTTGCATGGCCTGGCCTCTTACTTGCTGGCTGGCTCCATGCCAGATTACAGAGATTCCCAGACAGGGCTGTTTGACCCTTAGGTCCAGATGTCTGTGCTCTGTCCCAGTGGAAAATGGACTGGGTCAGCATTTGGGGCTCAAGGGGCTTTGACAAGTTAACCACCTGGAATTTTGGACCAGATCTTGCTATGCCTGCTTCTTGGAGTGCTGAGGGAGGGGCACCTTTAGGACTTTGGTCCTGATGCTGAAGCATCACTCTGGAGACTGTTGGGAGGCACACCAGGCCTGCAAAGCCACTCTAGGAAAGGGGATGTAGAAACACCTCCCCATCATTTTCCCTCCCTTCCTGTCCCAAACTCAATTAGCATCCCTGTCTTCACTAGCTCTGCAAATCCATGTCTGGGGTGCTAGCACGAGAAACGTTAGCACCTTTCATTTTTTCTATATACACCCAGCTCTGCATCAGGAAATCCAATCCTGATGCCAAGGGAGAGCTTTAGAAACTTCCCATGCTATGAAAACTTTCCCAGTCTCCCTTGCTGGAATTAACTGTGCTTTCCTCCAGGCCCCTCTGGGGTCTGTTTGTGCCTCTGTTTGAGCACATGTCACATGCTGCCTCATTGTAGTTATTTGGCTTTCTGTACATGCTTCTGAGCTCCTTGAAACTGTGTTTTACTCATCTTCACTCAGCAAACTGCTGTGCATGCAGCGGGTGCTACACACGTTGTAGGGCTGATTTGCTATTATTTTCAGGGTTAAAAGTGGTCAGTGACTTCGCAGTCAATGACAGGGGTGCCAAGACCGTTCAGTGGGGGGAAAAACAGCCTTTTCAACAAATGGTGTTGGGGAGAATGCACATCCACATGCAAAACAAATGAAGTTTGGACTCTTGGTTAGGTGGTTTAGTCACTCAGTCGTGTCTGACTCTTGCAATCCCTTGGACTGTAGCCCACCAGGCTCCTTGTCCTTGGGATTCTCCAGACAAGAGTATTGGGGTAGGTTGCCATTTCCTTCTCCAAGTTGGATGCTTACCTTATGGTATATACAAAACTCAAAATGGGTCAAAGACATAAATATAAGAGCTAAAGCTATAAGACTCTTTGAAGAAAACATAGGGAGAAAGCTTCATAACACTGATGTCAGTCAGTCGTGTCCAACTCTTTGCGTGCCTGCTAAGTCACTTCCGGAGAAGGCAATGGCACCCCACTCCAGTACTTTTGCCTAGAAAATCCCATGGATGGAGGAGCCTGGTAGGCTGCAGTCCATGGGGTTGCTAGAGTCAGACACGACTGAGCGACTTCACTTTCACTTTTCACTTTCATGCATTGGAGAAGGAAATGGCAACCCACTCCAGTGCTCTTGACTGGAGAATCCCAGGGATGGGGAAGCCTGGTGGGCTGCCGTCTGTGGGGTCGCACAGAGTCGGACACGACTGAAGCGACGTAGTAGTAGTAGTAGTAAGTCGCTTCAGTCATGTCTGACTCTTTGTGACCCTATAGACTGTAGCTGGCCAGACTCGTCTGTCCAAAGGATTCTCCAGGCAAGAATACTGGAGTGGGTTGCTATTTCCTTTTCCAAGTTGGACCCTTACCTTATGGCATATACAAAACTTAAAATGGGTCAAAGACCTAAATATAAGAGCTAAAACTATAAAATGCTTTGAAGAAAACATAGGGAAAAAGCTTTATAATATTGGTGTGCCTGCATGGTAAGTTGCTCCAGTCATGTCTGACTCTTCGTGACCCTGTGGACCATAGCTGGCCAGACTCCTCTGTCCATAGGATTCTCCAGGCAAGAATTCTAGAGTGGGTTGCCATGTCCTCCTGCAGGGGATCTTCCTGACCCAGGGATTGAACTTAAAGAGTTTCTTAAGTCTCCTACTTTGGCAGGTGGGTTCTTTACCACTGGTGCCACATGGGAAGCCCATTCATAACATAGGATTTGGTGATAAATTCTTGGCTATGGTACCAAAGTCACAGGTAAAAAAAGAAAAAATAGACAAATAACTCTCTCACTCTAAGAATGTTTAACTTGCAGAATGGGAACTATGCTCCAATTAACCACAACTCCCCACCACCCCTCCCCTCGGTCTCTGACAACCACAATTCTACTTTCTGTTTCTACAAATTTGACTTCTTTAAACACCCGTAGAAGTGGAGTTCAACCGTTTGTGGTTGGCTTATTTCACTTAGCATGAGGTCCTCAGGTTTGCCTGTGTTATAGCATAATAGCATATGTCAGAATTCCCTTTCTTGTAAGGCTGAATATATTTTTGGGCTTTTAACTTATATCTTATGCTCCGTTTCCACCTCCTGTGCTCCTCACCCCCGGCAGTTTCCAACAGGCTTTGTACTCTTTGTTATTCTTCCTTATCTCAGGCATTTTTGCATTTGCATTACATTTTTAAGTCAAATCAAGCTGTTAATGGGCTGAAAAGTCAGTACACAAAAATTTTCAATGAAAATTACATGAAGACACTAAAAATATCATTAGTGCAAATCTATTTGTGATTCAGTTTCTTTTTTAAAAATGTATTTTATTGAAGTATAATTGATTTACAATGTGTACTAACTTCTGCTATACAGAAAAGTGATTCACGCATATATATATGCATTCTTTTTTATATTCTTTTCCATTATGGTTTATCACAGGATGTTGAGTATAGTTCCCTGTGCTGTACAGTAGGACCTTGTTGATTATCCATTCTATACATAATAGTTTGCATCTGCATCTGCTAATCCCAAACCCCCAATCCACCCCTCCCTGCCTCCCCTCCCTATCTTGGCAACCATGAGTCTGTTCTCTGTGTCTTGAATCTGTTTCTGTTTTATAGATAAGTTCACTTGTGTCGTATTTTTGGTTCCATGTATAAGCAGTGTTATATGGTATTTGTCTTTCTCTCTATGACGTCCTTCAATTAGTACGATAATCTCTAGATCCAGCCATGTTGCTGCAAATGGCATCATGTCGTTCTTTTTTATGTCTGAGTAGTATTCCATTCTATATGTGTACCACATTTTCTTTATCCATTCATCTGCTGATGGACATTTAGGTTGCTTCCATGTCTCGGCTATTGTCAATAGTGCTGCTGTGAACATAGGGGTGTGTGTTTCTTTTTTGAATTATGGCTTTGTCCAGATACATATTCAGGAATGGGGTTGCTGGATCATATGACAACACAATTTTCAGTTTTTTGAGGAACCTTCATACTGTTCTCCACGTGGCTATACCAATTTACATTCCCACCAACAGTGTAGGAGGGTTACCTTTTCTCCACACCTTCTCCAACATGCTATTTGTAGACTTTTAAATTATAGCCATTCTGACTGATGTGAGGTGATACCTCATTGTAGTTTTGATTTGCATTTCTCTAATAACTTGAGATGTTAAGCATCTTTTCATCTGCCTGTTGGCCATCTGTATATCTTCTTTGGAGAATATCTACTTAAATCTTCTGTCCATTTTTTGATTGGATTGTTTGTTTTTTTGTTACTGAGTTATATGAGCGGTTTGTATATTTTGGAAATTAAGGCCTTGTTGGTCACATGTGATTCAAATTCTTGAGAATAAATAACTGGTGAAACTCAAAGAAGAACCAGTTGCAGATTACTGCTTTTGCATTTTCCTAAAATCTAAGCCACTGAAGACATAACTTAAGACTGGTGGGGATGGAATATACTGGGGGAGTCAGGAAAGAAGAGCAGTCTTGGGTGTAGCAAAGGAAAGATGAGTTTCTCAGGACAGGAAGGAATGGAGATCAGAGGGTGAAGGGGCAGCAGGGACCTCAGAGGTGAGGTTAGTGGAGGCTTGAGGTCTTTGGACTCCAGAACTTGGCAAAGATTCCATGCCTCACCTGTGAGGTGGAAGGCAAGAGCTTCAGAGGACCATGTGAGCTTGGATCTGAGAAAACCACAGCAACTACCCCCTGACTGGGGGGTAGGGGTCTTTGCTCCATTTTCCAGGCACTTCCCAAGCTTCCTGGGTTCTAGTGAGATAATGACTGATATTTAATTTCTTCGAATTCAATGGGATGGGTCTTAATTCCAAATTAAACTGACCTAAGTAGAGTGGCATTTCCATTGCACTTGAGTTTGTAGACTGAAATTCATTCCCACTATGCTCTCCAGTTTTCTTCAATCTTTCTCTCTCCTAAATGAAAAGCACTGTAATTAACTTATGTGCATTAGAGCATAGGGGTTTATAGAACAGTGGGTTAGTAGATGTGAAAACACTTTGAAAAGTTATTAACATTGAATAAATGAAAAGGGAGAAACAGTAAAGCCTGGCTGAGAGTGAAAACCTTCATCTCATTAATCCAGAAAGCTCCAATAATCCTGAGACCTGGCAAAACTAGAGCGAGTAACTCTCTTTAATTGTGTATGATCAACAATATTAGCTCTTACTATCTTTTATCGTCAAAGGTTCCTGGAGAGCAGGAACTAGTAAGGAGCCCAGCTAACGAGGTCACCACTTTTGTATTACAATTTTTGATAAACAGAAGGGAAGAGAGGGAAGAAAGGAGAGCAAAAATTGCTGTCTCTACCTTCTTCCTGCAGTTCTACTTTGCATCTTAATAATGTAGGCACTCTCGGGAAGAATAAGTTAGAGTAAGAGTAAGCTGCTGTCAATTATTTATATTTGCACTCAACTCTTTCACTGGACCTGAACAGACTTGCTGGAGAGAGTGAATTCTGTGAATAGGCAGAGGAAGCCCCCTGCTAGCGAAAAACAACCCCCTTTCTCCAGATAATACAGGGGGATGAGAACAGACTTGGGTGACTTTGCAGTCTGGCTCAGGACAGTCTCAAATGTACCAGACCAATCTGCTTTTGATGCAGATGGAAATTTGATAATTTCTACAAGAAATGGTTCAGATTCTTGCCCTTCACTCCAGAGTTTCAGGCTTCAGTCTTCTAACAGTTTAATTCTTAGAGGATCATTTTTTTTTTCTCTTTTCCTTAGAGGCATTCTTTAGGTGGGCAGCCAGGCTCACTTGAACACAGACAATCCTGCACGTCACAGTGCCTTATCCAAATGAAAAGAAGTCCAGAGGACACAGTAATCAGGTGTGAATCTCACAAGTGAGAGAATTGTGAGGGTTGGCGGGGTGGCAGAGGAGCAGCATCTGTCTAGTGTTTGCTAGAGCACCAAGCCCAGGAGGATGGGTTGCCTAGCAGCTCCAGTCACTTCAGCCAGTGCTAGGCAACAAGATGCACTGTCAGCTGCAGCCCATCCTGGTTTTCTCCTGGTTTCTAGAAGACATGTAGGTATTTCAGAAGCATCTAATTAGCTTCGACCTCATTCACTTTACTGTCTGCATCAGGTGTCTTCTTTCTGTCTCCTCTCTACCCTCCACCCCGCTTTGTCTGATATTCAAATGCTCTTCCCACTAGGAGGGGACCTAAACCTTGCAGGGAAATTTCGTGCATTTCAGAGAACAGGAAAATGAGAATTTGTCACTTGGATTACATTAGGCATTTCCCCACTTTTCATTCAGCCAGCTCTCTGCGGTCATTTTCAAGGCTTCTTACTGACATGCAAATTGTTCAACGCACAAATAGAAATTCACTGATGGATACCAAGGAAACCAGGGCCTATATTTTATGATGCAAACAGCCATTCTATTGCCTTCTTGCTCCTTCACTGCAAGGAGAGAAGAGTTTTGTGGCGGTGCTGGATTTGTCTGATTTCTGTAGCCCGTTGTCTTCAGTGTGCACTTTCTACGTGTTAATCCTTTTTTTGCTGATTAATTTCATGATCATTATTATTATTTCTGCTTTACAGTTGGGGAAACAGAGGCTTGGGAAGTTCAAGTCTCTAAGACACAAAGTCCCTTAGTGCCCTAAGTGTCACCTTGATGCCTCCCCAAAGTTGTTGAGACATGACCTCTGTTCACTGGGAAAATTCTAATCTAGTTGAAAAAAACTGTAGTAATTCTGAAATATATTATATACTTAAATCTGAGACCATATGTAATTTAGAGCGATTCAGGCACGTGGGAGTCTGCGATGTGGCTTCTTGCAGGGAATGAGGCCCGAAAAAGGCTTAAAGGAGCGAGGAGGGGTTTCAGGCTCTCCTGAATCTTCTTCCAGGGAAGCCACTAAAGGGCAAGGCATCTTTGGGTTCTGCAGGCAGGTCTTTAATTTTCAGATGGCAGCACAAAAACTGGAAACCAAGGGGGACCTAGATTGTACTCTGTTCTCCGTTTTGGTTGAACTTGAACTCACAGTTTCACAAGCCTTATTATGCCTGGGTTTTCATCACACCCACCTCTGCAGGCAGTCCTGGGGCTGAGCACACTGCCATCCATCCAGAAACTGAGTTGAAAATGGGATAAAGATTAATCCTTCCTGGCACTGCAATGCCCAGTTCCCCAAAGAGGAAACTAAAGAACAAATAGGGGAAATCAAGTGACTCAGAGCAGAAAGGGGAGAAACGAATCAGCAAGCTTGATTCAAGTTCAAAATAAATAAGATGAGGATTTATAAATGTATGAGTTCTCCCTTCATTTTTAGAGTAGCCCACTCAAAAGTCAATTGTTTCTGGAAAGGAAAGGAGGTTTATGACATGCAAATGCTCTAATACTTAGGACTCTCCCCACCTACACACACACACACACACACACTACAGCTTTGCTAAGTTATTGATTCTCAGACCATCTGTGAAGGGTATTATGTAGGGCAATGATCTTAAACTTTAACATACATATAAATCATCTTGTCAAAATTCAGATTCTTGGATGAGGTACGTAGATTGATGGTAGGGTTCAAGGGTTTGCATTTCTAACAAGCTCCTGAATGATACTGATGCTGGGGGTCCAAGAACTATACTTTGAGTAGCAAGGCTGTCAGGGCTTCCTGATTCAAGAAAGACAATAGGCCAGAGCATCCTGAATGTCCTTTCTGGCTGTTATTTAAGATCAGAGTATGATTTAAACTGAAACTATCAAAGATACAAAAATTGACAGACTCGTTAAATTTTCCTCTCTTTGTTCTCTGAAAAATTCCCCGTCAACATAAGCTAATTTTCTCCCCCAGCAGCAATTAGGTTTGAAGTGATGCTTGACATGGTATACAATCTCTCAGCATCTTTGCCCTAGCACTTTGCAATAGGTGTTACTACCTTTGTATTCACAGTGAGAAAGTTGATAGTAAGTGCTGAAGTCAAGGCTAGCATCCAGATCATTTGCCTTCAAACCCTAGATCGTACCTCTAAACCATGCATAAACACATCACAGACCCCTGAGAAGGTGAGAGGGAGCAGGTATTTATAAACTCAGCTGTGCCTCATCTGCTAGGGTTGTCACGGATACTTTAGCGGGAGGGAGGCGTGGGTTGCAGGGAGAAGTAATGTGGGATCAGTCAGCTCTGGGGGAAGACGGGGGATTGTGTTCAGTGTGACCTTTTCCACCTGGTGCCTCCTTCCTTCCT
>NW_011494628.1:3093379-3105794 GCF_000754665.1 Bison bison bison
TTCCTTCCTTTTTTTTTTTAATCTTCTCTTCCTATCTACTCCCTGTGTAGCCACACCCAGATAGGCTGCTCTCAGTCTCACCTGGCCTGGTGGACCTAGAGAAATATGACTGGAACGCATTTAAAAAATGGGATATATTTAATCTATCAATTTCCTTGTTCCAGAAGTAAAGACATTGATAACAATATGCACTTCCTCCATCACCCTTTCCAGGGTGGCTGGGAAGATTTTTGAGAAGATTGTTCAACTTCAAGAACAGAAGTTTCTTTCTCTTCTCAAACGGGGAGGATTTCTTTTGCCTTCTTCTTTTTTTTTTAATAGTTATTTATTCAGCTGTGCCGGGTCTTAGTTGAGGCACATGGGATCTTCAGTCTTTGCTGTCGCATGCAGGATCTTTTTAGTTGTGGCACGCACAACCGACCAGGGATTGAACCCAGGCCCCCTGCATTGGGAGCTCAGCGTCTTAGCTTTTGGACCCCCAAGGAAGTCCCAAGGACAGAATTTCCAACCGTGGATTTGGAAAGATTTTCATTTGTATGTGGGGGAGGGGGGTTAGTGATGGAGGAGAATATGGAGGAGGGGGCATCGCTGCCCACAGATGCTCAGATCCACCCCTAGAAGTGCCAGCTGAGGTATGGGCAAAGGGCATGTCCCCACTCAGCACCACTATGTACCATGGCTTTTAAAAGATACTTGACACTGTTTAAAAGAAAACAAAACAAAGTCATATTAGGTGAGTTTGTTCAACTGGTTTGGAAATGGCCTTGAAGTATGAACACAGGCTGTGGAGACATAAACAATGATTAATAGCAATGTCTGCTGGGCTGCTCGAGGGACCTTTATTACATTTTATCTAACAGCCTCATTAATGGTCTAGAAGAGGTAGACGCTAACAAAACTTTAATTAAATTCATGGTGGATATTAAATTGGGAGTGATTGTGAATCTCAGGAAAGGCAGAAAGGCAACCTAAGAGGACACAAGAAGGAGAAGATAAAATAAAATCCAGCATTTAGAGGTGAAGAAAAAGGCCTTCCAAACACGACTTTCACGGAAATGACAAGGGTTTTCAGGTTCGCATGTTCTATGTCCAACACTGTCCTGGGTGCTTTGGCGGTGTGAGCTCATTTGTTCTTTCCAGTAACCTTGGGGCAGGTGCTGTTGTAGTTCTTATCTTGTGGGTAAGGAGACTGAAGCAGGAAGAGGTGAAGTGGTTTGCCCAAAGCACACAAGTGACAAGTGGTCTAAAATTTAAAACAAAATCCCCTTGAGACTTTTTGTCTTTTATTTCTTTTCCTCTAGGGTTATAAAGCAGTAGTAAAACTGCTTTAAAAATGTTTCTCTTCATGTGGTTTTAGTGGAAATGTATATTTCGTGTATTAGTTTAAAGGTAACCTATTTAAAGAACTGCTTTTCAGACAGATGTTCATAGTATCCATCTCATTGCCACCATGCATTTGGGCATCTGGTCTGCCTTCTCTGAAAGGGGCAGTGACCACGGGCTCTGCCCTTCATCAGAAAATGTGCTGTGTGGTTGGGCCCTGGTGTGCTTGCTACTGCTGTGTCACCCGGCTTCTAAACGAGAGCCCGGCACTCAGGAGATGTTCAAGAAATAATTATTAAATGCATGTCTATTAGGCCACATCAGTTTTGCCCCAGCTTCCATTTGGGATTCAGAAAGCACTAGGCAGTGGTTTTAATGGCAGAGAGAAGAGCTGTGGATGCTGCAGAGTGACACACTCATGCTCTGTGCCCTTAGGGGCTTGAGCTCCGGCTCAACAACTGCCATTCCTAACACGCAGCCCAAGTAAGGACCTCATCCCATTGTCCTTGCTAGTGCTGAGGTCTCGTGGCTAGGCTCTATCTCCTGCCTTCACAGGGTTGGGAGAAGCAATGGAGAGCAGGGCTAAGAAGGTATGTGTCAACTATGCTGCTAAGTCGCTTCAGTCATGTCCGACTCTGTGCGACCCCAGAGATGACAGCCCACCAGGTTCCCCTGTCCCTGGGATTCTCCAGGCAAGAACACTGGAGTGGGTTGCCATTTCCTTCTCCAATGCATCAAAGTGAAAAATGAAAGTGAAGTCGCTCAGTCGTGTCTGACCCTTAGCAACCCCATGGACTGCAGCCTACCAGGCTCCTCCGTCCATGGGATTTTCCAGGCAAGAGTACTGGAGTGGGGTGCCATTGCCTTCTCCAGTGTCAACTATGAGGAACAGCATAAATTGTTTTCTTACAGCTAGGACATTACATGGGTGCTTATCAAGTTTCATATATCCCAGGCCACTGTTTGGAAAATAGTTAAGCTAGTTTAAGAATTCGAATAAATTTACTGTAACACAGAGAGGCCAAGAGAGTGTGGCTCATCTCTAAAGAACAGGTTGCAACAGACCATGCTTTCTCTCCAGGTGAATTTCAGAATCTTTGGGGCTGGGGCCCAGGAATGTTGCTCTTCAAATGCTTCATGTGATTGTCATGCTTCGCCAGGTTTGAGAATAATGACACGTTCACAAGAAAAACTGTTTTCTATGGGGTTGGTAGGAAGGGGTAGGGCTGGGAGAGCAACTGGCCAGAAGGGTTGCGGAATTTTGGGGAACCTTGACTTATACAGGAGAAGAAGTCATAGGAAATAGTGTCAAAGTCAAGGTCAGGGTGGATGTAGGGCCTCCTGTTGCTCAGCTAAGAGCCAGTGGAGTGTTTAGTGTCTGTGTCAGGAGTGAAGTGGAATCGGTAATTGATAGTTCTGGCAACTGAAGATTATCTTCCCGAGAGAGGGGAGTTGTTCCTAGTGTCAGCCTTCATCATTGATGGAACTTCTCTAACTAGAGCTGCTAACTAGTTCCCCTTTCCATGGCACCCTCTGACCCACCTATTTCCCGGACACCAGAAGTGGGTGAAAGTGAGAGAGAGAGAGAAAGTCTCGGCTCTCTAGTCTGCTCTGGCTGCCATGGCTAAATACTGCAGACCCGGTGGCTTAAACAGCAGAAATTGATTTTCTCATGGTTCTGGAGGCTACAACCCTGAGATCAGGTTGTCAACAGGGTTGTTTTCTCCCAAGATCCCTCTGCTTGGCTTGGAGATGGCTGTCTTCTCCCTCTGTTCTCACAGTCTTTGCTCCGTGTATGTCTGTGTCCACACAGCCTCTTCTTATAGGGACACCAGTCATATCAGACTAGGGTCCACCCTTATGATCTCATTTTACATTAATCTCCTCTTTAAAGGCCCTGACTCCAAATACAATCATATTCTAAGGTCCTGGAGTTTGGGGCTTCAACAGAGAAATTGAGGGTAAGGAGCATTATTCAGTCTGTAACAGAAGTGACGGCAGATTTAGGTTTTAAAAGGCTTCTCTGGCTTCAGGGTGGAGAATGAACGAAGGCCAAGACTGAAAGCCAGAGGCCGTATGAAGCTCCCCTGATAACCCAGTCTTGGCTTATGCCTCACACTGAGACTGCTGACACCTGTCTCTGGTGGGGTTTCCACCCTCCACCCTGTCTCCCATCATGACTTTATTGCATTTTCATGCAGAATATTCTAATGCTATGAAAATCTAAACACTGATTTACAAGTTATATATTTTTTTAATGGTCAAAGAAAGCACTACAAAATTTTACATTGGAGAGTACTCTCCAGATTGAGTTTTTAAAAAGGCAAAAACAAATTTAAAAAATTCCCCAATCATTTAAAGGCAAGAGGGAATCATTTTTGTAACTTAATTATGAAAACATCAGATAAATTAAATCATTTTATATTATCACATTTTTGCTGAAATGTCACTTGAAATAAAAATAAATGAACAAATACTAGCAGTTCTTTAAAATGTACTTGTCTGACTTAGAGTTTTAGAGAATGAAAGATGAGGGAAAATGATGTTATTTAGCTATTGAAAGTTTGTTTTATTTTCTAGTACTTGAGAATACAAGAAAATCTGGAACAGCAAATTAGAACAAATTAGAATCATATCCCAATTCAAATCATCACCATCATCATCACATATTCATCATAAGGAAATGCTTTTTAAAGCTTTAAAAGGCAGCAGTCTTGAAGAAGCACACCGAGAAAATAAGCCATGACCTAGAATGGAGACAATGACAGATATCAGATTTGTTAGTCTTTCAGCAATATGCATTTTGTACCCACTGTGTGCAGTAGATAATCTCAAATGTGGTGATGGGTCACCTGCATTAGAAACACCTGGGAAACATGTCACAAATGCAAATTCCTGAGCTTCATTCCAGACCAAACCCAAACACATGGACAGGAGGCTGAGGCGTCAACAACTTGAGGACATTATAAGTCACTTCAGGTGATTCTTCAGCCCAGCAAAGTTTGAGGGTCACTGTCAGAGATAAATGTATATTGTGTTATGTGGGTGGGAAAAGAGAAATGAGTTCCATGTGTCTGCCCTGAGGATATTTTTTGGCTGCAACATGTGCATGTGGGATCTTATTAATAGTTCCTTGACCAGGGATCGAACCGGCGTCCCCTGCAGTGGAAGCCCAGAGTCTTAACTACGAGACCTCCAGGGAAGTCCCTGACCCGAGAATTTACTGTTGGGTGGGGAAGTCTATTTGGAAACATGGAATCATTAGGAAACACATTATAGCATAGAATTTCTTGACTTCAAGAGAACACCGCTGTCATTTAGCCTAATCCTTTCAATTTGCAATGAGCAACTAATACCGAGAGGACTGACCCAGCCAGGATCACGCTTGGGGCATGTGCTGGGGTGAATCCTGGCCTCTGGCTCAGCATTTTGTCTACTCTGTGGTGACACATTGACCCTTACCAGCTCATTGCCTCTAATACGTTCAGACAAATACAGACGGGGGGTGGGGGGCGGGAGGGGTTGGTTTCTACTTAAGATGCTTGGTTTTATTCTTTAAGGGGACACATAATCCTTGCTCTTTTTCCACTTTGAAATAATAAAATCTTGCAAGCATTCTTCAAAACATGGTTCTGGGAAAAACTCACCATCTGTGCTTGTTGTTGACTGAACATGGACTGGAAAAAAAAAAAAAAAAGGCCATTCAGGCAGTGTTCATGCCTGTTGAGCTTCACTGATTCCAGGAATTCTGAAGTCATCTCCTGGAATTAATTTTTAACTTATCTAGGTATGTTTCTTAAAATAAATTTTTTATCTTGCTGAGGAAGAAAGTAAAGGGATCGGAGATTATTTTGTCCTAAAAGATTGATGAGTGTTTACTATCATCGAGGAAGCAAAATGTTTTATGAAAAAACCAGAGAAGAAATAATTCTATTACATTGTGAGGGATGTAAGCGCTACAGACGGGAACTACCACCAATAAGAAAGTATTGCCATCCTCTTATTGGATGGATTTTGAAGACAAATGGATAATCCCCTCTCTTCTACTTTTTTTCTGTTTGTTTTTTAATCCAAGGCCACGGCTTCCATCACCCTTTACATTCTAAAGTCCTCCAAATCCTGATTCCCAGCCCCTACTGGATCAAGGATGGAGATCTTCTCATTGCCTGTTGGTCCCTTGGCATCAGGTCCAAAGTTCCCAGATGGCAGATATGGTTGAAAGTTCCATGAGACTCTTGCTGTGTTCACTAGCAGGTTTATCCCCCTTCAAAATCCAGAACCTGTTAACCTGCAGAGCTCAGAGATGCAGGGATAAAAAGCAGAGCTTTCCCATGTGGTAACAAGTGGGGCTAGCCTGGCTCATGACGTGTCCCAGGTGGCTCAGTGGTAAAGAATCCACCTGCAAAGCAGGAGACATGGGTTCGACTCCTGGGTTGGGAAGATTCCCCTGGAGAAGGAAATGGCTACCCACTCCAGTATTCTTGCCTGATGTATTCTGATCCCATGGACAGAGGAGCCGGCAGGCTACAGTCCATGGGGTCTCAAAAGAGGCGGGCATGACTTAATGACTAAACAACCCTGCTCACATCCCTTGGTTTCTGGATCCATGCCTTTTTTTCTTCCCAATGGGGACATATCATCGTCCATTGGTTACTGATTTAGCAAGTCTACTGTGTCCTGCAGGATACACTGCATCCTAATTGGCTGTTCAGCTCTTCCTGCAGCAGACAATTTTGTCCCTCTGTTAGGTCAGCAGCTTCTGGGTGATGTGATATGTGAGAGACCACAGGGGTCCCTGGTTGGGTGTTCTCCATCACATCTCCTAGCTGTAAAGGTGGCTGCTGACTTTTGTTTTGCAGGCAGCAGTGTTATGAGGACTGTGAGAATGTGAATCAGGCACTCTGCGGCTGGGGCCCTGGGAGCAAAGAAGATAAATTCATATTAGGAATATGTCAGTTCTACTCTACCATGAGTAACATAGATAGCCAGTGGGAAGCTGCTGTAAAGCACAGGGAGCTCAGCTCAGTGCTCTGCGATGACCTAAAGGGGTGGGAGGCGGGGAAGTGGGAGAGAGGCTCAAGAGGGAGGGGATATATGTATCACTTCAGTTCAGTTCAGTTCAGTCACTCAGTCATGTCCGATTCTTTGTGACCCCATGAACCGCAGCACGCCAGGCCTCCCTGTCCATCATCAACTCTCAGAGTCTACCCAAACCCATGTCCATTGAGTTGGTGATGCCATCCAACAATCTCATCCTCTGTCGTCCCCTTCTCCTCCTGCCCTCAATCTTGCCTAGCATCAGGGGCTTTTCAAATGAGTCAGTTGTTTGCATTAGGTGGCCAAAGGATTGGAGTTTCAGTTTCATCATCAGTCCTTCCAATGAATATTCAGGACTGATTGCCTTTAGGATGGACTGGTTGGATCTCCTTGTAGTCCAAGGGACTCTCAAGAGTCTTCTCCAACACCACAGTTCAAAAGCATCAATTCTTTGGCGCTCAGCTTTCCTTATAGTCCAACTCTCACATCCATACATGACTACTGGAAAAACCATAGCTTTGACTAGATGGACCTTTGTTGGCAAAGTAATGTCTCTGCTTTTTAATATGCTGTCTAGGTTGGTCATAGCTTTCCTTCCAAGGAGCAAGCATCTTTTAATTTCATGGCTGCAGTCACCATCTGCAGTGATTTTGGAGCCCCCCAAAATAAAGTCTGTCACTGTTTCCATTGTTTCCCCATCTATTTGCCATGAAGTGATGGGACCGGATGCCATGATCTTAGTTTTCTGAATGTTAAGCCAAGTTTTTCACTCTCCTCTTTCACTTTCATCAAGAGGCTCTTTAGTTCTTCTTCGATTTCTGCCATAAGGATGGTGTCATCTGCATATCTGAGGTTATTGATATTTCTTCCGACAATCTTGATTCCAGCTTGTGCTTCTTCCAGCCCAGCATTTTTCATGATGTACTCTGCATATAAGTTAAATAAGCTGGGTGACAATATACAGCTTTGAAGTATTCCTTTCCCAATTTGGAACCAGTCTGTTGTTCCATGTCCAATTCTAACGGTTGCTTCTTGACCTGCAAACAGATTTCTCAGGAGGCAGGTCAGGTAGTCTTGTATTCCCATCTCTTTAAGAATTTTCCACAGTTTAAGGTGATCCACACAGTCAAAGGCTTTGGCATAGTCAATAAAGCAGAAGTAGATGTTTTTCTGGAACTCTCTTGCTTTTTCTGTGATCCAATGGATGTTGGCAATTTGACCTCTGGTTCCTCTGCCTTTTCTAAATCCATCTTGAACATCTGGGAGTTCACGGTTCACGTACTGTTGAAGCCTGGCTTAGAGAATTTTGAGCATTGCTTTGCTAGCATGTGACATGAGTGCAATTATGTGGTAGTTTCAACATTCTTTGGCATTGCCTTTCTTTGGGATTGGAATGAAAACCGACCTTTTCCAGTCCATTGTCAGCCCCCTCAAAACTCTGTAAGCTGTGAATGGGGGACAAGTGGTTCCTCACCTCCCCCTACCAAAAATAACGTAGGAGCTACTTTCCATAAAAGGGGGAGTGCATACTGTGCTCCAAACCAAACAAACTGAGAAATCAGATAATCTGCTGTATTAAGGATCTTGGTTTCAGTGCTTTTGATCCCTCAGGGCCTGGTACCATGTAGAACAATTTTGTTCAGTGGTTATATGACTGAATGAATGAAGAGTGGATGAGTAAATGAATGAGTGAATGAGTGAGTGAACAAAGGCTGGAGAATAGTCTAGATAACCTCTTGAGGTCTTTCTAACCCCGTGGTTTTATACACCTCCTGTGAAATAAGGTTCTGAAGTCTGCATTTGTGCGTGTGTGTGTGTGTGTGTGTGTGTTACATAAGCAGAAAGAGGATGGTGAGCATGACCTGGAGGTGGCAAATCTCAAGCTGCCGCAGCCAAGGGCACTCAGAAGGTCAGACCAGGGGTAACTGGGAATCTGGAATGGATGGAAAGGTGAGGCGGCAGCAGCCTGTCCACTGCCTGCCTCCTTCCCTTCCCTGTCAAGGCCCAGGTGGATCAATCGGAAAGCTGAAATGCTGGTGGGAAGAACTTGGGCATCTTGATGCTGGTCTGAAGGGAGGCCCAGGTGTTCATAGGTAACAGAGAGGGTTGAATACGATACTTACAGATGACATGGCCAGTCCACAGGACAGTGAGCTGCAGGCATGCATTTTGGAGCAACTGCTATTTTGGATTGACTGGGAACACTGTTCCATGTACCCAAATATAAGACACACATTTAGGAATGTTCTTACAGGAACCTGGAAAAGAGAATGACTCATAGAGCCTCACAGGACTGGGTAGAACTAAAAGAGCAATGGGGGGAACGTGACAAAAATACTTTTAACAGATAATTGCACTGGGGTTGCCCAGGGCTGGGACATGCTGAAATGAATCAGAGCATCATGCCAGCTTCGTTTAGAGCACGGATCACGTCTAGGCTCCATGCCCTGTGCTCCATGCCTCATTGGTGCTGCTGCTGGAACTCTGAGCAAGTCAGCACCACCTGCCTATGGATTTCTCTTTCTTAGAGAGAAGGGCCAATGACTTGGTATCTTCCAAATGTCTAAAATTGAAATGTGTGAAATTGGGAATTGCCAACAGATTTACTGAAGCCTGGCAAAGTGTTTTGAAATTCTAGTGGGGACTTCATCACCCAGTAGAGATGAGTGACTTGTTTTTATTGTAGGGATGGCTCTCATGACAGATGAACCCAAGAGGACTGGGAGTAGGGGGGTCTCGCTGACAGAGTATGGTGTCTATATCCCATGTGGCCTGACAACCTGGGGAGCGCTGGGGCTTGATAGCCAGGATGAGCAGTGAGATAAAGAGATTTCTTTTTCCTTGATCTGTCCTCAAGGAACACATGTTTAAGAATCATCCTATGTTAGAACCTAAGAGGTATCATTAAAACTGAGTCTGTACGTGGCAGTCTGTAGAAACTTAATGTCTTCCAATGCCATGTCTTGGATTTTTATAGTTTTCTTTGGATCTGATGAGCCACACTTACCTGAATAGGAAAAGTTTAAAGTAAAAAGAATAAACAAGTCATAGGTAGTTACTAATATCATTTTAGTGTGCATGCCTTTTTTTGTGTGCCTTTATATATATATTAAAAATAGAATGATAATTGTTTTTTAAATAAGCAGCAAACTAACAGAAAGGTGATGAGGAAATACATACAAATGCACACATTCATAAAGTGATGCTAGCTGAGAGATCAGTAGCTCATTCAAAGGGTAACTGCTTGGAGGACAAGGTCTTTGAACTGGAATTTAGATTTTCAGTATAGAAGTGTCCTAGATCCTCAAGTTATCTGTCAAAAAACCAACCCCTGCCCCCCAACAAAAGGCTCTTTCTTTAGAATGATGGGTGGGCAACTTTCTGTATGTATTTGTACATAATGTATATTTTTAAAGGCAATAAAGTTCACAATTAAGAGCAGGGATGTATTATCTCACATGTTTGGGGTTGAGAAGGTTGAAGCCGACAGAAAAGATTTAGATGAAATAGGCTGGTGGCGGTGAATGCTGGCACCCTGACATAGGGGACAGTGGCAGAGTGGGACCATAAAGTGGAGGCTTGCAGGCAGGCACTTGTTAGAAATGCTAGGATTAAATAACTGGTGTGTGAAGAGAAAAATGGGTTAAGAAACCTAAACAGGGCCATTGTTTTTTTAAATTGAAGTATAGTTGATTTCTCCAGTGGCTCAGATGATAAAGAATCTGCCTATAATGCAGGAAACTCAGGTTTGATCCCTGGGTTGGGAAGATCCCCTGGAAGAGGAAATGACAACCTACTCCAATATTCTTGCCTGGAGAATTCCATGGACAGAGGAACCTGGCGGGCTACAGTCCATGGAGTTGCAAAGAGTCGAACAAGACTGAGAGACTTTCATACACACAGACACACACACACACACACACAGTTGATTTACAATGTTGTGTTACTTTAAGGTGTACAGCACAGTGATTCAAACATATATTTGTATCTATGTATCTATTTATTCCTTTTCATATTCTTTCCTCCTACAGGTTATTACAAAATATTAAGTGTAGTTTCCTGTGCTATACAGTAGATCCTTTTTGGTTATCTGTTTTGTATGTAGGAGTGTGTATATGTTAATCTTAAACTCTCAATTTATACCCACCTCCCATCCCCTGCTTAAATAGGGCCATTGTTGGAAATGAAGAAATGAATGAAGCAGGAAAGGACAATAGAGATAATAATCGATAGTCAGTGGCCTCCTCTGCCCTGTGATTTGACATGTGGTCCATCCTCATTAATGCTTGTTTTTGTAAATAATGGCAATATCATTAATAATGATTCCACCAGGAAGAAAGAGAACACTGTCAACTCCAGGAGATGCTTGGGTTGGTATCCTACTGTATTTGTGAGCATTTTCTGGTAACCCACAAACACTTGTTCTGCCATTAAAGTCTGGTTAAGGGAGTGCAGACACAGGTAATAGGATAACTAAAACCTCAGGCAGCATGCAGTAGATGCCAAGTGAAACGTCCAGGGGATGGTTGTGAAGAAGTGCATGATGGGAAAAGACCTTGCGGGCAATGCAGCTCAAGGCAGGGACCCAAATGCTTGGGCTCCCAGAGACAGTGGGAGCCTGTATAGAAAGGCATTTTTACAA
Source organism: Bison bison bison (assembly GCF_000754665.1). Taxonomy (NCBI): domain Eukaryota; kingdom Metazoa; phylum Chordata; class Mammalia; order Artiodactyla; family Bovidae; genus Bison; species Bison bison. Next base: position 3,104,382 of record NW_011494628.1, read on the forward strand.
ATTAATTTTTACTGGAGTCTAGTTGACTTACAACGTTGTGTTAGTTTCTGCTGTATAGCAAAATGAATCAGTTATGCATATTCGTATATTCGCTCTTTTTTAGATTCTGTTCCCAAATAGATCATTACAGAGTACTGAGTAGAGTTCCCTGTGCTATCCAGTATAGAAAGACATTTTGAGGAAGACAGATTTGGTTGCAGATTAGAGCATGAACGAACAGGAAAGGCTTTGAGGCAGAGACAAGAGTCAGGAGATGATGGGAAAGTGCCAAACGGAAGGCACAGAGGTGGTGATGGGAGGGTTAGAAAGAAACAAGTGGAAGCATCCACAGAACCAGCTGACTGGATGCTGGGATCCAGAGAGAAGGTGTAATCAAAGGTGGCTTCAAACCTGGGAGGCAAAGAGAACCATGCTCATCTTGGCAGAATAGATGCTATATTTAAAAATCAGGTAATGAATTTGAGATGTGGCAAGTTCCAGGGGCCAGGAGGCATCCCAGGAGAGGTGTTTGGCAGGCATTTGGTGGTGGATTCTGGTGATAGTTTGGAACTGAATGGTGATGTGGGGGCTGTGTGCATTTAAGTCTTTGTAATTGAAAACTGAGAGTGGGTTTGGAGAGAAAGATGACTGAAGAGAACACCGGAGGGGTGTGCATACAGCAGGTCTGTGGAAGGAAGCAGCATTGGTGGTGGATATGGACAAAGAACGTGCCATTAGAGGGTGAGGCAGACTCAGAATGGTGTGGCACAGAGAGCCAAGAGTTTCAAGGAAGGATGGGTGGGAGACATGAACTATTACAAAGATCTCGGAGACAATCTGGACAAAATATCTCATAACTTCCTGCTTACAAATTGAGCTTTGGCCCTGTTCATTACTGTTTTGAAAATATAAAGTGAAGAGGAACCCAAAAGCCTCTTGCTGAAAGTGAAAGTGGAGAGTGAAAAAGTTGGCTTAAAGCTCAACATTCAGAAAACGAAGATCATGGCATCCAGTCCCACCACTTCATGGGAAATAGATGGGGAAACAGTGGAAACAGCGTCAGACTTTATTTTTCTGGGCTCCAAAATCAATGCAGATGGTGACTGCAGCCATGAAATTAAAAGACGCTTACTCCTTGGAAGGAAAGTTATGACCAACCTAGATAGCATATTCAAAAGCAGAGACATTACTTTGCCAACAAAGGTTCGTCTAGTCAAGGCTATGGTTTTTCCTGTGGTCATGTATGGATGTGAGAGTTGGACTGTGAAGAAGGCTGAATGCCGAAGAATTGATGCTTTTGTACTGTGGTGTTGGAGAAGACTCTTGAAAGTCCCTTGGACTGCAAGGAGATCCAACCAGTCCATTCTGAAGGAGATCAGCCCTGGGTGTTCTTTGGAAGGAATGATGCTAAAGCTGAAACTCCAGTACTTTGGC
>NW_011494628.1:3105894-3111249 GCF_000754665.1 Bison bison bison
ACAGCTCCAGTACTTTGGCCACCTCATGTGAAGAGTTGACTCATTGGAAAAGACTCTGATGCTGGGAGGGATTGGGGGTAGGAGGAGAAGGGGACGACAGAGGATGAGATGGCTGGATGGCATCACTGACTCGATGGACGTGAATCTGGGTGAACTCCGGGAGTTGTCGATGGACAGGGAGGCCTGGCATGCTTCGGTTCATGGGGTCGCAAAGAGTCGGACACGACTGAGCGACTGATCTGATCTGATCTGATTACTGTTTTGAAAATATAAGTTCTTACTTTTAGAGCAGTTCTGGGGTCAAAGCAAGTGATAAAGTTAAAATTGCTCAGTCGTGTCTGACTCTTTGTGACCCCATGGACTATAGTCCTGGAATTCTCCAGGCCAGAATACTGGAGTGGGTAGCCTTTCCCTTCTCCAGGGGATCATCCTAACCGAGGGATCAAACCCAGGTCTCCCTCATTGCACACAGATTCTTTACCAGCTGAGCCACAAAGGAAGCCCAGATATAGAGTTCCTGTAACCCGCCTGTCCCAACATGTGCACAGCCTTGCCCACTATTAACATCCCCACCAGAGTGGCATACTTGTCACATTAGAGGAAACTACATTGAAGCATCATTGTCACCCAATGTCCAAAGTTTAATTATGGCTCACTCTTGGTGTTGTATGTTGTATGGGTTTTCACAAATGTATAATGACATGCATCCATTATTATAATATGCAGAATAGTTATATTGCCCCCAAATCCACTGTATTCCATCTTTTCATCCCTCCTTCTTCCCTTACCCTTAGCAACCTATTGTCTCCAGAATTTTACGTTTCCAGAATGTCATATAGTTGGAATCACAGAGTATGTAACATTTTCAAGTTGGGCTTTTCCATTTAGTAATGTGCATTTAACGTTCCTCCATGTCTTTTCATGGCTTGATGCCTCGTTTCTTTTTAGCACTAAAAACATTTCTTTGTTTGCTGTACCACAATTTATTTATTCATTTACCTACTGGAGGACATCTTAGTTGCTTCCAAGTTTTTTTTATAAATATTTTGGGATATATACCTAAAATATAGGAATTGAGGTATTGCTGGGTCATATGGAGATTCCATATGCAGTTTTTTTGTTTGTTTGTTTGGACATGTTTTCAATTCATTTGGGTAAATATCTAGGAGCACAATGGGTCCACCATATTGGAAGAGTATGGTTTAGTTTTGTCAGAAACTGCCAAACTGTCTTCCAAAGTTTTGCGTTCTTACAGGCATCTTGCATCCCTATGGAAAGTATCGTCCTGCATTCCCACCAGCAATGAATGAAAGTTCCTGTTGCTTCACAGCCTTGCCAGCATTTGGTGTTGTCAGTATCTTGGGTTTTTGCCATTCCAATAAGTGTAGTGATATCTCAACTGTTGTTTTAATTTGTAGTTATCTAAATGGCGTATGATATTGAGCATCCTTTAATATGCTAATTTGCCATTCTTACATCTTCTTTGGTGAACTGTCTATTCAGATCTTTTTTCCACTTTAATCAGGTTGTTTATTTTCTTACTGTTTAATTTTTAAAGGGTTTTTTTTTTTAACATTTTGGATAATAGTCCTTATATATTTTATTTAAAAGTCCAAATATGTCATTTACAAAAATAATATATTTTACAAAGATTTTCTCTCACTCTATACCTTGTTTTTTTCAAATATTTTGGGATTTTTCCAGCAATCTTTCTGCTTTTGCTTTTTAGTTTAATTCCATTGTGGTCTGAAAGCAGGTATCATATGATTTCTATTCTTTTAAATTTGTTGTGTTTTATGGCCCAGAACGTGGTCAGCTTGGTGAATGTTCCATGTGAGCTTGGGAAGAATTGTGTTCTGTTGTTGTTGGATGAAGTAGTCTATAGATGTCAATTATGTCTGGTTGATGTATGGTGCTGTTGAGTTCAACTATGTCCTTACTGATTTTCTGTCTGCTGGATCTGTGCCTTTCTGTGAGAGGGGTATTGAAGTCTCCAAATGTAATAGTAAATTTACCTATTTTTCCTTGAGTTCCATCAGTTTTGCCTCATGTAGTTTGACACTCTGTTGTTAGGCACATACACACGCACCTTTTAAGGACTATTATATCTTTTCCAATAGAGTGCTTAGTATATAAGTCAGTTGGTTTAAATTCCTGGAATGATAATTTCAACATTTCTGCCATAATCGAAGTCCATCTCTGATGCTTGACCTATCTCTTCAAGCTGCATTTTAGGATACCTTGTAATTTTTGTTGAAAGTTGGACATGATGTATTGGGTGAAAGAAGACATCTCCAACGTATCTCCCCAAATATTCTGATTAAGTAGTTTTATGGTGGGGCCCAGGGAACTGCATTTTACAAGTTTTCAGGTGATTCTGATCCATGAACCCTGTGAACCATAGTTTGGGGAAGGTTGACTCAATCTGGTGAAGTCTCAGGCCTTTCCTCCATACAATGAGGCAGTGACACCTGCTCCATGGTTTGTGTGTGGAAAGCATCTGGCTGTGAATCTGGTCTATTGAGGGTGTTCAGAAACATTGGCCCTTTTCCCTCTAGATATCATTGATGTCATTCAACCATGTGCATCCAGTGTCAGAGAGGAGACCAAAATCCCTAGAATGTGCTGGAAGTTGACAGAAGTGAGCCAGCAAATTAAGGAGCATCAAACGGCAAAGGGTAATAAGAGTCTGTGAAACACAATAGATGTATTTTGAAGAATATAGGCTGCTAACAGAATGGATTCCCACTCCCTCTCCACAAGTCAGCCATGTATGGAAATCAAAAATTCCACTCCGATGAGTGCACTTTCCTGTTCTCAAATGCCAGAAACCATGGAGCAGCAAGCAGGGCTGTACCATTACCACTGGCAGCAAGCAGTTTTATAATGAGTTTTGGAAATTTGACTACTTGCCAGGCTCTGATTCATTAATGTAATATTAGAAGAAAATTAACAGGGGATATTGACCTCAGAGGACATTTAGGGAGAAGGCCAAGTCCATGCTGAACCGTCAGCTACCAAGAAAGTGAAACTGGTTTGCCCATGACCACGGGAGCTTTCAAGGTTCTTGCTTGCAATGTGTACATTCCATCGTCTTAGCTGGTGACTGCTCCTGCTGTTGCTATAGAGTGGAACTTTGAAGCACTGATGTCTATAATAAGCTAGATGAGCTCACTTGTTAATGCTTTTTCCTTCCTGTTATACTTTTCAGTATGTTAAGCTGCTATTTAACTTTGAATTGTCACAATCTGTGGCATTATATAATTCTATAATTTCTTTGCTATATAATTGGTAAAGAACTTTGCGATACTTCTGGTTGGAGGGAGATTAAAAACTATAGAGAAACATAAGGCTGTGTTTATTTAAGGGCATAAAAAAAAATTCCATCAACTATCCCCAAAATAAGCTGGGCAAAAACCATTAAGACTTCTTTATTCCTTTTCTTTTTCTTTCATGCAAAGAGTATACTTTAAACTGAAAAAATTTCCCCTTTTTCATCCATTGTTTGTGGACATAGGATATACAGCAGCAGAGGAAGAGATAAGAAAAATCTACTGAAAGCTGTCTCTGTTTAACAGCTTAAATTCAAATTTTTTTTTAAAAAAAGAAAGAGCCTGTAACGTTTTATTCAGGTTCAGCAATGGCAACATTGTCAGAATTGAAGCCTGTCTTATGCAAAGAATTTTTAAAATTATAAACTACTAAATAAAGCTTTGAAACAGAATCTGATTTGTCTATGGGGAGGGTTTGTAAAATTTTTTTACATTTATTCTTACATTCGTTCATTCATTCAACAAACACTGGCTGTTGCCATCTGGGCACTGGACAGTGGAAGGAAGGAGGGGAGGTAGTTGTGCCCTCCAGGAACTCTCTGATCGCCCTTGAATCAGCTTCCATGGAGTTCTATGTGTGCTCCATCACAGCGTGTTGGATATTTTATTGAAACCACTGATTCAGCAAATACCTGTTGAATATTTCCTTTGTGTTGAAGTGAGGGGCTATAGGGTTCCTGCCTACCCCGTGGGGCTCTTGTGGGGATTAAGTGGGTTAATGCAGCTAATGTTTAGCACCTGGAGCCTAGGAGGTCTTTAATAGATATCTGAGGAATCGAGTCAGTCAACTTAATGCCCAGTGGGAAACTGTTGCTGGGAAAAGACTGATAGTGACCCTGTGGTGTAGACTTCAGTAGGATGAGATGATGGAGAAAGGAGTTTACTATCTCGAGGCAGCAATAATTCTGCATGTCTCTGGCAGTCATGCTTTTTGACCTTCTGGTCTACCCACTTTTGCTTACATTTCTTTCTTTGGTTTCAGCTGGTTTGTGACTTCTTTCCTCCCTCCCTCCCTCTCCTGCTTCCGTCCTATTATCTTTCCTTCCACCCCTCCCTCCTTCTCTCCAGGCTTCCTCATATTCATTCTATTCATACTGCTGTCATAAAACCCCACCGATATTACTCCATACAAGTTACTCAGGGTAATGTAACAGCAGCCACTGTGAGACAGGCTACCCAGGAGGATCCACAGGAACACTGAGTCATTGATCTGTGGGAGCTGGGGCAGGGGGCCAGGCTCAGCCTCTACAGTTGGGCTGACCTGAGAAAGGAGTTCCTACTATAGTTTAAAATACCTAAATACAGTGACCCTTGAACAACCCAGGTTTGAACTGTGTGGCTCCACTTATTTCAATAGTAAATACTATATTGCTAAGTCAAGTGGGCCTTAGAAAGCATCACTACAAACAAAGCTAGCAGAGGTGATAGAATTCCAGTTGAGCTATTTCAAATCCTGAAAGATGATGCTGTGAAAGTGCTGCACTCAATATGCCAGCAAAGTTGGAAAACTCAGCAGTGGCCACAGGACTGCAAAAGGTCAATTTTCATTCTAATCCCAAAGAAAGGCAATCCCAAAGAATGCTCAAACTACTGCACAATCGCACTCATCTCACACGCTAGTAAAGTAATGCTCAAAATTCTCCAAGCCAGGCTTCAGCAATACGTGAACTGTGAACTTCCAGATGTTCAAGCAGGTTTTAGAAAAGGCAGAGGAACCAGAGATCAAATTGCCAACATCCGCTGGATCATCAAAAAAGCAAGAGAGTTCCAGAAAAACATCTATTTGTGCTTTATTGACTATGCCAAAGCGTTTGACTGTGTGGATCACAATAAACTGTGGAAAATTCTGAAAGAGATGGGAATACCAGACCACCTGACCTGCCTCTTGAGAAACCTGTATGCAGGTCAGGAAGCAACAGTTAGAACTGGACATGGAACAACAGACTGGTTCCAAATAGGAAAAGGAGTATGTCAAGGCTGTATATTGTCACCCTGTTTATTTAACTTATAGGCAGAGTACATC
>NW_011494628.1:3111664-3112041 GCF_000754665.1 Bison bison bison
CTCCGGGAGTTGGTGATGGACAGGGAGGCCTGGCGTGCTGCGATTCATGGGGTCGCAAAGAGTCGGACACGACTGAGCGACTGAACTGAACTGAACTAAACACCATTTGTAAATGCAGAGGAATTGTGCATATGGAGGGCCAACTATAAACTATACTCAGATTAACCCCACCACTGTTCAAGGGTCAATTGTACATACACAGCTATTACTATTAATCTATACACCTACATATAAACCTGGCAGGTGAGTTCTTTACCATTAGCACCACCTGGGAAGCCCTGCTGCTGCTGCTAAGTCGCTTCAGTCGTGTCCGACTCTGTGTGACCCCATAGACGGCAGCCCACCAGGCTCCCCCGTCCCTGGGATTCTCCAGGCAA
>NW_011494628.1:3112141-3112639 GCF_000754665.1 Bison bison bison
AAAAAGCAAGAGAGTTCCAGAAAAACATCTATTTGTGCTTTATTGACTATGCCAAAGCGTTTGACTGTGTGGATCACAATAAACTGTGGAAAATTCTGAAAGAGATGGGAATACCAGACCACCTGACCTGCCTCTTGAGAAACCTGTATGCAGGTCAGGAAGCAACAGTTAGAACTGGACATGGAACAACAGACTGGTTCCAAATAGGAAAAGGAGTATGTCAAGGCTGTATATTGTCACCCTGTTTATTTAACTTATAGGCAGAGTACATCATGAGAATGCTGGGCTGGAGGAAGCATAAGCTGGAACCAAGATTGCCAGGAGAAATATCAATGACCTCAGATATGCAGATGACACCACCCTTATGACAGAAAGTGAAAAGGAACTAAAAAGCCTCTTGATGAAAGTGAAGATGGAGACTGAAAAAGTTGGCTTAAAGCTCAACATTCAGAAAACAAAGATCATGGCATCTGGTCCCATCACTTCATGGGAAATAGA
>NW_011494628.1:3112739-3146702 GCF_000754665.1 Bison bison bison
GCAGGTGAGTTCTTTACCATTAGCACCACCTGGGAAGCCCTGCTGCTGCTGCTAAGTCGCTTCAGTCGTGTCCGACTCTGTGTGACCCCATAGACGGCAGCCCACCAGGCTCCCCCGTCCCTGGGATTCTCCAGGCAAGAACACTGGAGTGGGTTGCCATTTCCTTCTCCAATGCATGAAAGTGAAAAGTGAAAGTGAAGTCGCTCAGTCGTGTCTGACTCTCAGCGACCCCATGGACTGCAGCCCACCAGGCTCCTCTGTCCATGGGATTTTCCAGGCAGGAGTACTGGAGTGGGGTGCCCTGCACACATGTAAAATCTTTTTCAGGGGAGTTTTGATATTCTGAATTGTGGAGCAAGAGTGGATGATTCCTCTGTTGAGAAACATTGAGACTAGGATGAGTGCCTGGGATATTTGAAATAAAATGAATGAGGAGTTATTGATTCTTAATAGTGGTGGTGGGGGTGTGTGTGGGGAATACCACTTGAAGAGTTCAGCTGTCATTTCCTCAGTGTTCATTTAGGTATTTTAAGTATGCAAGATTTTAGACAAAGAAAATATGTATCTTCTATACTTACAGAAAATTTTTTACACAGACCTTGTAAATAAAACCTTGTTTATTGCTTCCCAAAGGGCAGTCCCTAAACATACTCTCTGCCTTCCATGAGGGTCAGTAAGCTCATGAGGGCAGGACATGTTTACTTTTGGTCACCATAAGTCCCCAGAGCCTGGTATGCTGCCTGGTGCCCAAAAGTGCTCAGTCCACGTCTACCCATGTAAAATTGTCAGATATGTGAAGTCATTTTGAAATGCTGCATTTTATAGCTCAGATACTCTAAATGAAAAATGATGATTCCTCTGATGAGAAGTACTGTGACTAGGATGAGTGACTGCGATGTTTGAAGTAAAATAAATGAAGAGTTATTGATTTTTAGTGGTGGTAGAGTGAGTGGGATGCGGGGACTATGCTGAACGGGATTCTTGACCAAGTGACAAACTAGAAACCCTAGGAGAACTAGGAGAACTTATATAGCAAACAAACATGCTGTTAAGGAATAGTTCTACTAGTGGGATTTTAAACGCTTGATGCGAATTTCAATAACATATCCTGCTTTCAGGTAGTAATTGTTTGAGGAGCTGAGAATCTACAGGATGACACCCACACTTCTACAGCGGAATTCATGGTGGGGGCCCAAGGCTGGCTGTTACTGTGATGATCTAAACACTCACTGTGTAAGTGGGTTCAGTCTTCTGACGAGGGGAGGAATCATGTATAAGGAAGACGTGAGAAAAATGAAACAAATCCCGACTTCACCTTCCAAAGAATAAATTTATAGTTTAGCATCCACAAAAATGACCAGACCCAAGCCATTTGAGTAATTCCTGGTTATATGGAACCCAAACAGGTGAACTCAGCAGGACTGGTTTATTGACTAGAATCACTATCCAGTCTGCACAATTGGTGGCAATCAGTTTTAAATCAGATCAAAATATGCATGAGGGGCAAAGAAGTTGACTCAGTGGCTTACCTAAAACATAGTCACTTTCTAAGGATGAAAAATATACATAGTTAAGCACACAAAAAAATCAGGATATGATGGAAAATAAAATCTCAGTATAGTATGTTAATGAATTATTGGATTACATTGATATACTTTTGATAAGAGCTGACAAACATTCTGATCTATTTGATATATTTTCTTCCTTACCCACTACAGCATTTTTCATGATATTATGTTATTAATACAGATTCCAAACCTTCAGTAACCATTAGTTGCTTCCTGTGTTAAAGATAATGACTTCATATAGCAGGAAAGTTTGTTTTAGCAAACTGGCAGAGTATGTCTGCAAACAGGCAGCTGAATTGGACACAACTGAAAGATTTGGTTTTCAAATTTGCTATGGCTCATTAGGATAGTATTTGGAGCAGAGGGACAATTATTTCTTGGATCCTGGTGCTTGCATAGTTGTTTAAACAGGCCACAGAGGAATGGAACGACCATATCTTTTCCTCGAATCCATTTAACCATGCATGTATGCATATGATTATTGTCTTTGGTGCCAGTGAACCTAAACACAAGAATATTATTTCTAAATGTTGCCAATACCCTTAATGGAACTACTTATAAAATAACAGTATATGAGGTAATTTTGCTATTATGTTGTTTTAACTCTTTTTTTGTTTAGTGTCAACCTCTAGCAGTTTCCTTTATTGCTAACTACTGCTGAAATGCATGGTACTCACAGAGGTGCAACTCAGAACTGTCAGACCTGGATCCAGAATCTCTACCGAAACAGTCATGAGTGCTGACCTGGTCCTAGTCTCCTCTTATTCAAAACTGGTCTCCCAATTGTGAAGACCCAAACTGGGAGGGTCTTCACTTGCAGTTTTATGAGGACAATAGAAATAGCTGAGGAAGACTAAAATCATACTGTAGATTAGAATGAAAACTATACACAGTTTATCAGTAACTCAAGTCTTATTCTATATAATGGAATCCCTCAATGGGGGGCCAGCCAGAGCCCAATTTATAATTTTAAAAAAATTAGGTAAATCTGCCAGCAGTTGTTCTATATAAGCAGGAATGAGACCTAGGAGTGTAAAGACATGTGTGTGTGCTCGGTTGCATATGATTCTTTGTGACCGCATGGACTGTAGCCCGCCAGGCTTCTCTGTCCATGGAGTTTTCCAGGCAAGAATACTGGAGTGGTTGCCATTTTCTACTCCTATATATATGCTGTGCTGTGCTTAGTCGCTCAGTTGTGTCCAACTCTGTGACCCCAAGGACTGTAACCCGTCAGGCACCTCTGTCCATGGGGATTCGCCATGCAAGAATACCGGAGCGGGCTGCCATGCCCTCCTTCAGGGGACCTTTCCAATGCAGGGATTGAATTCAGGTCTTCCGCGTTGCAGGCAGATTCTTTTATTAATTTTTTAATTAATTTATTTTAATTGGAGGATAATTACTTTACAATACTGTGATGGTTTTTTGCCATACATCAACATAAATCAGCCATGGGTGCATATGTGTCCCCCATCCTGAACTCCCCTCCCCACCTATCCCTCTAGATTGTCCCAGAGCACTGGCTTTGAGTGCACTGCTTCATGCATACAACTTGTACTGGTCATCTAGTTCACATACGGTAATATACATGTTTCAATGCTATTCTCAAATCATCCCACCCTCGCCCTCTCCCACAGAGTCCAAAAGTCTGTTCTTTACATCTGTGTCTCTTTTGCTGCCCTGTATATAGGATTGTCATTACCATCTTTCTAAATTCCCTATATATGCAAAAAAAAAAAAAATAAAAATAAATTCCCTATATATGCATTAACATACAGTATTGGTGTTTTCCTTTCTGACTTACTTCACTCTGTATAATAGGCTCCAGTTTCATCCACCTCATTAGAACTGACTCAAATGTGTTCCTTTTATAGCTGAGTAATATTCTATTGTATATATGTACCACAACTTCCTTATCCATTTGTCTGCCGATGGACAGCTAGGTTGTTTCCATGTGCAGGCAGATTCTTTACCATCTGAGCCACCAGGGAAGCCCACTCCTATATACAAACACACACACACACACACATGTAATGTGTATATATTATGCATATATGTAATCATGGTAAAAAATATATATAACATAAAATTTACCATTTTAATTATTATGTGTATAGTTATTGACATAAGGTACATTCACAATGTCATACCACCATCACCATTATCAATTTCCAGAACTTTTTAATCATCTCACAGTGAAACTCTGTACCCTTTAAGCAATAACCCCTCACCCTGTCTTCCAAATCCTGACAACCATCATTCCAGTTTCTGTCTTTATGATTTTTCATACTCTCGGTATCTCATGTAAGTGAAATCATACAACATTTGTCCTTTTGTATCTGGCTGATTTCATTTAGCATAATATTTTCAGTTTTCATCCATGTTATATGTATCAGTTTCCTTCCTCTTTAAAGCTGAATAATATTCCACTGCATGTCTTACTACACTTAGTTCATCTATCGATAGACACTGGATTTGTTTATATCTTTTGTCTGTTGTGAATAGTACTGCTATTAACACGTGTGTACAATTATATCTCCAGGACATTGCTTTCAATTTGGGGAGTATATACACAGAAATTAGTGGATCATATGGTAATTCTGTTTTTAAGTTTTTGAGGCGCCTCCAAACTGTTTTCCATAGTGACTGTACTATTTTATATGTGGAGTATGTATATCTTCTTTTGTATGTAATTCATTTATTGGTTTTTGGTTGTGCTGTGTTTTTGTGGCCGTGTGAGGGCTTTCTCTCATTGCCGATAGCGGGGGCTACTCCTGGCTGTGGTGCACAGGCTTCTCACTGTGGTGGCTTCTCTTGTGAGAGGCATGGGCTCTAGGCGCTCAGGCTTCAGTACCTGCTGCACAGGGGCTCATGAGTTGTGGCTCGCAGGCTCTAGAGAAAGGGCTCAATAGCTGTGGGGCACAGGCTTTAGTTGCCTCGTGCCATGTGGAATCTTCCCAGACCAGGGATCGATCCCACGACCCCTGCATTGGCAGGCAGACTCCCATCCACTGTACCACAGGGAAGTCCTGGAGTACATCTTTTTTGATGCAACCTCTTTTTGACATGAAAATGTAAGGCAAGCAGTTCCTCTGTCCTGGAAGATGTTGGAAGTCTTTCTTCCTTCAGTGTTCAGAGCAGGGGTAAAAGAGGTGGATTAATGGGGCCTTATTGATGCAAAAAGGTCTATATCTTAGTCCCTTTATCATCTGTGTTTTATCCACTAGTGTTTTCTGCACTGGACAGAAAGAGGAACACCTCGACATGTCCCATGCTGCTTCATTAAACTCTATGGCTGTAGAACCCCAGAGAGAAACTGTTAAAATTTCCTACCATCCTATGGGCTCTGGTATAAAAAAGTTGGCAGGGCACAAAATTAACATCTTTTCTTGATAAAAAATAGTGTGACAACATTAAGTTCCATATTAACGGAAGAAATACTTTGGTACTCATTGGAACAGTACTTTGGGTATAAAAAATGACGTGAGGAATAGTGTTGCAATCTGTGTCCTGTTTGAAACAATGATGATGCCACCATTTAATTTGTCTGAATGGAACCTAACATGGAAGAAAAGAGATTAGGAAGGAGATTTCGATTCATTTTTAGGTCCTGATTTTAAAATTAAGCCATTTTATCTCTTTTAAATGTGCCCCCTACCCTCCCCACACACCAGAGTCTCCTAAAATAGTTTTTTCTACATGAGTGATTAGTTTCCTTCTTGTCATTTTGTGCCTTTGAAACAAAAGGAAATTTGATTCAGAAGATTAAAAACACATTCTTGCCTGCTCTAATTATAAAGATTAAAAGCATCGGGCCTCATCTCAACAGTGAACTTAGAGGATAAATATATGTTTGTCCAGATGTTTACCAAACTCGAGAGAGCAGTTTCATTTGTTCTAAAGCCACGCACACGGAGCCTTCCACACGCTGGGTCCTGATGCCCTCCGCTGCATCTCTGTGCTGTCCGGTTTGTGAGGAAGGACAGTGACACAACTCCAGGATGAGGGCTTTGTCGGTGTCAAGAGGCACTAGACTTGAGCTATTTAAGTGGCACAAATAAGAAACATAATGTGTGTCTTTTTGTGAGTGTTTATGTTTGTGTTTCATTCTACTCAGATGAATAAAAGACTTCTCTTCCACATCTGAGTAAATGAAATGATCAAGTAAGAATGTGCCCCACATGTGTTCAAAAGCCAAGGAAATGGCTAGCTATATTTAGGATCCTATTCACTGTAATAACACTAAAAATACTTTTTAATTGGCCCAGTTACTCCCTGATCATTGAGATCTCCTATATAGTTTTTTAATTATCTAGGTCCTTGTGATGGTTAATTTTATGTGTCTACTTGGAGGTGTTTTGGGGTGAGATTAACATCTAAATCAGTGAACTCTGCGTGGAGCAGGTTGTCCTTCATGTTATGGGTGGGCCTCACTCATGCAGTTGAAGGCCTGAGTGGAACGAAAAGATTGATGTCGCTGGGCAAGGGGGAATTCTCTGGAAGACTGCCTTTGGACTTCATTGGCACCATCTTGGGAATTCAGTCTGCCAGCCCACACTGCAGATTTTGGGCTTGCCAGCCTCCGTAATCGTGAAACCATTTTTTTTTTTTTAATATAACACATAAACTTCTCACTCTTTCTCTCTCCCTCTCCTACTGGTTCTGTTTCTACAGACAGCCCTGACTAATATGCTTCCTTTCCTATATTTACATTTCCCTTCTGTCCCTGAATTTCTGCATTTTGTAAAGTGAACTCAGATCAATATTTTATGCTTTTTCTTCTTTTAGTGGTAAACTAAGATGACTTGTTCTATATAATAAAAAAATAGATGTAAGAATATATAGGGATAAGTAGATGAGAATGTATCAGGCAGGGTTCTAGCAAGAAATAGAATTCTACCCCAAAGAATTTAACCAAAAAATGATTATTTACGAAAGTATAGACACAGTTAAGGGAACTATAATTAGGAATAGTGAAAACCTCAGGGAACCAACATTAGCAGGAAGGTTACCACCCAACAGCCTGAAGGGACAAAGGCCATGTTTCCAGAGCCCATGAACCTTGGAGGGGCTGCCTGGCAGCAGCTGCTATATGAGGAGGAGGAGGTGGCCACAGTCAGACTATGACTAAAGCAAGGAGCAGAGGAAGAAATACCCTGATCTTTCTCCTATCCTTTCTCTGATCTCCTGCCACTGCCTCCTGTTGTCTGAACCCAACCAGATGTCAATGGCCAGGAACTGGGAGATGCAGTCTAGAGAGCCCAGCCTCCTGGGGGCACATGACAGTGTAGAGGGGATAGATCTGGGGAGACAAATGGGATAGCTTGCAGATCTTCAAAATAGCCCAAAAGGTTTTGCTAAGGACTGAAGAATAATCACCCTTCACCTCCAGTTGACCTCCCAGCTTTGATGACTGAAGAAAGCCTCTCCCAGCTCTGTGCATGAGCTTTTTCTTTCTGGAAACTTGCTCTTTTCTAGAGAGATCAGTATGATTCTACTCACTGGATGTAACACGAAAATTTATAAACCATGGAAAGAACTTTCCAGAACAGCTGTGAGTGATAAGACTGGATGGAATCAGCAAGAGGCCTATTTGCAGAGCATGAGAGAGGAGCCTGAGGAGCTCAGAAGTTGAGCCTGATTCTGAGGCTTCAAGTATTTAATTGAAAACAGAGCAGGCAGTCAGTGAACACAAATGAGTACAAAGGAAAGAAATGCTGATTACTTACAAAGATGCCCTGATGTTCTAAATCCCAATGTTCATCCATTCCTTTGGGTAAAAGCATCTTATTTTAAAAAGCAGACTCTTTGTGTAAGTTGCAGGAGGGTGGGTGGTACAGTTGTGTGGCCAACTCTGTCTTAGGAATTAACTTTTGAGATTATTTTCCATAAAAGAGGAGGTCGGAATTGATGAAGGTACATTTTGTATTCTTCACAGAATATTCTCCCAAGGTCAGCATGAGATTACAAAGGCTCCAATCAGCTGGTGAGACTCTTTTGGCCTTGTTTGCTTCTCAGTGTGGGACTTCATATATAAAGCAGAGAGAAAGTAGCTGAAGAAATAATTGTTGAATGTATCTGTTCAGTCCCTATGGTTATCACCAATCACATGTCTTAGTCTGCTCAGGCTGTTATAACAAAATACTATAGATCAGGTGATGAGATGATTGGATAGCAAAATTGAGTTTAGCTAGTGAAGTTGAGGTAAGACTGCTGATTCCATCCAATCTTATTACCCACAGCTATTCCATCACCGACTCAACAGACCTGAGTTTGAGCAAACTCCAGGAGACAGTGAAGGACAGGGAAGTCTGGCATGCTTCAGTCCATGGTGTCACAGAGAGTCAGACACCACTAAGCTACTGAATAGTGAACAACAAATAGATCAGGTGGCTTAGACAACAGACATTGGTTTCTCAGGATTCTGGAGGCCAGAAAGTCCAAAATCCAGGTGCCAGTCAATTTAGTTCCTGGTGAGGACCCACTTCTTGGTTTGCAGCTGGCTGCCTTCTTACTGTGTCCTCATGTGGTAGGAGGTCTGGTGTCTCTTTCTCTTCTTACAATGACACTAATCCCATCATGAAAGCCACAGCCTCATGACGTCATCTTGCCCTAATTACCTCCCAGAGGCTTGTTCTGCAAACACTATCATGTTGGGAGTTAGGACTTCAACATATAAATTTTGGGGGGACACAAACATTTGGTCCTTGATGAGATGGTACAAGTCACACACTATGAAGATGTTTGCAAAATTGCTGCTAGGAGTGTTGCTAAAATGTTAGCGTTTTTCCTTCAGCTTCACTTTAATCCATTATTCTAGTGTTTTAAATCATTGGTTTTACACATTCAGGGATTAAATGTATTGCATCTTACTTCACTGGCAAAGAAGTATGTGGTCCTCCAGCTCAGCAACAGATGGCCAAAGTTTACAAAACCACTAAGAAAACATACTCAATGCATTAAAACAAAGTTCACTGCTAACACTGAACTGTTTCTTTTATATTTTGATCCATAAGGTAACAGCTCTCTAATCTGGAAAAAAGAAAACACTGAACATCATTTAAAAAGAACTAACACCCTCTTTAGCTGTTCAGAGCAGTTTCTGTTTTTGGATTAAAAGGCACTAAGTAAAATACTTCTAAGGGAACAGTTATATGAGGCAACCTTGAAGAGAAAATTGCTGACATGAATGGTATTCTACTGTATTCAGTGTGATAAAAATGGAATTATCTTCCTTAAAATACTTTGTGAATAAAAATTTGCTAGGCAACATTAGAGTAATGAAAAATCTGGAAAAGAATTAGAAAATAATTACTGTTTACATGAAAGCTATTCAATTATTTATGCAAGAAAATCTCTCAGCTTCACTATGATGTCATTCTCCAAAGTGAAAATGTACACTTGAATGTCTGTTGTTGGTCTATAACTCTATCCTTATATCTACATCTCTCTCCCTTATAGATGTTATTCTCATGGTTAATCAGAATGCCTCAGGATTTGTAGAAATAAGAAATCTAGGGAGAGGGACTTCCCTGGCAGTCTAGTAGTTAAGAGTGGTTCCTCTTCCAATGCATGGTGGACAGGTTTGATCCCTGGTTTGGGAACTAAGAGACCACATGCCATGTGGTGTGGCCAAAAATTTTTTTTTTAAATAAAAGAAATCTAGGAAGAAAATACCTTTCTGACATCACAATCAATTCGTTTGTTTATTTACATGTAATTGATCAAAGTAAATTTTTGAGAGATTAAAACTATTATTCTCTGTGTCTGCAATAGGGTGATCAGAAGCTCTAGAGAGAGAACACAGGTATGTCTGTGACTCCCTTTGTACACCGTCTGACCCACTGCCATGACTTCAGGTATTTTCATGATAGTGAAGGTGAAGACCAAGGGCACCAAGTGAAGTTTGGAGTCATGGTTCAGAGGCAAAGGAGTGGCTCTAAAGCAGGGCCAGAGGGTCCATGTGAAAGAGACGAAACAAGCAACCTTTCTGGTAGACACTTCAGTCCTTGATGGAAGACTGTGTTTCCAGAAATTGAATTGAAACCTCCACTTGGGGAATTTAAAGGGACGAATGGATCACATTGCCTGTGAATTTTTTTTAACATGATAATGACTCTTAGTACCTAGAATAAGGAAATAAGAGATTACCATGAGGTAACACAAGAATGGAGAATCAGGAAGACTAAAACAATGAAACAGACAGACTGACATCATGCCACAGGGTATATATTATTTCTTAAAAGTTCAAAGATGCTACAATTTCTGTGGCATATATAACCCTCCCAATAATCCCTAAGGGGCTTCCCAGGTACTCAGTGGTAAAGAATCTGTCTGCCAAGCAGGGAACCCAATTTTCAGTCATTTGAATGTATCCTAAGGCAATTATGCTAGTTAGATCATATGAGATGATTTCATACGGGAAACACACATTTGAATTAAATACAGTGATGATAACAATGATATGCATTGAATGCTTAACATATGCCAGACTTTTCTAACTGCGTTACTTCTATCAACTAATTTCATCAAGGAGAGAGAACAAGCATCACAAAAATATAAATTTTATTGTTGGCAAAGTAATTCACTTAAAAAATGTATCTGCTAAATATAATAAGGTGAAAATAAAACACTGTGGTCCCCTGGATCACTGGTGACACAAAGAGGTATGATATTTATAATGTCTACCTTGGACAAGGGATTGACATCTGGAATATACAGAAAAACTTCTGCATATCTACAACAACAAAATAATCCAATAGAAAAATGGGCAAAATGTGGAAGAGGATGTTTACAGAAGAGGAAACTCTTCGAGGTAAAAAACAGATGGACAGATGCTCTAACTATTAATAAAGGAAATGAAAATAAAATAATGAGATATCACATTGTGCCCATTAACTAGGCAATAATCAGAGAGATGAGTGTTGCCTACTGTTGTGAGGATTGTGAGATTAGGAGCATCCTGGCCTTCTGGTGAAAGAGTAGACTGGGCAGCCATCTGTGAGGCAGTGACACTACTCAGCCCAGCTGAGTGTGTGTCTACGCCTGTTGAGGCAGGAGGCAATCAGATGTCCTTCATCAGAAGCAGATGGATAAAATGTAAGGGTGAACCCCCCTGGAGAACCACACTCCAGCTAGAAGCAACAGATTCGATTTTCATATAGGAGCATGGGTAGATCTTAAAGTTATAGCACTGAGTGAGCAAAGTAAGAAACAGATGAGATATATGACATAATTATATTTCTATAAATAAAAGATATATCCTAAGCTATTTAACACTTAGAAAAAACATAATGAAAAAGCTTCCTGGTATTACATTTGGCAATAATTGTTTGGCTATGATATCAAAAGCTCAGGCCATGAAAGAAAAAAGTTGATAACTTGGACTTCATAAAATTATAAACTTTTGTATACCAAAGGACACTATCAAGAGAGTGAAAAGGCAACCCATGGAATGGGAGAAAATATTTGCAAATCATATGTATCTGATAAGGCGTTAATACCCGGGATATTAAAAAAACTCCTACAACTCAACAACCAAAAAACAAACAACCTAATTTAAAAATGGGCAAAGAAATTGAATAGACACAATGCCAAAGAAAATATGCAAACAGCCAATAATCATATTTAAAAATCCTCAACATCACTAGTCATTAGGGAAGTGCACGTTCAAACCATGGTAATAAATCACTTCACACCTATTAGGAGGGCTATTATTAAAAGAAAAACAAACCAGAAAATAGCAAGTAGTGGGGAAGATGTGGAGAAACTGGAAACCTATGTATCACTGGTGAGGATGTAAAGTGGTAGATTCATTGCGAAGAAAGTATGGTGGTTCTTCAGAAAATCAAATGTAGACTTGCCATTCGATCCAGCAATTACCCTTCTGAGTATATACCACAAAGAAGTGAAAGCAGGAACCTGATCAGATATTTGTATACCTATATTCATAGTAGCATTATTCACAATAGCCAATCAGTGGAATCAATCCAAGTGTCCATCAACAGATGAATGAATGGACAGAGTGTGGTACAGACAAAGAACAAAATATTATTCAGCCTGAAAAAGGAAGGAAATTCTGACTCATGCTACAATGTGGATACACTTCAAAGATGTTATATTCAGTGAAATGTTAGTCACAAAAGAACAAATGTTGTCTGATACCTATATGAGGGACCTGGAGTAGTCAAATTCATAAAGAGAGAAAGCAGTATGATGGTTGTCAGGGTTTGGAGGGAGGGGAAATGGGGAGTTATTATTTAACGAATGCAGAGTTTCAGTTTGGTGGAAAAAATATGCAGATAGATGGCTGTGATACTTGCATCACAAGTATATGCATCACATATATTCTAATTTACATTGCAAATGCATTTACTGCAACTGAACTCTACACTTAAAGTGGTGAAAATGGTAAATTTTATGTTATGTATATTTTATCACAATTTGAAAAGTGAAAAATAAATTTAGAAAGACAGAAAGATTCTGCACTTCCAATTTACGGGGCACGGGTTCAATCCCTGGTCAGGGAAGATCCCACATGACATGTGGTGTGGCCAAAAAGTTAAAAAAAAAAAAAAAAAGACAAAAATATATGTAGTTTTGATGGTTTCAGGGAAGTGTTTCAGAGAAGTTTCAGAGAAGAGTGCAGCAATTGTTTTTTTTAAGAAGATGGGAGAAGATGGAAATTTATGTCTTACTGATGTGAAGCAGTCAAAACATGTAATAATTCAGTGGTTGATGTTACACAGATTTTAAAATTAATGAGTTAATTAGTTCAAGAATAATTTTTAAGAGAAAATATATATTCACACAAAAGAGCAAATACCCATTTCAAGGTATTTGTAAAACACACTAGGATGTTTGATGTGGGGAGAGGAAATGGGTTGGTTACAAGGATAAAAGGGAATAAACAAATAAATGGAAAAGGAGACTGGAAACACACTTGTAATCTCTCAATTCAGTTTAATAAATACTTATTAAGGCTCTACTTTTTCCAGACACTTTATTTGCTCTTTCTGATGGTATCCAAACCTAAATATGATTTATGAACATGGCTTAATGAGACTGTTTATTAATTTTAGTCAGAGAATTTCATGTGCCACAAGAATAGAGATAAAAATAAAAATTTATTACTGGAGGAAAGTTCCTTCTGAGATCTCTTATCTTTTTTATATGGAAAGATAAACTGAAATATAATAAATGAGATTCTATCTTCAATGTAGCTTTTATCTCAAGCAATGATATTAAACCATTACAAGCTAAGAAATATAATTAAAAATAAGCCATAACATAAAAAATATGATAGATTTGGGGAAGATAAAATGTTATTTGGATTATTTGTGTATCAGTCTTTTATAAAAATAAAGCCTTAGAAGTACATTTATCTATTTCTAAGCCCAATTACTACAAATTCAACATGCCCTAATAAAATTCATCCTTAATAATTCTCAACCACTCATTAAGTCAGAAAATATTTATTAAATTCCTACCATGTGCCAGACACTGGGGCTCAATTACCATTCTACATCATAACTTTCAAACTTACATCTCTACCCCAGGTTTCTCTGAATTCCAAACCCATAGCATAGTCTTCTTTATATGACTTGACTCTATCAAAAGAACTTTAAATCCAACATGTCCCCCCCCAAAAAATCCTTTGTTATTCAGCCCCCCACAAATGTTCTTTCAGTTATTTTTCTCTAGAAGAATAGTTCCACAATCCATCTCATTGGCACAAGCCAGAATCTTGGTGATTCTGGAATCATGATAAGGAATTATCCTGATCACTCTCTCTGTCATTTGTCTTATTCAGTCAATTACCACGTCATATTGATTTTATTTTTTAAGTATCTCCCCAATGCATTCACTTTCCTCCACCTTCAGTTGCCATCACAGTCCAAGCTACATTATTATCTCTGATTTCTTGATGGGGCTCTATGCCAAAAATATATCCAGCCTTCCAAATCATTCTCTACACTGAAACCAAATCTAGTCACATCATTTCCTATCCCTCCTCCCCTCCTAAAAATCAATGTCTCTTAAGTTGGAGAAAGCAGTCTTTAAGGTGGCCGGTGATGCGTTCATAGCATG
Source organism: Bison bison bison (assembly GCF_000754665.1). NCBI lineage: Eukaryota > Metazoa > Chordata > Mammalia > Artiodactyla > Bovidae > Bison > Bison bison. The sequence continues at coordinate 3,126,395 of NW_011494628.1, forward strand.
CTCCTACCTTCTCTTTGTCCTCTCATTCTTCTCTCCTTCATTCTCTTTGCCCTTCCACAATGGCCTTCGAGTTAAGTCCCTCATATGCACCATGCTGCCTCCATCCATAGGATCTTTGGACATGATCTTCTCATAGATTGGAATATTCTTCCACTTCTTCTTTCTCCCCTTTTCCTTTTCCTTGTATAGCTCATCCACTCACTCACAAATGCTTATTGAAAACCTATTGCTTGCAGGCACTAATTCAGGTGTCCCTGGCTCAGTGATAAAATAAACTCCCCACCCTCTTGAAGGTTTCATTTTAGTGAGTTGAATTTAAGACTCTGGTATATTAACTCTGACTGAGCTCAACATTCCTTCTTCAGAGAAGTCTGATCAAAGTCTGAACAAAGAGATCAGGTCTCTTTGTTACAAGTTCTCAAAACCCCATGTACTCCTTGCTAGTACTAAGTCAACTCAAAATGCGTTAAAGACTTGAAAGTAAGACCTGAATCCATTAAAAGACATAAGCTCCTTGACATCGGTTTTGGCAATTATTTTTTAGCGTTCAAAGCAAAAGCAAAGGCAAAAAAGCAAAAGTAAACAAGTGGGACCAACTCAAACTAAAAAAGCTTTTGTTTAGTCAAGGAAACCGTCAACCAAGTAAAAAGGCGACATACTGAATGGGGTAAAATACTTGCAAATCATGCATTTAATATCTAAGCGATCAGGACTCTTTGTTACAAGTTCTCAAAACCCCATGTACTCTTTGCTAGTACTTAGGCACAGACGGAAGGGGAAATTCCCTGGAGAGTTATGGGGTCCAGAGCTCCATGGAGAGGCAGATGTGTGTGGTGGTCATGCCTGGGGAGATCTCCCTAATGGTCTCAATTTCTCTGTGAGTCATAGTCTAGACCTGCTATGTCTAGGACCGTAGCTGCTCACCAGATGGGACTACTGAGCCCTTTGAATGTGGCCAGTCTGAAGAGATGGGTTATATGTGCAAAATACACATCAGATTTTGAAGATTTTTAATTATAAAAAGTAATGTGATATATCTCATTTTATAAAATTGCCGTGAACACAGCATCAGTGAATACTGAACCATTGCTTCTAGGGGAAATACAGGGTTGGGTTCCTGAGAATCTCTGGTTATGACATTTCCACCAATTGATCAATACATAATCTTGATTTATGTGTGTTCCTATGTAAAGACACCTTATTTAATATCTCTTATCTCATTAACATTAAGCTTCATGGCCAACAGCACTGTAACTCATGACGAATGAAGCTTATCTAACACACATATTTTTTCCATAAGCACATCACAGTCTTCTTGTGTTCAGGATCAGTAGACAGCACTACAAATTATGCTTCAGTTCAGTTCAGTTCAGTCGCTCAGTCGTGTCCAACTCTTTGCAACCCCATGAATCGCAGCACGCCAGGCCTCGCTTAGGAGTCAGTTTAGACAAGAGACTTACCAACAAAAAAAACCCACAAATATAAAAAATGTGACACTAAGTAGATTGCAAAAAGGACACTATTTATATAGGATGAGAGCCGAAACAGAAGGCAGAGCATTGCCTTTTTTGACCTCAGCTGGCATGTGAGTCAGGTGATTCAGATTTTTTACCACTCTTCACATGCACACAAATTGAGGGTAAAACAAATTTTAATGAGCAGGCAAATTTACAAAAACAGAATCAGTGATCCACCAAAAACTTGTTCAAATTAATAAATGATTCACTAAAGTGACAGGATACAAAATCAATATACAGAAATTTGTTGCATTTCTATACACTAATAACAAACTATCAGAAAGATAAGAAAACTAGAGTTGGACATGACAGCAATTGAACAACTATCCATTTATAATTGTATCAAAAGAATAAAATACCTAGAAATAAATGTAATCAAGGAGCTGAAAGACCCCCTACACTGAAAACTATAAAACATTGATGAAAAAATTGAAGAAGATAATGAGATGGTTGGATGGCATCACCGACTCAATGGACATGAGTTTGAGCAAATTCTGGGAGATAGTGAAGGAGAGGGAAGCCTGGTGTGCTGCAGTCCATGGGATCACAAAGAATCAGACATGACTTAGCAACTGAATAAGAACAAACAGTCCGAAAATTCATAGAAAACCACAAAACCCCCAAATAACCAAAGCAATTTTGAGAAAGAAGAATAAAGCTGGAGGCATCACACTCCCTAACTTCAAGTGATATTACAAAACTATAGTAATCAAAATAGTATGACATTGGCATAAAAACAGACACATAGATCAATGGAACAGAATAGAGAGCTCAGAAATAAACCAACACATATGTAGTCATTTAATTTATAACAAAAGAACCAAGAATATATAGTGGGGAAAGAGCAGTCTCCAACAAATTGTGTTGAGAAAACTGAACAGCTCTTTGCAAAAGAATGAAACCGGACCACTATGTAACACCATAGACAAAAGTCAACTCAAAATGCGATTAAAGACTTGAAAGTAAGACCTGAAACCGTTAAAAGATCTAGAACAAAACACAAACTCCTTGACATCAGTCTTGGCAATTATTTTTTGGATTTCAAAGCAAAAACAAAGTCAAAAAAGCAAAAATAAACAAGTGAGACCACCTCAGACTAAAAAAGCTTTTGAAAAGAACCTGTGTCCACCAATGAGTGGACAAGGAAAATGTGATAAATATACATATCAGTTCAGTTCAGTTCAGTCTCTTAGTGGTATCCAACTCTTTGCAACCCCATGGACTGCAGCACACCAGGCTTCCCTGTTCATCACCAACTCCCGGAGATTGCTCAAACTCATGTCCACTGAGTCGGTGATGCCATCCAACCATCTCATTCTCTGTGGTCCCCTTCCCCTCCTGCCTTCAATCTTTCCCAGCATCAGGGTCTTTTCCAATGAGTCAGTTCTTCACATCAGGTGGCCTAAGTATGGAGTTTCAGCTTCAGCATCAGTCCTTCCAATAAATGTTCAGGACTGATTTCCTTTAGTATGGACTGGTTGGATCTCCTTGCAATCCAAGGGACTCTCAAGAGTCTTCTCCAACACCACAGTTGAAAAGCATCAATTCTTCGGCACTCAACTTCCTTTATAGTCCAGTTCTCACATCCATACATGAATACTGGAAAAACCATAGTTTAACTAGGACATTTGTCAGCAAAGTAATGTCTCTGCTTTTTAACATACTGTCTAGGTTGGTCCTTACCTTGTCTCCCAAGGAACAAGCATGTTTTAATTTCATGGCTGCAGTCACCATCTGAAGTGATTTTGGAGCCAAAGAAAATAAAGTCTGTCACTGTTTCCCATTGTTTCCCCATCTATTTGCCATGAAGTGATGGGACCAGATGCCATGATTTTAGTTTTCTGAATGTTGAGTTTTAAGCCAAGTTTTTCACTCTCCTCTTTCACTTTCATCAAGAGGCTCTTTAGTTCGTCTTTGCTTTCTGGTATAAGGGTGGTGTCATCTGTATATCTGAGGTTATTGATATTTCTCCTGGAAATCTTGATTCCAGCCTTTGCTTCATCCAGCCCGGCATTTCGCATGATGTGCTCTGCATAGAAATTAAATAAGCAGGGTGACAATATACAGTCTTGACATACTCCTTTCCCAATTTGGAACCAGTCCATTGTTCCATGTCTGGTTCTCACTGTTGCTTCTTGACCTGCAAACAGATTTCTCAGGAGGCAGGTCAGGTGGTCTGGTATTTCCTTCTCATTAAGAAATTTTCAGTTTGTTGTGATCCACATAGTCAAAGGCCTTGGTGTAGTCAATAAAGCAGAAACAGATGTTTTTCTGGAACTTTCTTGATTTTTTGATGACCCAGTGGATGTTGGCAATTTGATCTCTGTTTCCTCTGCCTTTTCTAAATCCAGCTTGAACACCTGGAAGTTCTCAGTTCACGTACTGTTGAAGCCTGTCTTAGAGAATTTTCAGCAATACTTTGCTAGCGTGTGAGATGAGTGCAATTGTGTGGTAGTTTGAGCATTCTTTGGCATTGCCTTTCTTTGGAATCGGAATGAAAACTGACCTTTGCCAGTCCTGTGGCCACTGCTGAGTTTTACAAATTTGCTGGCATATTGAGTTCAGCACTTTCACAGCATCATCTTTTAGGATTTGAAATAGCTCAACTGGAATTCCATCACCTCCACTAGCTTTGTTCATAGTGATGTTTCCTAAGGCCCACTTGACTTCACATTCCAGGATGTCTGGCTCTAGGTGAGTGATAACTCCATCATGGTTATCTGGGTCATGAAGATCTTTTTTGTATAGTCCTTCTGTGTATTCTTGACACCTTGTCTTAATATCTTCTGCTTCTGTTATACCATACCATTTCTGTCCTTTATTGTGCCCATCTTTGCATGAAATGTTCCCTTCGTATCTGTAATTTTCTTGAAGAGATCTCTAGTTTTCCCCATTCTATTGTTTTCCTCTATTTCTTTGCATTGATCACTGAGGAAGGCTTTCTTATCTCTCCTTGCTATTCTTTGGAACTCTGCATTCAAATGGGTATATCTTTCCTTTTCTCCTTTGCCTTTAGCTTGTCTTCTTTTCTCAGCTATTTGTAAGACCTTCTCAGACAGCCATTTTGCCTTTTTGCATTTCTTTTTCTTGGGGATTGTCTTGATCACTGCCTCTTGTAAAATGTCGTGAACCTCCACCCATAGTTTTTCAGGCACTCTGTCTACCAGATCTAATCCCTTGAATTTATTTGTAACTTCCATTGTATAATCATAAGGGATTTGATTTAGGTCATACCTGCATGGTCTAGTGGTTTTCCCTACTTTCTTCAATTTAAGCCTCAATTTAAATATACATATATATGGACTATTATTTAGTCTTAGAAATGAATAAAATCATTCACAACATCTTAGGTGGACCTTGAGGGCATTATATTAAGTGAAATAAGTCAGGCAGAAGATGACAAATACCATATGATGTCACTTACATCTGAACTCTAAAAACAAACAAATCTCCCCAAAAACCCAAGCTCACAGATACAGAGAACAGTTTGGTAGTTGCCAGAGGCAGGACTGGATGGTGGGTGAAATGGTAAACGGAATTAAAAGATACAAACCTCTAGTTACATAATAAATAAGTTGTGAGGTGTAATGTATAGCATGGGGACTACTGTTAATAATACGATATTGCATATTTGAAAACATATGCAAATCCTAAAAGTAAATCTTAAAAGTTCTCATCACAAAAAAGAATTCTGTAAATGTGGTGAGAGACAGTTTGCAATATATACAAATATTGAATCATTTTGTTATATACTTAAAAATTAACATAATGTTGTATGTTAATTGTGCCTCAAAGAAACTATTTGAAAAACAGAATCAGTGGATAATAAGGGTCCAAGAAGGCAATAGCACCCCACTCCAGCACTCTTGCCTGGAGAATCCCAAGGACCGGGGAACCTGGTGGGTTGCCGTCTATGGGGTCGCACAGAGTCGGACACGACTGAAGCAACTTAGCAGCAGCAGCAGCAGCATATTGGATATATTGAACTAAACAAAAAATATTATTAAAACTAATTTCACCTGTTTCTTTGTACTTTTTAATTTGGCTGCTAGGAAACTTGAAGTTATATGAGTAGCTCACATTACATTTCTATCTGACTCACTGGGCTAGATCATCTGTTAAGAGAGGGTGTCAGAAAATGGTCTTGAGCACCTTCTTTGAAATTTTCTAAGGCCCCTCGAGTGTCTGCAAATAGCCAGATACAAACAAAAGGCTACAAACAAGGTCAACAGAAAACTTAGAGTTCTGGCCGAATTTACAGAGCTTGACAAGAGTTATAGAATAAAGTCAGAGGAAAAGTATTTTTCTTGTTCTACAAACTATCCTTGAAGCTTCAAGTCCATCGGGAACCATTAATACCCAGCTCTGAGTCTGGTTCATCACCCTGGGCCAAGCTCCTCCAGCTTGGCTCCCAAATCCTCCAGGTGCCTCAGGTGTGAGAAGGAGGTGGGGACGGGTCTGTGTCCCTCCCACCTCTCAGGAGTGTTCTAAGCGAGAATTGTTTAATATATAAGGCTCCTTTTATTTCTTTATTTTAAAGAATTTTTTTTTGCTTTTTTTTAATGAACTTATTTATTCTTTGGCTACCTTGAGTCTTCATTGCTGCGTGCAGGCTTTCTCTAGTTGCAGCGAGCAAGGGTTTCTCTCTTGCTGTGGAGCACGGGTTCTAGGGCACGTGGGCTCAGTAGTTGTAGCTCATGGGCTTAGTTGCTCTACGGCATGTGGAATCTTCCCAGAGCAGGGATCAAACCTGTGTCCTACGCATTGGCAGGCAGGTTCTTAACCACTCGACCACTAGGGAAGTTCTATAAGGCACCTTTTAAGGGATGGGATTCTGCAGCTAAAATCAAGTTTGAAAGCCATTGCCCTAAGTCCTGATAGTGAAAACTGAAGAGGCATACAGGAGAGCCCATCAGGAGGCCTGAGGTTAGAGGTGGCAACCAAGCACAGCAATGGGCCTCTCCCCCTGGGGCAAGGTGACCCTGAAAGGAATGCACTTTGCATTAGGTGACTAACTCAAGTGTTTCTGCCTTGAAAAAGCAGGTTAGATTTTAAGTGTGTCTGAAAATACTGTTTTCATTATCAGCCATTTGATACTCAAGAACAGAATGAAACTTCCAAACTGGATTCCCACTTACATTTACTTTTTGACTCCCCTCAACATTGCTGGAGGTATATTCTACAGACAGAAGACTACTGCATACTGAGATGGTATTTATCTTGAGTTTGATGAGCAGAAAAGAAAATGAAAGGATAAGATTATCTGTTTTTTTTTTTTTTTTTTAAGATGGCTACTTAAAAACACAGGTGGATACACAATACCAATTTCTCCACATTATTCCCTCTTTCGGAAATGCCTGTTCTACCTTACTTCAGTCCCTTTTTGGTTTGCAGTGTAACATGATTTAAGGAAATTTACTTGGAATGTAAGTTGCTGAAAATTTTGTACATACTGAATAATAGTGGTCATGATTTTTATTCTTCTTTCTGTATTTGCAGAATTCTACTCTTGCTATAACGAGTTTTAAATTTCCTTATATTCATATTTCTGTAAGTGGCTTACATTTCCATAACAATAGCCCAAATAGTGAATTTAACAAATTGTAGACTGTAAAAAGGAATCCACTTCTTACCAGCCTTAAAGAAACATTCCTATTGTCTCATTGAGTACTATTGTGTTCTTTCCTGTACTAGAGGAAAATTCTATATTGCATATAATGTGAGGTGCATGCATCTTTATAAAATGTCATTCTATATCTTTTTAAGGAAACACATCACATCCTTGCTGAATTATTGTTTAATGTATACATCACAACCTTGATTTCTCAGTGCCTATTTTCTAGAAGGACACAAAATAACTATGACCCATACTCTCCTTATTTGAACACATATGGATCATGTTTAACTTAAAAGACTGTAAAGTTTGTTTTGCCAATGTTTTGCATGAACACTATTATTCTACAAGCCAACTTGCCTCCTTTTGTCTCTGATGCTTCGGTCAGTTCCTGCTTATTACCGCACACAGCACTCTTTAAGTTTTTCATAGCAATACTCTATATTCTCTTTGCAGCATGGTCTGAATGTCTTGTTATGTTTCTGGCCAAATTTCTCTATTCGGCAGATGTCTTCATTAGGCTGCCTCTGACAACTCCTATGGCTTTCCCTGTGAGGTTTCCGCTAATTCCAAAGCTATTGGTACACATGAATGGCTTACATATTTTTTCCCCTACAATGAACTTCCTTGCCTTTGTGAATCTTGAGACTCATGAAGCAACAAGCCAGCCAGGAATCAGTTTTGGTGTGTGCTTTTTACTCTTAATGAACTAAGATAATGGACGGACCCCGGCAGATTCTGACATTTCCTGGGACATGAGCTATCTGGCTGGATTTTATGCAGATCAACCATGCAATGGTAACACCTCTGCGTTCACTTCATGGTTTCCTCATTCGCCTCGCTGACTTCTGCAGGAGTACTCACAAGAGCAGCTCTCTGGCTATCTTGCAGGCTTGATATAGATGTTTTTAATCAACACTTTTTTCTGATGATTAATAATCTAGAAAATCTGGAGATTATACAAACATCCAAGAATTAAAATTACTTGGAATCTTACTCCACAGAGGGAATGAGTATTAATATCCTGGTATATTTCCTTTTAGTCTTTTTGTTGAAATACACACACACACACACACACACACGTGTGTATATATATGTATATTGTTGCTGTTTAGTTGCTCAGTCATGCCAGACTCTTGCAACCCGATGGACTGTAACCCACCAGGCTCCTCTGTCCATCGGATTTCCCAGGTAAGAGTACTAGAGTTCGGTTGCCATTTCCTTCTCCAGAGGATTTTCCTAACCCAGGGATCAAACTTGTGTCTCCTGCACTGACAGGCAGATTCTTTTTCAGTGAGCCACCTGGGAAGCTGTATGTCACAGGGTGTCACCGTTGAGCCCATACTGTGTCCTTCTGAGTTAGACTTTGGAAACTGACTGGGCTGCTGACCTCTCTAGGCATAAATGTGTGTTTGATGTGCTTGAGGGCACAGTTCTCCAGAGGGTATGTTTAGAGAGAGGGGTGTGCTGGATTTTCTTGTGTCTCTGATGGCCCAAGTGAAGACAGAGATGAGGATCAAGGCAGCAGGGAAAAAAGTGTGGTATCTCTTTCCCACCAGGCCCTCCAGAGAGAGTCACAGCCTTTAGGGAGAGAGGAGTTGGAATAGCAACAAGATGGCTTGCTTTTATGGACTTTTGAGTTTAGAGACACAAAGAATGTAGCTCTGGGGTATGGGCAACAACATGCTGGAGCCGGAGAGAAGGCCACTGCTGTATTTCCAGGCACTGCAATGTGATGTCTCCAGGGACAGAGCCCAACTTGGTCAGACATTGGCATTTCCTGCTGGGCATTATTAGCCCTTCATGTGGCTTCACAGCAGTGGACAGCATCTGGGGAATACGCTGGGTGCCAGGTAGCATCCTGTACCTGAGAGTCAGATATGATCACATGGGGGTCCCTTTTGGAGAGTCTTTTAAGGAGGAGTCCCAGTTTCTGCAGGAGGGAATGAGAACAGAAACTCAAGCATCTAAATACTAGTGTGATGCCATTTGCATTTTTAGGCTAGTGACGTCTGGAACTTCCAATGACATATTTGTCTCTATTAAAATTGGGATATATTCTATGCATACTGCTGTGTATCCTGCTCTTTTACCTTAATATAATAATTCCATGTGCCTTTAAATGCCTTTTAAAGAAAGGCTTATGCTTATAAAGCAGCAGGAAAATCATCTCTGTCAGCAACCTCAGTTCAGTTCAATCACTCAGTCATGTCCAACTTTTTGCAACTCCATGGACTACAGTGCGCCAGGCTTCCTTCTGCATCACCAACTCCTGGAGCTTGCTCAAACTCATATCCATCATGTCAGTGATACTATCCAACCATCTCATCCTCTGTGGTCCCCTTCCCCTCCTGCCTTCAATCTTCCCCAGCATCGGGGTCTTTTCCAGTGAGTCAGTTCTTTGCATCAGGTGGCCAGAGGATTGGAGTTTCAGCTTCATCATCAGTCCTTCCAATGAATATTCAGGACCAATTTCCTTTAGGATGGACTGGTTGGATCTCCTTGCAATCCAAGGGACTCTCAAGAGTCTTCTCCAGCACCACAGTTCAAAAGCATCAATTCTTTGGTGCTCAGCTTTCTTTATGGTCCAACTCTCACATCCATACATGACTACTGGAAAAACCATAGCTTTGACTAGATGGACGTTTGTTGGCAAAGTAATGTTTCTGCTTTTTAATATGCTGTCTAGTTTGGTCCTTAACTTTTATTCTGAGGAGCAAGTGTCTTTTAATTTCATGGCTGCAGTGGCCATCTGCAGTGATTTTTGGAGGCCCTCAAAATAAAGTCTGTCACTGTTTCCATTGTTTCCCCATCTATTTCCCATGAAGTGATGGGACCAGACGCCATGATCTTAGTTTTCTGAATGTTAAGCTTTAAGCCAACTCTTTCACCTCTCCTCTTTCACTTTCATCAAGAGGCTCTTTAGTTCTTCTTCACTTTCTGCCGTAAGGGTGGTGTCATCTGCATATCTGAGATTATTGATATTTCTCCTGGAAATCTTGATTCCAGCTTGTGTTTCATACAGCCCAGCATTTCCAATGATACACTCTGCATAGAAGTTAAATAAGCAGGATGACAATATACAGCCTTGACGTACTCCTTTTCCTATTTGGAACCAGTCTGTTGTTCCATGTCCAGTTCTAACTGTTGCTTCTTGACCAGCATATAGGTTTTTCAAGAGGCAGGTCAGGTGGTCTGGTATACCCATCTCTTTCAGAATTTTCCACAGTTTGTTGTGATCCACACAGTCAAATGCTTTGGCATAGTCAATAAAGCAGAAATAGATGTTTTTCTGGAACTCTCTTGCTTTTTCCATGATCCAGCGGATGTTGGCAATTTGATCTCTGTTTCCTCTGCCTTTTCTAAATCCAGCTTGAACATCTGGAAGTTCTCAGTTCATGTACTGTTGAAGCTTGGCTTGGAGAATTTTCAGCAATACTTTGCTAGCAAGTGAGACAGTGCAATTGTGCAGTAGTTTGAGCATTGCTTCCCTATTGTCTCAGAGGTTAAAGCGTCTGCCTCCAATGTGGGTTCAATCCCTGGGTCCGGAAGATTCCTGGAGAAGGAAATGACAACCCATTCCAGTATTCTTGCCTGGAGAATCTCATGGATGGAAGAGCCTGATAGGCTACAGTCCACTGGGTTGCAAAGAGTTGGACACAACTGTGCGACTTCACTTTCTTTCCTTCTTGAGCATTCTTTGGCATTGCCTTTCTTTGGGATTGGAATGAAAATTGATCTTTTCCAGTCCTGTGGCCACTGCTGAGTTTTCCAAATTTGCTGGCATATTTCGTGCAGCACTTTCACAGCATCGTCTTTTAGGATTTGAAATAGCTCAACTGGAATTCCATCACCTCCATTAGCTTTGTTTGTAGTGATGTTTCCTAAGGCCCACCTGACTTTGCATTCTAGGATGTCTGGCTCTAGGTGAGTGATCACACCATCATGATTATCTGGGTCATGAAGATCTTTTGTGTATAGATCTGGGTATTCTTGCCACCTCATCTTAATATCTTCTTCTTCTGTTATACCATACCATTTCTGTCCTTTATTGTGCCCATCTTTGCACAATATGTTCCCTTGGTATCTCTAATTTTCTTGAAGAGATCTCTAGTCTTTCCCATCCTATTGTTTCCCTCTATTTCTTTGCATTGATCCCTGAGGAAGTCCTTATCTCTCCTTGCTATTCTTTGGAACTCTGCATTCAAATAGATATATCTTTTCTTTTGCCTTTAGCTTGTCTTCTTTTCTCAGCTATTTGTAAGACCTCTTCAGACAGCCATTTTGCCTTTTTGCATTTCTTTTTCTTGGGGATTGTCTTGATCACCGCCTCCTATACAAGTTCACGAACCTCTGTCCATAGTTTTTCAGGCACTCTGTCTATCAGATCTAATCCTTTGAATCTATTTGTAACTTCCATTGTATAATCGTAAGGGATTTGATTTAGGTCATACCTGAATGGTCCAGTAGTTTCCCCTACTTTCTTCAATTTAAGTCTGAATTTGGCAATAAGGAGTTCATGATCTGAGCTGCAGTCAGCTCCCAGTCTTGTTTTTGCTGACTGTATAGAGCTTCTCCATCTTTGGCTGCAAAGAATATAATCAATCTGATATCAGTATTGACCATCTGGTCATTTCCATGTGTAAAGTCTTCTCTTGTGTTTTTGGAAGAGGGTGTTTGTTATGACCAGTGCATTCTCTTGGCAAAACTCTGCTAGCCTTTGCCCTGCTTCATTCCATATTCCAAGGCCAAATTTGCCTTTTACTCCAGGTATCTCTTGACTTCCTACTTTTGCATTCCAGTCCCCTATCATGAAAAGGACATCCTTTTTGGGTGTTAGTTCTAGAAAGTCTTGTAGGTCTTCATAGAGCCTTCAACTTCAGCTTCTTCAGCATTACTGGTTGGGGCTTAGACTTGGATTACTGTGATATTGAATGGTTTGCCTTGGAAATGAACAGAAATCATTCTGTCATTTTTGAGATTGCACCAAGTACTGCATTTTAGACTCTTTTGTTGACCATGATGGCTACTCCATTTCTTCTAAAGGATTCTTGCCCACAGTAGTAGATATAATGGTCATCTGAGTTAAATTCACCCATTCCAGTCCATTTCAGTTCCCTGATTCCTAAAATGTCGATGTTCACCCTTGCCATCTCCTGTTTGACCTCTTCCAATTTGCCTTGATTCATGGACCTAACATTCCGGTTCCTATGCAATATTGTTCATTACAGCATCGGGCTTCACTTCCATCACCAGTCACATCCACAGCTGGACGTTGTTTTTGCTTTGGCTCCATCTCTTCATTCTTTCTGGAATTATTTCTCCACTCTTCTCTGGTAGCATATTGGGCACCTGCCGACCTGGGGAGTTCATCTTTCAGTGTCATATCTTTTTGCCTCTTCATACTGTTCATGGGTTCTCAAGGCAAAAATACTGAAGTGGTTTGCCATTCCCTTCTCCAGTGGACCATATTTTGTCAGAACTCTCCACCATGACCCATCCGTCTTGGGTGGCCCTACACTGCATGGCTCATAGTTTCACTGAATTAGACAAGGCTGTGATCCATGGGATCAGTTTGATTAGTTTTCCGTGATTGTGGTTTTCATTCTGTCTGCCCTCTGAAGGATAAGGATAAGAGGCTTATGGAAGCTTCCTGATGGGAGAGATTGACTTGGGGGAAACCAGGTCTTGTTCTGAGGGACAGGGCCATGCTCAGTAAATCTTTAATCCAATTTTCTATTGATGGGTGGGACTGTGTTTCCTCTCAGGTCAGCAACTTCTCTAGACATAAATATTCTGCATCACCAATATTTAGTGTATAAGGAAGGTAAACCAGGAAGCAGATAGAGCTTGGATGTTTGTTTATTTGGAAGTAATTGACATTCAATTTCAATAAACACGTAGTCACTGAGTTCCCACTCCACAGGCACTGGTGTAAAGGAAGTGAAAAAAGGTAAGAACAGACTGTCTTAAAAAACTTCAAGTCTAGTTTGGGATACAACATTCAAACTTAAGTAAAATTAAATAATACAGGAGTTTAATAGTAGCATGAAATATTTTACAGGAAATCACATGCTAATCCATAATGCAGACAATAGTGAGTCATCATAAAATCATTACTGGAAAGAATGTTTGAAATCATGTCACCCAAATTTCTCATTTGTGTCTCTAAGCTGGTACCCACAACATGTTTGGTAGTTGTTGGTCTGTCTGCCTCCTCTGTTTTCTATGACTCACCCATCCTCTCAGGCCCTTGGGGTTAAGGGCGTCACCTGGGCTATTGCCACAGGTTAAGTCTTCTTCATAAGGGGAAAAATTCATGTGACCACTAAGTAAAGTTTGTGGCAATGGAATGAAACTGAATATGTCAGGTACATCTTCGTACTCCACAGTGCATTCCCATAATATGTGGTCAGTGAATGAAGATGGGCCACAGAAGACAGGAGCTCCGGGAAAGAGGGAAGGGCATGAGCTGTCACGTTCAAAACACCATCCATCACGTGTCAATTGCATTTTATTGGGGACATTAGTGAATTCTTGTGGATCTTTCTAGTCACTGTGTAAATCTAGCTGGTATACATTTCTAGCCTTATTCCTAGTGTTAGTTGCTCATTTGTGTCCAACTCTTTGTGACCCAATGGACTGTAGCCCAGGCTCCTCTGTCCATGGGATTCTCCAGGCAAGACTACTGGAGTGAGTAGCCTTGCCCTCCTCCAGGGGATCTTCCTGACACAAGGCTCGAACCCAGGCCTCCTGCATTGCTAGATTCATTTAAAAACCCTTTCTTTTATCTTTTAATTTATTTCATATTTCATTGTTTATCAATTCAATTTATATCATCAGAACAATTTTTTGAGACTTTGGAGATGTTTAAAAAATTCATTGATTTATTTGTCTGCATCGAGTCTCAGTTGTGGCATGTGGGTGCTTTGTTGCAGCATATGGGATCTTTTGTTTTGGCACACAGGCTTAGATGCCCTGTGGCACCTGAGATCCTATTTTTCTGATCAAGGAACTGCTTTTCCAGTCCTCAGAGGACACACGGAGCAGTGTAAGGGACACCCTTTGCTGGATGAATATGGGAAGGTACCCCCAGTCTGGCCCTCCCATTGGTAGATGGAGAGGGAGGAGAAGCCTACTGCGGTCCATCAGCTGAGCTTTCTAGTGGCTGTTTTGCAGCTGGAGTGGGAGGTTAGGTGACAGAGAAAGTTCTACTCCTTGACGTTGGAATATATGAGGAAGGGCTAACAACGTGAACAAGAATGGTGTGACCTAGTAACTGCTGTACCCAAAGGAGCAGGGAGGCTCTGTTCAATGCAATGCTTTGCTTAATTTTCCCTGGTGGTCCATTCAGAAGAGGAATAGTACGTTAAGTTTCTTGAGAAATTTCTCATTTTTAGGAGGTTCTGGAAAATAATTTAAGAAGCCATTGGAGTTTTCCCCCCCTCCCAATTTTATACTCTTTGAACAGAACTTTCAAGCAAAAAAGGACTTAGAATGCCCTACCCTCCCAATCCTCCTGGACCTGAGGGCTGACTTGAACCTGGGGTAGATGCCCTCAGGGAGACATGGTGGGTCCCGAAGCTGCTATGAAGAGCTGGGGGAGGGGCTATTCAAAGCCAGAAGGCTAATAGCCCACACACCCACCTGCCCCAGCACGAACACTCCTGACACCACTGGCTTGAATTAGATTGATGTTCAGTGGTCCCCTTGGTGCCTTAAAATTTCTTTGCAATCACTGCCCCCACGTCTCACAAGAAGGCTCTCATGTCCCAGGGAGACAAACCCAGGTTCAGAATGAAGCCAGGCGTGTAGTTTTATCAGCCATTCACAGTACGGCATTTTTAGCACTGCATTTTTAGCTTATTAACATGCTATCTACTTAGTCCCAATAGGACTTTCTTTAATGTAATCACACACACCACTCAGTAACCGTTATCTTCATGTTGTATGTATCACCTTAAAAACTGATATCTCACAACTAGTAGCTGTCTGTAGTCTGATGGAACACCTTTTAAAGTCCTGGGGGCTACAGGGAAAATGCAGAAACCAGTGTCCTAAGGAAGCGATGAGGGTCAAGGAGGCTCCTGCCTGACCTCTGCTTTCCTGTCATGTTGCTTGTCTGTGTTTCCATTTCTCTCCTGGAGTGTCTCCTTTCACATTTTGCAGTTATGATTTGAGACATGTTCATTCTTTGAAAATCAACTTCTGCTTTTTGGAGAAATGATAAATGCCTGAACAGAGCAGAGATGTGGAAGGAAAGGGGGAAGGAACAAAAATAAGAACTGTTTTGAAGAAAAAACCAACCCAGTCTGCCTGATCACTGCATATCAGAGGCAAGGGAAAAGAAAAATGAAAGCTGACTCCAGGGTTTTAAGCCTGGAGATGAGAGAGTATCCAATATCATCACCACCGAGAGAAAGAGAAATGAGCAGCAGGGTTCAATTTGAAAGCAAGATAATTTTCTCATTTTTAAAGATATAGTTTAAAGCAACGCATAGTCATCATGTCCTTGTATGATAGCATATTGGGAGATAAAAAGAAAAAATAATTAGAGGTAAATTTTGGTATACATTTTCCTGACTACTATCAATATGTGTGTTTTAAAGAATAAATTGTATCATAATTTACCTAAAATTGTATAACCTGCTCTTTTAACACTTAACGTATGTAGTAAACCTTCTAGGTCATTGCATGGCCTACTACAGTGACATTTTGAATAACCACATTAAAGTCCATCATGCATATAATTTATTGTACCAACCATCTCTTGTTGAATGTTAATGTTGTTTCAGTTTTTTGGCTACATTCAGTTATTTTACAATAGCTATTCTTGTAGCTAAATATTTGTTCATACTCACGACTCTTTCTTTATTCATTTATTTTTCAAATACATATTGAGTGCTGAACCCCATGGGATCAAAAATGAATATGAAACCACCCCAGTCCTCAAGATTCACATATTTTAGGGCAGGGAAACAGACAAGTAAATAGGCTTAAACATATGAGGCAAATGTTAGACTCTAATTCTCTGACTCCCTAGAATGTTGTATTGTTTCGAATTTAATTTAAAATGTATATCCTCAATACTGGGCAAAATATCATGATGAGTTCCTTAGGTTAATTTTTAGAAGTGAAGTTGTGATTCAACATTTCAAAGTTTTCAATCCATCTTGCCCAGTTGCTCGTGGGAAACGCTGCATCAGTTTTACCCCTGGTGATGGTACAGCAGAGGTTGCCAAGTCTCTTGTGATGTCCATGCTTCCCTCTGTCTCAGGGTGATAGATCTCCCCAAGTTGCAGCTGGCACCCAGCGTTCCAGCTGCAGATTAATTTCCTAGCATCCTTGCGACTACGTATGGCCCTAAGATTTGTTCTGGCAAGTGGGATGTGCAGGGCAGGATATGTTTGCAACTCTGGGTCCTTACTTGATAGATCTGTACTCTGGACATCCTCCTGTTGATTCCCTTGCTGACGGCTGAGAAATGGTGATAACAGGAAAACCTGGGAAACATGCTGGGGATGGCAGAGCCAGGACAGACCCAGGGGTGTCTTCTCCTAGATTGTCGTGGGAGTGAGAAATAAACTTCCGTACTGTTTTTAACGCATGCATTGGGTCGGCCAAAAAGTTTGCTTGGGTTTGCATGACATCTTATGGAGAAATCTGAATGAACTTTTTGGCCAACCCACTGTTTTTTGTTGTTGTTGCCTCGTGGCTCAGATGGTAAAGAATCTGCCTGTAATGCGGGAGACCTGGGTTTGATCCCTGGGTTGGGAAGATCCCCTGGAGGAGGGCATGGCAACCCACTGCAGTATTCTAGCCTGGAGAATCCCCATGGACAGAGAAGCCCTGTGGGCTACAGTCCATGGGGTCTCAAAGAGTCGGACACGACTGAGCGACTAAGCACGACGCACACGGTACAGCTAAACCTGCACTCAGTTCATATAAGCAGCATTTAAGAGAATCTCTCCCCCTGAATCCTCACCAATACCTTGCAACTTAAGACCAAAACTCCTCTCTCTCTTAATTTTTATTTCTTTAATGGACGGCCCAAATTCTATCTTCTTTTATTTACATGTTTAATGGTAATAGAATTACTTTGGACTTGTTAATTGGAATTTTAACAAGTTGTTATATGTTTTGCTTCTAATTTAACCCAATTTAACCTAATTTACCCTGGAGAAGGAAATAGCAACCCATTCTAGTATCCTTGCCTGGAAAATCCCATGGACAGAGGAGCCTAGAAGGCTACAGTTCATGGGGTCTCAAAGAGGCAGACATGACTGACCGAATAACATATTCACTTTTTCAACCTAATTTAACTCTGGAGTCATTCTTTACTTCTCTTTCTCAAAGGCACTTCTAACCGTCAAGAAATGTTTAATCTCTGCTTTCCAAATAGATCCAGAAATCTGACTCCTTACTTCCACGGCTACCAGCCATCCTGTTCCCAGCCCCCTTACCTCTCCCATCTTTTCCCGAAAGAGTAGGCAAGGCCGGATCCTTTAGAAGCAACACGGGTTCACGTCATGTCTCTGCTCAAACCCTCCTGTTTCCCTTCGCACCCAGAGCAAGAGCCAGTGTTCTCTGCTGTGGCCTCAACGGCCTCCTTGCTGATCCTGAGTGGGTCAGGCACACCCTGAACAAAGCCCTCCGCACTGGCTCTTCCCTCTGTCGTTTATTCTTTGACCAGATATATTCATGGCTCACTCTCACCTCCTCCAGATCTCTGCTGAAATGCTGCCTCCTCAACGAAGCTCATCCTGACCATACCGTGTAAAACTGCAAGCAGTCTTGTCAGCCTGGCAGTCCTGCTCTCTTTCCTGTTTATCTCCCTATAGCATGTATCTCCTCTGAATATACTAAATAAAAAAAAAAAAATTTACTTAATAAGCTGCTTGTTTCTGTCTCCTTTCACTAGAATATACTTGGCATGAGAATAAGGACTTTATTGCTGCTCTATGTGAAATGCATAGGACAACACCTGGCACATAGTAGGTGTTTTGTTTCCCATCATTGCTGTAACAAATTACCCCAAATGTGGTGGCTTAAAGCAACACATTAATTATCTTACAGCTCGAATGTTAACTTGTCGGCAGAGTTGTGTTCCTCCCTCTGGAGGTTCTAGGGAAAATATTTTCCCTTGCTTTTGTCCCTTCGAAAGGCTGCCGACATTCCTTGCCTCATGGCTGTGCTTCATGACAATCCCTGCTTCCATCATTACATCTTCTCTGATGATGTAATGGACACCTTCTATTCTTTTCCTCCCTATTTCCCTTATAAGGACACGTGATTACATTGGGCCCACCTGGTATGTTAGCTTGGGCTTACCTAGTAACCAAATCACCGGAGAAGGCAATGGCACCCCACTCCAGTACTCTTGCCTGGAGAATCCCATGGACGGAGGAGCCTGGTGGGCTGCCATCTATGGGGTCGCACAGAGTCGGACACGACTGAAGCGACTTGGCAGCAGCAGCAGTAACCAAATACCTAGACTGGGTGGCTTCAACAACAGAAATGAATTTTCTCACAGGTCTGGCGGCTGGAAGTCTGAGATTAGGGTACAAGCTGGGTTGGGTTTGGGGGCTTCCCTGGTGGCTCAGTGGTAAAGAATCCACCTGCTAATGCAGGAGATGTGGATTCGATCCCTGGGTGGGGAAGATCTGCTGGAAGAGGAAAAGACAAACCAGTCTAGTATTCTTGCCTGGGAAATCCGATGGACAGAGGAGCCTGGTGGGCTCCAGTCCATGGGATCGCCAAGAGTTGGACCTGACTAAGCACAGCACTGCACAGGGATGGGTTCAGGTGAGAGAACTCTCTTTCTTGTTGAATGAGTGAATAAATTCCTTGGAATATTAAATAAGTTTCAGGTTTTGGTCTGGTTGCTGTACATTTAATTTTAGATCAGGCCAGACTGACCTCGCCTCTGGCATTCTAGTGGTTGTTCCCAGAGGATCTTGTCCCATACTGATGACACAGCCCCAGGTCAGTCCCCTGAACTCTTGCTCTCCTCCCGCGGAGGTTCAGTCAGCTCGTTGGATAGTGCACACTGGTAACAGCTCCCATTTCATTCCTGTTTCTGCTTTCCAGGTTTCTCAAGCCTCAGAATGCGCTGAAGCCTGGGCCACAGTATGTCCCTCTCAGTATTGCCCGCTTACGGTTCATCTCCTCTGACGCCATTCCCAGGTCACACTTCCTACAAGGGTGCAGAGGGTCTCTCCCTTCCTCCCACCATAGGGAGCAGGACTGGGGGGGCCAGTACTTCAGTGACCATAGGTTGGAGTTTTGTAAGAATGATTGGTCACAAGCTCAACTATACTATAGCTGCTACAGCACCTAAGGGGAGATATTAAACTGCCGCTCGTTTGTTTATTCATTCCACCAGTGTTTCCTGAGCACTTTGCAAGGCAGGAGGGCCCCAGGCTCTGCCCTTGAGAAGTCCACTAGAGAAAATGCTGCAGGAGCACAGAAAGAGAGAGATGGAGAGACATGTGCTTCCTCCAAACCACAAAGATGCTAATGCCCTACACCAGCGGTGTGTGGCTCCTGGGGACAGAGCTCAGACTCTCTGGTGGAAGGTGCAGCAAGGCAGATTCTGTGGGAGGGGTGATATTTGACTTGCTGTGTCTCCACCAGGTAGCGATCTCCCCGTCACAGTCACAGGGAATGTTTAGGCAGAAGTCTGAGAGGACTGGAGGAGACTCCTCCACCGGTGGGAGTTTAGATCATATGATTCCAAAGCTTCCTTCCAAGATTCCTTTTTTTTTTTTTTTTAGGGTGGAGTCCCAGGCTGGATAAAGCCATAAGATTAGGTACATAGGTCATGGTCAGTATCAAACATCAGAACCCACTCTGGCCAGTTTAAGCAGAAAAAGGATTTGTTTATGAAAGGATGTTAAGTCACTCACACAATGGTTGGGATGGGGCTTTTCAAAACACGGTGGAGGCTGTGCTTCCAGGAACAGGAAACCACTCCCCTTCTTGTTGCTGCCAAGTGCTGGGAGCCGGCGTCACCAGGGGGTCATCAGTAGATGACCACAGGAATGATTGCTGAGACCTGGCTTCCCTGTCCTTCCTTCCTTCACTGCCCTTTCTCTGTCATTACCATCTGCTCCTCAAGATGCAGCTCTTTCTTTTTTTGATGCAGCCTTCATCAGAATATGGGTTGCTTGTTTGG
>NW_011494628.1:3146850-3149461 GCF_000754665.1 Bison bison bison
AGAAAAGAATTAGGGAGAATAAAACACTTAAATCAGAGATCATTTCCATTCACATAGCATCAATCCTTGTTTATCACTGCACCTAAAGGTACTTCAAAACTGAGTTAATCCTAATGCAGTTATTTAGCTGACGTGTTTCCTTTTTTCTCTCTTCCTGTCCTTTTTCTTTCTCTTCTGGGGTAAGGGATGGAGAGTTAGTATTTATAAAGTAAAGACAAAAGGAAAAAAATTCCCCCTCTGATTCCATGTCTCAAAGATAAGTATTTTCAACCACAAGAGATGTTTTTTTTTTTTTTTTTAAATCTAAATTTGCAACATAATTTATGTAACATTCTCCAGTTGGGGATTTCCCTATTGTCTGCTTTTGCAAACATCACCGCAATGGGTGTGTGTGCATGTATATCTTTATGCATTTTTTTGCTACTATTGGTATAAGATAGAGTCCGTGAAGTGGAATTTCTGGATCAGATGGCCTGGGTATGTGTATTTTTTATAGATGGTGATAAATTACCCTTTTCTAAAGTTGGAAGATTTACACAGGTTGACCAGGCTCTGGAACAACAGTTTCCCTTGAGGGCAAGTCTTGCTGAGGAGGACAGAGAGTGATGGGTGCATTTTATTTAGTTATTAATTAAGTTTTATTGGATAGAGTTGCTTTACAAAGTTGTGTTAGATTCTACTTTACAGTAAAATGAATCAGCCCTACATGTACATATATCCCCTCCCTTTCCCCTTCCTTCCCATTCAGGTCACCTCAGTGCCTTTAGTGGAGTTCCCTGTGCTATGGAGTATGTTCTCATTCCTTATCTATTTTTTACCTACAAACTATTGATATTATGTATGGGTACATTTTTAGAATAGTTACTTTTCCCCTTCTCAGGAGCAAGAGGGGATTTTTCTCCTTTCACAGTAAGAATATGGTAGGGCTCATGGAGATAAAATTGGCAAAAGAGTGGGGGTTGCTTAAAATTGGGTCCCTTCAGAGCTTTTTCCTTTTCCCAGGAATTTCCCTGGTGGCTCAAATGGTAAAGCATCTCCTGCAGTGTGGGAGACCTGGGATCGATCCCTGGGTTGGGAAGATCCCTTGGAGAAGGAAATAGCAACCCACTCCAGTATTCTTGCTTGGAAAATCCCCATGGACAGAGAAGCCTGGTTGGGCTACAGTTCCTGGGGTTGCAAAGAGTCCGACATGACTGAGAAAATTCACTTTCAGAGCTTTTAACTCTCAAGCTTGCCCCAGCTGAATCTCCAGAGATCTATCAATTACAGTGTTAAGGTTTCCTACTCTATTGGCTACAGCTGTGGGCTTCTGCGCCTGGTACGTTATGCTCCTCTGTAGTTCCCCGTCTGTCTTTCCAGTTTTCAGGGCAGCAGTTTGCCCCATGACCTCACTTCTTTGATGCATCTAAGAAGAACCATTGATTTTCAGTTTGTTCAGCTTTTTTTCTTATTGTGAGGATGGAAGTGATGACTTCCCAGTTCTTTACATGTAAACTGGAAAACTCAAACCCTTTATCTCAAATCTTTAAGTTTTCCTCAGCTCAGCTCAGTTGCTCAGTCGTGTCCGACTCTTTGGGACCCCATGAATCGCAACATGCCAGGCCTCCCTGTCTATCACCAGCTCCTGGAGTTTACCCAAACTCATGTCCATTGAGTTGGTGATGCCATCCAGCTATCTCATCCTCTGTCGTCCCCTTTTCCTCCTGCCCCCAATCCCTCCCAGCATCAGAGTCTTTTCCAATGAGTCAACTCTTTGCATGAGGTGGCCAAAGTACTGGAGTTTCAGCTACAGCATCAGTCCTTCCAAAGAAATCCCAGGGCTGATCTCATTTAGGATGGACTGGTTGGATCTCCTTGCAGTCCAAGGCACTCTCAAGAGTCTTCTCCAACACCACAGTTCAAAAGCATCAATTCTTCGGCACTCAGCTTTCTTCACAGTCCAACTCTTACATCCATACATGACCACTGGAAAAAACCACAGACTTGACTAGACGGACCTTTGTTGACAAAGTAATGTCTCTGTGTTTTAATATGCTATCTAAGTTGGTCATAACTTTCCTTCCAAGGAGGAAGCGTCTTTTAATGTCATGGCTGCCATCACCATCTGCGGTGATTTTGGAGCCAAAAAAAAAATAAAGTCTGACACTGTTTCCACTGTTTCCCCATCTATTTCCCATGAAGTGATGGGACCAGATGCCATGATTTTCGTTTTCTGAATGTTGGGCTTTAAGCCAACTTTTTCACTTTCACTTTTATTAAGTGAAATAAAACTTTCACTTTTATCAAGAGGCTTTTTAGTTCCTCTTCACTTTCTACCGTAAGGGTGATGTCATCTGTATATATGAGGTGATTGATATTTCTCCTGGAAATCTTGATTCCAGCTTGTGCTTCTTCCAGCCCGGCGTTTCTCATGATGTACTCTGCATAGAAGTTAAATAAGCAGGGGGACAACATACAGCTTTGACATACTCCTTTTCCTATTTGGAACCAGTCTGTTGGTCCATGTCCAGTTCTAACTGTTACTTCCTGACCTGCATACAGGTTTCTCAAGGGGCAGGTCAGGTGGTCTGGTATTCCCATCTCTTTCAGAATTTTCCACAGTTTATTGTGA
>NW_011494628.1:3149561-3149761 GCF_000754665.1 Bison bison bison
TGTGATCCACATAGTCAAAGGCTTTGGCATAGTCAATAAAGCAGAAATAGATGTTTTTCTAGAACTCTCTTGCTTTTTCAATGATCCAGCGGACGTTGGCAATTTGGTCTCTGGTTCCTCTGCCTTTTCTAAAACCAGCTTGAACATCTGGAAGTTCACAGTTCACATATTGCTGAAGCCTGGCTTGGAGAATTTTGAGC